>NC_043008.1:15363079-15438079 GCF_006345805.1 Octopus sinensis
GTTTTGTTTTATTTTAAAATTTTAGTTCATTGTTTTATTTCTCGTTATTTGTTTCTTAATCTTATTTTCGTCCTTATTATAATCGATGACAGGCATCACGGCAGATTTTGAAAATCTTTCAATTATTCCAGTTTGTTTATGTGGCGTGAGGTTTTCATAGAAAAGGAAGATATGAATTAGCTTTTCTCAAAGAACTTCAGATGCCAAATTTACAGAATAAAAGACTCTGATAATATCACCGCCTCCCTTTCTTTGTTTTTCACAATGACTTTTACCCTGAGGTGACTTTGAATTTTTCTAATAATATTTATTCGTTCATCAGCGTTTAATATTTTTCTTGTATTTTTTTCTTTTTATTGATATCTCTCTTTCTTTCATCTTCTTTGATTCTATTGGGTATTTCTCATGATATATCTTCCCAACGGATATTAATTTAAGGTTCGAGGTATAATGAATTATTGAAGGTTAACGTTACTCAAAACTATAATATCCAAAAGGATGTTAAAATCTGTTAAATTATGGAAATCTATTTCGAAATTTTAATAGAAGTCCTACTGCAGAAAATTGGGAAATTAAAAGAATTCTATGTGGCTTCATATTTTACATTCCAACATATCCATTGATATTTTCCTAAAACGAATAATTCATATTAGTGTTTAAGCTCAAAAAAAGATTCAAGCAGTTTTTTTTCCTCACACTTCGTAGGAAAGCTTAAGTGCAGTAATTCACAAATATCCCGTATTGTCAAATATTGCTGTTTAGATGTGATTATAAAGGCCCCCTTCAGTCACGAAGGGCCATGGGTTTGCACCAAGAAACTTCACCGCCGAGACAAGTCCGAGCAAGATTGTTTATGGAAAACCAGCCTCCCCTCTACATACCACCGATGATATATGAGGGAAAGGCAAAGGCCGATTCAGCTCAGCACCGGTGAAGTTGCAACTCATTTCTACAGCTGAGTGAACTGGAGCAACGTGAAATAAACTGTTTTGCCCAAGAATACAATACACAGGAATCGAACTCAGAACATCATGATTGTGAGCCAGACTCTTTAACCACTGAGTCATGCTCCTTCAGGTATTATTATGAAGTGTGATAAAATAATATTTTCTACTCTAGGCACAAAGCCTGAAATCTTGGGGGAGGTGGGCCAGTCGATTAGATCGACCCCAGTACGCAAATGGTACTAAATTTATCGACCGCGAAAGTATGAAAGGCAAAGTCGACCTCGGCAGCAATGATATCAATACTTACTAATAGCAGACAGTCTGAAGTTCAAGAAATGGAACTTCTTGCATGCCCTTTCGAGCAGATATTTACATACGCTTAAAGTAACATAGTATATTGATTAATGGTGAAAATTATATTACAATATATTATAATTTATAAGTAAAATTGTGAAAATGTCATAACTTAGGCAATATTATCTTCAATTCAATATCTTGCACCTTTCTGATGTGGTGGAAAATATTCACACACATACCTTCCCACATATCACTTACCTTCAAAGAAGTTCTTCCTGTTAATCTCCAGGATTCACACGTTCTACAAAGCAATTAAGTTCTAACGTTTTCCAATTTCTTCAAGATGCTTGTTAATTTTTCAAGACTTTTCCAGATCTTGCGACTTTTCTGTTGGTCCTCTGGAATCTAGTATCAAGTAGTAACTATTTATTTGTATAGACTTTTGTATTTTTGTGTATATACATGTACACACATATCGATGAGAAGGCGCGTGGCTTAACGGTTAGGGTATTCGGATACCAATCGAAAGGTCGTGAGTTCAATTCTCGGTGATGTGTTGCGTTGAGGAAGACACTTTATTTCACGTTGCGCAAGTCCACTCTGTTGGCAAAAATGAGCAGTACCTGTATTTCAAAGGCCTAGCCTTATCACACTCTGTATCATGCTAAATCCCCCCGAGAACTACGTCTAAGCCACTTGCATGTTAATTTCACGAGCAGATTAACATTTAAAACTGTCTGTTCACCTTCTAAATTCAGCCACCCATTTTTGCACAGTTGATAAAGCTGGCACATGATAACCTAATGCAGTAACCGTGTCAGTATGAATGTCTTTGGGGCTAAACCCTTTTACTGCAGGTACTTGATAACAGCACGATTCTAAATCTCTGCCATCTTCAAGATAAGGCACTACTAGTTGCATATGAAGTCTTCTCTGAATAGTCAGATCTCAATTTATCTGGATATAAACAAGGCAGTTATTAATAAGAAGGGCTGAAATTCATCCATGCATGTTTTCATAGCTTTAGCATCACTCCTTCATAGTCAGCCTATGACCTTTTCAGCACACACTCGTGGCTAATGCAGAATGGAGTTGATCTGCCGTGTCGAGTAGCTTTACTCTGGAGATCCACGCAATTAATACACAACTTCTCCCCGTAGGACTATTTAAAATATGCATATTTGAAACAAGAGCGATATGAGTAATAATTTGAGCTGCTCGAAAAGTTTTTACAGCATAGCTAATGCAGAGTGGAGTGGCTATGATATTTTGTGTTAGCAAATAATTTACTAGTTAATTACATTGAGCTTGGATACTGAGTTATGTGGTAACATGAAAGAAACTATTTATGATATACGCTGTAACTTTCCCATAAATACAAGATATCACAAATGAAAATAGAGAATAACCTTACAGTAAAAGCGTATTTATTCAATGATGGAAGTTGTCATATTTATATTTCACAGAATATTATGTCATAGAGACTCTAAAATCGCGTTCTGATTAAAAGCATCATTTTGATAGACGGGTTAAGTTGTATATGAAGCTGTAGATATAGTAATATAAATATGAAAGCGATAAGAGTTCCACTCTGATCTATGAAACGAATTTCTAGATGATAACATTCTTTAAACTTTCGATCACATGTAATTTGTGATATATTATTCAGAAGTGTATTAATATACTGGATAGCTCTGGTAAATTAGTCTTTAGCATATACCAGCAACAAAATCTATTATAGCCGTACACATTCGAAAGAGAGTTAGAGAGAAGGAGAGAGAAAGAGAGGGAGAAAGAGAGAGAGAGAGAGGGAGAGCAAAACCAAACTCGGTTTACACTCGTGTGGTTACGGGTTCAGTTCCACTTCACGCTATCTTACCGTAGATGTTTTCTACTATAGCCTTGAACTGACCAATACCTTGTGAGTGTATTTGATATACGGAGACTGTGTGGGAAGCCTTATATATATGAATATATATATATGTATATATACATATATATATATTATATATATATATATATATGGGGAGGGCGTATGCATGTATATGTGTGTCAATTTGCGTTTACGTTTGTCTTTTAACCGGTGTAGGCCTGTTTACGTCTCCGTAACGGAGCAGCTTGACAAGCCAGCGAAAATATAAGTACCAAACTTGAAATCGTGGATTGGTTTATTCAGGTAAACTCTTCGAAGTAGCTGGACGCAGACAAGCATGGCCACAGTCCAATGCGTATTACAAGTAAAAGAAAAAAAATTGCGTGTATGTCAGAGGGAGAGAGAGATCGAGCGTGAGAAAAAGAGAAAGAATGTGTGTGTGTGTTCAAGTTTTTTATTATTTTTAGTGTAGGGCAGCGGACTCGCGGTCATAGGAACGCGGTTTCGATTCCCAAACCGGGCGTTGTGTGTGTTTATTGAGCGAAAACAACTAAATATTGCTAAATAAATAGTAAATTGACCACGTGGAGGGACGTAAAATAAATTGATCCGAGGTTAGGACGTAAAAGCCAGGAACAAAATCCCCTAAACAATTTTTAACGCCCCCGCCCCTTAAAATTTCTGTCAGCTTTCTTCCTTTTCGTTTAACAGTAAAATATGGTTGCATATCTACGAAATTCTGAAAATGTAGCAGCAAAAGGAAACGCTGTTGTTATAAATACTTTGTAAAATGCTATCTCTGACAGCTCTCTTTATAGAAATCAATAGAACTTTTATTGAATTAAAGCCTGATTTAAAATGACTTGCCTCATGGGTTACTCTCTGACTTCGATACTGTTCACTAAAAGCAGTCCTTTATTCTTTACAGAGTGTATAATAGATGTTTCAGAATCATTAATTCCCGTTAAAGCTTCCTCTGCGAGCGGAAACAAAGCACTGATTATACGTCTTATTCTTTGAAAGAAGTGAAGAACCCGTCGGGAATAATAGACGGACAGCCCGGTAATATATGATAAGGAATCTTTATTGGTAGGCGCTGAAATTTTCCTGAGTAGAGTTAAATGCGAGACGTGAAAGCGTAATTCGTAATGCTAATTTGGGTAATGTTGAATGCAAATAGATTCAGTGTAAAATTTACATTTATCGTATGTGGAATCTAGTTTCGCTTAGGCACAGACGTAGCTTTGTGGTTAAGAAGCTCGCTTTACAGCCTCGTTTTGCGTGTTGAATTCACCTCCGCGGTACTTGGGCAAATGTCTTCTACTGTAGTCCTGGATCGAACAATGCCATGTTAGTGGAGTGTTTGAAGAAGGCGCGTCGTATACACACAGACACAGACACAGAAACATAGTAACTGTGTCGTAAGTAGCTTGCTTACCAACCACATGGTTCCGGGTTCAGTTCCACTGCGTGGCACTTTGAGTAAGTGTCTTCTACTTTAGCTTCGGGCCGACCAAAGCCTTGTGAGTTGATTTGGTAGACGGAAACTGAAAGAAGCAAGCTTTATATATATATATATATATGTATGTATATGTTTGTGTATCTGAGTTTCTTCCGCAACATCGCTTGACAACCGATGCTGGTGTGTTTACGTCCCCGTAACTTTGCAATTCGGCAAGAGAGACCCTATAGAATAAGTACTAGGCTTACAAAGAATAAGTTCCGGGGTCGATTTCCTCGACTAAAGGCGGTGCCCCAGCATGGAGCAGTCAAATGACTTAAACAAATAAAAGAATAAAAGAATATATATATATATATATATAATGAGTATATAATTATATATATATATATATATAATATACATATATATATATATATAATGAGTATATAATTATGAAAATATAATTATATACTTCAAAAACTTTAATTTTCGATATGGTGTTTTATTTTATACCCTAGCTACTGATCTAATCATTTTAATGATTATATACTCAATGTGTGTGCATATATATGTGTGTGAGTGTATATGCGCATGTTGTGTCAGTTTATTTCCCTATAGTTTAGTAAAATATATGTATGCATAAATGTATGTACGTACGTATGTATGGATGTATCTATCTATCTATCTATCTATCTATCTATCTATCTATCTATCTATCTATCTATCACTCTACTTATCTATCTATCTATCTATCTATCTATCTATCTATCTATCTATCTATCTATCTATCTATCTATCTATCTATCTATCTATCTCTATCTATCTATCTATCTATCTCTCTATCTATCTATCTATCTATCTATCTATCTATCTATCTATCTATCTGTCCGTATACACATATATTACATACACAAGCACTCGCACAAGCACACACATATATATTTATATTAATATATTGAGCTGTTAGTATATTCTATCATATTTCAGTGGCTTTGCGAATTCTTCTCTCTCTCTCTCTCTCTCTCTCTCTCTCTCTCTCTCTCTCATTCTTCGTGTGTGTGCCTGTATCAGAGATTATGTTAATGCGGGTGCACGCTTGTGTCTATATATCTCTACATACAGATATATCTGCAGAAGCATTTATTTTTAAATTCTATCCAGTTTTCCTTACTATCAAAATCTATGATTATTATTGGCAAAGCCGAAACGAAACGAACCCTGGCAGAAGTATTAATGTACGCGAATTTCAAAATAAGTGATTTATATATTTAGGAAGATGGGAAGAATACTGCGCCTAGAGTGCTTAGCAATGGCCACTTCAGTATAACACGACATATTTAATGCTGTGCTCGTATTTAGTGGTATATTTATAGGACCGTATGGCTTGTTAATGTAGCGCTTCCTTGAAGAAAACGTTCAATAAAGGAACCCCGAGCAGTTAAGTGCCTTCGATCGAAGCAGCTAGTTTTGTTAAATATACTGACAGACAGTAGAATTCCCACATTAGCTAACTTGAATACGTAAAATTATACGAGGAAACAATGTATATAAGCATATACACAGGCACGCATAGAAATAAATTTAAGGATAAGCACACAGCATCGGCTGGAATACACACACACACATACTTATACATACATACATATATATATATATATATATATATATATATTATATATATATATGAATACATAAAGGTGTGTGTATATAGACACATATATATATAAGCATATGAATAAATGAGTGTGTACAAAGAGAGAGAAACAGAGAGAGATAGAGGATGGACGGAAACAGGAAAACAGTGAGATAGGCACACATCTACATAAATATATATATATATATATATGCATGTGCGTATATAAAATATATGCACATACACAAACGCGCGTATGGCTGTGATTAAGTGTGCATGCTTCTGCTGGTCAATGTAGTTGGAATTCTAAGATTTATTGCGACTCGTATATATATGGAATTCATTATAGATATGCACGCTCATTCACCCGCACGAAATCATGCACACGTTTACGCATGCGCCTGCATTTAGTTACATACATACAAACATACATACATACATGAGTGCATGTGTGTCTACATCTCTCTCTCTCTCTCTCTCTCTCTCTCCATATATATATATATATATATATATGTGTGTGGTGTGTGTGTGTGTGTGTGTGTGTGTGTGTGTATGAAGTCTGTGCAAATGTAAATGTGCCCATACAAATGGTTTCCTTACACTATTATGTAGAACGTTTATTCAACTGGTGTGCGATCTAACACAAAGGCACAGCAGTATACGCTTGCGTTATATTTTATACATACATACATACATACATACATACATACATACATACATACATACACAATTAAATAAATACACACGCACACGTATGTATCTCCATGTTTATTTCTATGTTCCTTTCTGTTGAAGAGCGTAGGCTCGAAATGTAAAAGATTTTCTCACTTCCCGAGCGTCAAAGTAATACATCTGTTTGTTGTTTACACATCCGTCTTCGTCTTTTGTTTTTTTTTTTGTAAATTCTTACTATACATACATACATATATATATTATATATATATATATATATATATATATATATATATATATGTATATATACATATATATATGTGTATATATATACATACTTACATACAGATATATATATATATATATATGTATGTATAGTAAGAATTTACAAAAAAAAAGACGAAGACGGATGACCTCGTGTGTACCGTTGGCGATTTTTTTCCCTCTGTCTTCCCTTCTCTGGATCTTTCCTTCTCCTATGTTTCCGACGAAGAGCTCCGCTCGAAACGTTAAATCCTCCTTCTTTCGTTCTTTCCTGAGCGTCCAATAATACTATATTTGTTCCAGGTCCTCGCGTTGTTGTGTTTTTTTGTGCTTTCTTGTTTGGATTAACTTTATATATATATATATATATATATATATGTGTGTGTGTGTGTGTGTGTATATATATACTATGCTCTTTCTCCATCAAAGTGTTAATTGTAGCTGATTCAGGATCGGAGATATGTTGGTACCGAGATTTACTCCTCTGGGCTCTATTCATGCATAATTCCTTATGCATGTACATTTAGAGCGCACGGTTTCAAGCATTTTGTTTTATAGGATATTCTGATAGCGGAGCGGTGGACCCTGGTGCCTGGCACCATAGCTAAGCTGGCCATAGAAGACAACTTAAGGTAAGTGTGCGTTTCCCATTCGTAACAAATAGCCAACACCTCTCAGTTGCGAATTGTGAGGGAAACAGTCCTAGAATGTGACACTTTGCAAGCACCTCTGTGTTGGAGAATTAATGCAGCTAATTGATGCTGCAAATTGAACCAAAGCAGCGAAGATAGAATGACTCTGGTCATGTGATACAGCACCTGTAATATGTTCCTGTTTCATAGTCATAAAAAGCGAGGTAAGCCCTACTGCCCGGTACACTTTTCATTTTTGTGGTCATGTAAATGCCATGATCTCTCGATTGGTGTGCTGAAGCCGATCCAAAGCTGAGTCTACGCTAAACAAGCGTCCATTCAGCATGTTCAAATCTACTAAAACAAAAGCAACACACATAATCAAGTCCTGCTGTTTGGTATTTTTCATTCCGAGATTGTTTCAAACTCTGATTTTTAGAAGTAATTACTTAAACATTCTTTAGACACCATTTAAAAAAGAGGACTATTACTATTGGGGTTTTGCTATGCTGATACCCCTCTCGGAGGAATTCTCTTATAGCATTGATGTTGCCCGTGCCGCAGGTGGTGACCACATTGAACACATATGGCTTCTTATTAAAATATTGCGTGATGAACAACTCTGTATATATATATATATATATATATATATAAAAGCAATGTTTTTTTTAAAAAGCAATGTTGTCAAAATTAGAATGTTGATATAAGTATGTGTATAACTATGTATTTGTAAGCATGCGTATTTGTGTATGTGTAAGTGAGAGTATGTTTGTGCTTAAGCACACATATACACGACTGTATGTATATGTATCCATTCGAACTTGTGCTTGTATACTTGTCTCTATGTATGCCAATAACGCCGTTACATAGCTTGTATACATAATTTTTTTATTTTTTCTTATTTCGTTTTTTTCCCCACCCCTACTTCGTTCCTTTTTCTCTCTCTTCCTTTCTTTCGTTCCCCCCCTTACTCAGTATATGAGAATCGCTACATAGATGATTTTTATCTTGCGTGCGAGATGGTTTGCATGAATATACGTACACATGCATTTATGTGTATATTTAGATTTATATTCATACGTCTGTATATGTATGGCGTTTGCGCGCATCCTTTCGTGTATGTTGATATATATATGTACGTCTTAATATAAATATGTATTGCAGTGTAATATTTATAACAGGTTTAATTCCTATGCATTAATTTATACCTTCTTCATTAATGTCAATATGTATTTTATTCAATGTAAGGTTTTCCTCGGATTTTATAATTTTTATAAGTTTTTTTATATATATATATACATATATTTTTGACCTTTTTGTTTATCGCTCGAAGATTGACCGTTTTTTCTAAAGGGCCAATCAAACAAGTCCATTTCTTTTTAAAGGGGTAGCGTTCGTAAGAGTCTAGATTGAATTGATATATCGGTTCCATTCTAGCAAAAACTGTCCAATGAACGGCAACGAGAAACTCAAAGTAACTGATTTTGTTGAATTTTCTCTGCTGCTTAAAACAAAGTATATATATATATATATTATATATATATATATATATATATATATATAAGAACGTTCTAGATCCTTTGAAGCATTGCAAAGAAAGACAGAAAAAACGAGATAGCTTCTGCCAATGCAGAAAGTTTTTGCAAAACCTTTATAATTCAGGCGCAAATGCCCATCCTTAGAAGGATGCAGTTTTGCAAACGTCCATTTATTCCGATTCCGTTATCTTACTGAAACTCCTCGGCGTTAGGTTAGCAACAATAGCAGCCACTCATCGAACTGTTGATGTTAGTAAACATTCAACTGTTGGTCTAGGCAACTCAAGAATTGTTGGTTGAGCCGAAAACCTGCACGTTAGCGTAATATCTATCTATCTATCTATCTATCTATCTATCTATCTATCTATCTATCTATCTATCTATCTATCTATCTATCTATCTATCTATCTATTTATCTACAACTCTACTTATCTATCTATCTATCATCTACCTACCTACCTACCTACCTACCTACCTACCTACCTACCTATCTGTCTGTCTGTCTCCCTGTCTGTCCATCCATCCACTCCATCCATCCGTCTGTCTGTCTCTGTTTATCTATCTATATGTGTGTCAGTCCGTCCGTCAGTACGTCTGTCTGTTTTCCTATCTATCTATCTATCTATCTATCTATCTATCTATATATCTATCTATCTGTCTGTCTGTCTGTCTGTCTGTCTGTCTGTCTGTCTGCCTGCCTGTCTGGCTGTCTGTCTGTCTATCTATCTATCTATCTATCTATCTATCTATCTATCTATCTATCTATCTATCTATCTATCTATCTATCTATATATCTTTCTATCTATCCATCTATCTATCTACACATACATATAAATACATAAACACACACTGATGTAAACGTCAATGAGTCATTGTATAGAACTAGCCAGATGCGTGAGTGCGAATATGCGTCTGTTTCCGTATATATATGAATCTGAGTAAATACGTATATATTGATGTCCACGTTTTAGAATTACGCAAACATACACATTCATACGCACCTGTAAACATACGTACACACACAAACGTAGACACACCACCACAAAATACACAGGCACATGTAAATACTCGTATGATATATTCCTTAACGCTACAGGGTGTTGTTAAATATTTTAAATGCTTCTAAGCATTGTGGATAATTGAAAATCAAAATCATATTGAATCTATATATTTAAGGTCTTCACTTCTTATAAAAGCGTTCTACCTTAGAATTTCTAAATCTGAATGAAATTTTAATCGAAATTTCGTTGATATTATCATTGTTTAGAACTGTGTCTCTTGTGACAAAACATGTCTGTGACAAGTTGTTCAGTTGTATTGCAATAAGGTATAACCTATAGTGCCATAGATCTATAACGGATTGATTGACGGCGGGAAAGAAATACGAAGCCAGGTGAACCAATTCCTTGAGAGATGTGTCCGCCAGTAATGACAGGGAGCACTTGAAGACGTCGTAGCCGAAACTGAGTGGTACGAATTCTTGCAGATAGTTGAATTTAGTTATGTCACGACTACTGGTCTGTTAAAAGACACACCATCTGTAGACTGTTATGTTCTGTCAAAGAAAATCGGCAATGAGAAAATCGTTAATGGGATTCCCATATTTCGTTTATCTAAAAATGTTTACAGCAACTGGAATTACAATGAGTTAAGTAACTGGTCAACTGGCTATGAGAAAAAAAAAAGAACAAAATAAGTTCTTAATGTTTTTACCGGGGTCTTAATGAGTTAGGCTCTTGAGTGAGATTTGTTTGTTATATTTGTTTGTTATATATATATATATATATATATATGTATGTCTGTATATGTGTGTGTGTATCGGCTACACACAAATGCACACACACGCGTACACACACACGCATGGACATACAAGCACACGTGATATATACATACATTCAATCGTGTATATATGTATATATATATATATATATATATATATATATACACGAGTATATACCTATGAGCGTGCCCATTTCTCACAGTCACGTTTTACGTATGAGACAAAGAGAACTCAGTACGTAATACAGAGTATATATAATAATTTATTTGCTGACCGTGTTATAGAAATGAGTCAAAGGCAGTATCAATCCCAACAAATAAAAGATTTCATATATGTATGCATATATATATATATATATATATATATATATATATATATATATATATATATATATATATTATATATATATACATATGGCTACATATGAATATTTGTGAATATTGCATCTAAATATAGAAGCGTGTACACATACACACACAAAGATACATGTGTATGTATCATATTACTTTTTCGGCGAATGGTTTGATATACTTCTACTTAGCTGTAAACGTATATTCTAAAGAAATCGAAGAAATTTGCTATTAAGTGTACAGCAGGACAATGTTATTTTTTTTTCTTTTCTTCTTTCGCTCTTTTTAATGTCCAAAAGATCTCTCACCATTGCTGTATATCTCGAAAAGGGCGGTATGCTTTTAATAGTTACTTACATTCAGAAAACTTCTGTATAATGGCTCTCAGCAATGTCATTCTTAACACGAGAGAGAGAAAGAAAGAGGTCTTTTGGTAAATTATCTGTTATTATTGATTTGAAATAATGCTTCTGCAGACAACTGTCTGAAGAGATGGAGTACGTTGAGCACAACTTGTAAACACTTATGTTCATCAAAACAAAATGTTCACACGTTTTTTTTCTTCGTTTTCTCTCTCCCCCAATCTCTCTCTCCTCCTCTCTATCTCTCGATCTCTCTGGCTTTCTATATCTTTTTTTGAAATTACTCACAGAAACACGTCTCTAATAATAGAATGAGAAATAAATATTATTTAAAGACATTATTTGATTTACGTTTCCGACATGAACTATATGAAAAACAACTATCTTTAATACAGAGAAAGAGGGTTTGACGATGCAGAAATATGCTGCAATATTAGATTTCATTTCGACAAAATTGTTATTTCTCTTTTCTTTTAAACTTTAACCTCTCTCATACACAAGTGCTATACGGAATATGATTTGCCTCTCCAAACACATTTCCACGACGTTTACAAGCTTTGCAAATTCGAAATTATTACAATAAAAAGTAAGAGTTGTTGTTTATTTATGTAAAAAAGGAATTATTTAATTACTTCAGAGAATTTGTTAAAAATATTTTGATGCAAGTAATGTTTCGTTCAAGCGGATGCTGAACCAGTTCTGCTTTATAAAGATATGTGATAACATGGAGATTTCATAGCTTCATTATTATATTATATGACAAATGGTGAGAGAACGTTTTTTTTTTACCGAAACGACGCTGATGTTCAACATCTCTAGTCCTGCCAAGTTGACAGAAATGTTAAAATGCTAATTTTATTTGCAGAGGCGTACATTTACAGCTCTCAACTCACACGGTTTTACAGTTTTCTATTTCGTATTTTCTTCCTAATATAGTAACATTAAATACATCATGAAAATATACAAGAGTTTAATCTGATGTTTAAACTTACTATATAATATTTCAACAAAGACCATTGCACAGATGCCAATGAACCACCGACCATGCTCTCAAATATTTACTCGTAGCTGTGTAACACCAGTACACACAAAGACTACTGTCTACGACCGGAAATTAAATAACCAAATTCAACTGCCGCGTTTTATCTACAATTGCAACACCTTCAACAGGAAGCGCAATGGCCCAGTGGTTAGAGCAGCGGACTCGCGGTCGGAGGATCGCGGTTTCGATTCCCAGACCGGGCGTTGTGTGTGTTTATTGAGCGAAAATACCTAAAGCTCCACGAGGCTCCGGCAGGGGGTGGTGGCGAACCCTGTTGTACTCTTTCACCCCAATTTTCTCTCACTCTTTCTTCCTGTTTCTTGTCCCCGACTTCCTACGCAACCGCTGAGCCAGGATGCGCATTCATCCATCCGTCGATGCTCTAGGTATCGGGGGTTGAACTGCTTTCCCTTCTGCGGGTCTTACGAATAACAAAGGAGCACGTTTCGGACTTCTCCCACTAGGGACGAAGACCGCTTTGCTCAACAAACAAACACCTACAACACTATTATCGGACGACGAAAAAAAAATCAAAGACAAAAACGAAAAGTTTTAGTATATGGAGGTCCTAGTAGAAGACATTGCAGCAAGACCTTCTGGTCACTTGTAAGATGATTTCAACTAACCAGCTCAGTCAGTACGGTTGCCACTTAAAATTATCGTTTGGTGTTAGTTCCGTCTTTATCCTCCCTACATTAATCTTTTACTTTTTTTACTTGTTTCAATCATTTCACTGCGGTTATGGTGGAGCACCACCTTTTAGTCGAGCAAATCGACTCCAGAACTTATCCTGTGTAAGCCTAGTACTTATTCCATCGGCCTCTTTTTGCCGAACCGCTAAGTTACGGGGACGTAAACACACCAGCATCGGTTGTCAAGCGATGCTGTGTGTGTGTGTGTGGGAGACGAACACAGACACACAAACATATACACACACATATACATACATAAATACATATATACGACGGGCTTCTTTCAGTTTCCGTCTACCAAATCCACTCACAAGGCCCTTAGTCGGCCCGAGGCAACAGTAAAAGACACTTGCCCAAGGTGCCACACAGTGGGACTGAACCCAGAACCATGTGGTTGGTAAGCAAGCTACTTACCACACAGCCACTCCTGGTCACATTGTGCACAAACCCGATAACACCCCCTTCTCTCTTCATTCTCAGTTCTATCAAGTACGACCATAGCTGCCATTTTAGAAACCCTCTTGAATAATTTTAAATCAAAATGGTAACTGTCAAAAAGTAAACTCTAGATTTAGGTTGAATCCATGTTAACCTTTGTCATCTCGTACTTTCTAATTCAGTTTTTATCCGCCGCTTCTCTGTGACATACAATCTATCGCAATATATATTGAATACAAAATAGTGTCCTCTAATGTTCTCCTCGCAAAGGACAACCTCTTTGACACGTGAAACTTGCCACCTTTTGATCTCACTTTAGCCCAGCAACAACAGAATATATTCTTAACAATGGCATTACCCACCACCGTGAACCTTTGTTAATCATCAATAACTATGAATATTGTATCTGAGAATCAAAGAGAGAAACCTATTGGAAACTTGCTTTTAAGTGTCATTCACCTTTAATACCATTTGATTGGACCTTCGACAGAACAATATAGTCATTGAACAATGCCCATGGTCGCCAGGAAAACTTCTTAGCTAAGGTGTCTGCTTGTAATGTACACATTGTTCATTTATCTCACACAAAATGATAATCTAAAAGAAATTCTCCTACAGAGCATCGTATGAAGCTTATGAGGACAACCTCAGTGGTATTTGAACTTGGAGTTTAAAAGCCGAAGAAATGGCGCTATTAATAATGAGAATAATAGTGATTTCGAAAATTTGGCATATGGCCAGTAATTTCGGTGGAGGGTGAAAGTCGATTAGATCGACCCTAGTGCATGATTGATACTTGTTATATCGACTACGGAAGGATGCAGGGCAAATTCGACCTCGATGAATATTGAACTCGGAACGTAAAGACCAACGAAATGCCGCTAAGCATTTTACTCGGTGTGCTAACGATTTTATCAACTCGTCGCCTCAACGATGATAATAATAGTAATAATAATAATAGTGATGATAATAATAATAATAATAATAATAATAATAATAATAATAATAATAATAATAATATAATAATAATAATAATAATAAAAATAATAATGATGATAATAATAATAATAATGATGATGATGATGATGATAATAATAATAATGATAATAACAATAATGATGATGATGATGATGATGATGATGATAATAATAATAATAATAATAACAACAATAACAACAATAATAATAATCTTTTCTACTCTAAGCACAAAGCCCAACATTTTTGGGGAGGGGGCCAGTCGATGACATCGACCCCATTACACAACGGGTACTTTATTTATCGATCCCTAAAGTATGAAACGCAAACTCGACCTCGGCGGAATTTGAACTCCGAACGTAAAGACAGGCGAAATACCTATTTCTTTACTACCCACAAGGGGCTAAAAACAGAGGGGACAAACAAGGACCGAAAAAGGGATTAGGTCGATTATATCGACCCCATTGCGTAACTGGTCCTTAATTTATCGACCCCGAAAGAATGAAAGGCAAAGTCGACCTCGGGGAAATTTGAACTCAGAACGTAGCGGCAGACGAAATACGGCTACGCATTACACCCGGCGTGCTAACATTTCTGTCAGCTCGCCCCTTTCCTAACAACAACAACAGCAATAATAATAATGATAATAATAATAATAATAATAATGATAATAATAATAATAATAATAATATTAATAATAATAAGATATTACAGATATACTAATGCAATATTCTGGGTCTATATAATAAAACTAACTGGCTTCATATAAAATTTACATCTTGCACATGTAATAATATTATAAAATTCTACCAGTTTTCTTCCTATTCTTGTTTAACCCCCAAAATCATCTTGTGTAGAAAAGTTCTACGAGCATGATCATCCAAGACATTCCAGTCATGACGATTTACTCTTGTATGAAAAATATAATGTATCTAGGACTACAGGATTCAATGTCTTCCAACATTTTAACACAATGACCGCACATAATTAAATGGGGATGTGGGGCCGTGGCTGCTATAATTGCGATTAGACTGATCGTATAGAGATTCTTTACTGGTTTTCAAAGTCGAACTATTTCTTTTAGCGTTTTAGCCCCAGTGGAATCTTGACTGAACATATATATGATGGAAGCCATTCCTGTATGACCATCTCGTCTTTTTTGCATGTATCCTAGTTTTGAAAACGGTAGGATTCGATTCTAGGGTATATCACTGTTATTTCTAATATTCTGAAGCGTCTGCGTATATATTTACCAAAGTAATTACTTGTTATGGCACTGAAAGCGAAGTTATGAATTGATCAGGTCGAAATTGTTCGTCATACAACATCAAAGAGCACGATAAGGACTTCAGACATCCGTATACTTTCCATATGTTTTTCTACAGCTGACGGATCTAATATTTCTCGGCCATAAATACATTTTTTTAATGTTAAACATCAGTGTAGATAGTATTTAATATGAAATTCTGTGTACACAGGAAACCACGACATCGTTTTATTGATGTACTGCAAGAGACAGAGATATGATTTCATTTTTTTTTAATATTGTTAGAGACATGGTACTGACTGTAAAATATTATTTTTTTATATTTGTATAAGTAACTGAAGTTATATTTCTCGCTATATTGGCTAAATATTTCTTCCTACTCTCTTTTGGTTCCTATACATACACATACGGATAAATCATTTTCGTTTATCATTTATTCTTTTATGTGTTTCATCCTAAAGCTTGTGTCCATGCTGGAGTAACACCTGTATTATCGCCTTTTCGATGGCCATTCCTATTGGGTTGGCTTTTGATGAATAAGGGAGTTTGGTTTTGCTGTTCTCCTAAAAGTCGCTTGCCGTGATAATGATTTATCTGGAGCTTTGAAAGGCAGAAGGTCAATGTACTTCTTGGAAACATCTTCGGCAACTCCAAGAAGATTTCTCAGGTTGTTTTAGCAAGCTGTAGACTTTTGAATCCACACTAGTGTCTAGTCCTTACATTATACAAGATGGATGGGATCCATGGAACAGTGCCGCCGCGTCCTGTTCGGAGGATGGTACCTTTCTCGATGCCAAATTTCGGTACCAGCCCCTCTTGTTTTTGCGCCCTTTTAAAGCCTAGCAAGGCTCATGCGCCCGGTTTCCCGGTTTCAATGGCGTATGTGTTCCCCAGCTAAACGGGACGCCAATCCATCACAGCGTTACTCACTTTTCTCAGCTGAGTGGATTGGAGCAACGTGAAATGAAGCGTTTTGCTCAAGAACACAACGATCCAGGAACCGAAACCACAATCTTACGATCATGATGCTGTCACCCTAACCACTAAGCCACGCGTCTCCACACCAGTCCCTCTAGGATCTTCCAAATGCTTATAACTGCATATCTCCCTCGGCTTCTCTCCAGGGAATACATTCTCAATTCTTTCAGTCTCTCGTAGTAGATCAAGGGATTCATTGATGCATTCCTCTCGTTGTAGCACCGTTGAACGTCCTCGAGCTCCGCTACTAAAAATCGTGGTGCGACCAGAGTTGAGTGCATGAGTCCAGACAGATGAGGATAAATGTCCTTCATAGGACATGCATAGTGTCCTCGTCCCTTGTTCTGGAAATTCTCAGAACCATTTACTCTGGATTACGTTTCGAAACAGTAAAAATCTCACAATTGAATGCAGGCGGTAGAGAGCGAACGAGTGAGCAAGATGAGGGAGAGAGAGAGAGAGAGAGAGAGAGAGAGAGAGAGAGAGCGAGAAAGAGAGAGAGAAAGAGAGAGAGATAGAAAGAGAAAGAGAAAGAGAGACAGAGAGGTAGAAAAAAAGACTGAAAAAGAGACAGAGAATGAGAGAGTGTTGCTAGGAAAGAAAATGAAAATATTGAGTAAAATATTTACAAATGTTCACAGAATGGAGAAATTTGTTGAAGGAAAAAAGAAAGAGGATAAAAGTGATTGAAACAGACAAAGACATAAGAATATAGAAAAATTAATAGAAATAGAGGACGTCAAAATGAAGAGAAAGAGCGCGAGAGAGAGAGAGAGAATGAACGTTGCTAGGAAACAATTGTAAAGAAAAAAATCTACAAGTGTACGAAGTTTTTAAAAAAGCATGTCGGAACGGAATTGTGTTTACTGATGCTGAAATTTTCAATAACATAAGAAACTTAAAAACCACAGTTTTCTAAAAAAATTTAAATATAAATTGGAAATATTAAGAATTTTATAGACAAAGAGGACCCTAATAATTACTTGCTTTTATAAACGCTACGTAATTCGAACTAATCTATAAACGACTTTCTCCATTATAGTAAAGGTACAGTGTTAGAGTCAAGGGAAGATGCCATTAGATAGATTACAGTAACTTTGCCTTTCGTATTCCAAAATTCACCAAGAAAATGTCTCTGTGATCATTTATCGTAAGAGTCATTTCTTATGTCTTAGAGTCTGAATGTGGTATTTTATAAATGCACCAACCTATTTCGCAATTTTTTTCTGGATATAAAATTTTATTCCAAAGTCGTTGATTGAGCTATTTTTCAATTTCTTTTTTAGGTATATGATAACACGATTTGGATTTAAGTTAACTATATGAATAAAGAACAACTATATGAAATAGTCACGACTATATGAATAAATCACGATATCAGGTTCTGAAGGACTTTTCCCTTGACCCATGCTAGTTTACATATCTGTTATGATTTGCGTTTCACTTACGTATTTGAATGAGTAGGAGAGTGTTGAATTTAGACTGTTTGAGTGACGAATTTCTTTGAAGTTTTGGAAGTGGCGAGAGATTTGTGAGGCTATGACGTCTAAGCAGAGGTGTTTCACGGTTACACTATTTTTGTTTTATTATGAATATTAAGACACTTATGTTCTAGGGGAAAAGAGCTGGGCACTTCATCTATTTATATGTAGTTTCATTCTTACATGAGGGATCATTGTATAACATAATTTTTTCTATTCCTAGATCTAGTGTTTCTTTAACCCCTTGACAACGGTCGACGCAAATATGCGATCACATTTTAGCTTGCCTATCCGCGGTTAACGTAAATATATGACGTAGAACTGCTCTTCATCTATCACGGACTTTTTAGCGGCTGACGTATGTTTACGTTCGCTGTCGTGTGCTTTATCTCTTGAGGTGCGCGCACTCGCCGTCCCGTGCATTATCTTAGCAATTTTAAGGTTACGTTCAAGTCATGAGACTAGCAAGAGACCAATGACATGCGGATACTTTACATGCATAATACCGTGTTTTGAGTTGTACCACATGCAAGCTATTTTCTGAACTTCAGCAGAGTAACTCTTGCATATCATATTATGATAAAAAGCTTCACATAGTTCGTTTTCATAAACCGGTAGACGTAAATGTACGACGCTATGTTATTGTAACGGTGAACGTAAATAGATGTGAGCTCGTTGGCACGTTTGTGTGGCCTCATTAGATTAAAAAAACCGGAGCAGTGTCTCGCATGCTTCGAGTAATACCGGCGTCAAGGGGTTAAGGCGTATATTTAATGTAATTCAGTATTTTCTGAAATCCACTTAATGTTAATGTAATATGGTTGGGTATTTATCTCTCAGGCTATACATTCAATAATTTCTGTCTGACATTGTTTACTAAGGCTTTTATGGTTTGGTTGTGTGGATAACCAATGAAATATTTGCATATGTATACTGATTATTGTTTGGTTTTTGTTAGTGGCAATATTTATCAGTGTTCAACAAGTCGAACCGAACGCCAAGGAAATTAAACGAACGGTTTTTGAATATAATAATGAAATGCAATAATTGAGAAACTTGTAAGTAACTTAAAGTTGTCTGTACAAAATCTTTTCCGGCTATTACTTGTAAATTGATGAGATGTTCCTGATAAACTTTTATACTATAAAATATACAAAGAACATTCTTAAATATTTTTGTTTCAATAGAATAATGCGATTTGAGAATCATGAGAACACGGGAATTCTAAACATGCATGTTTTATAACTATGCAAGACGACCTAGGTACAGGTCTCTTTTGAAATTTAACGATTGTTTCAAGTTTTTCTATTTTTGTTTACTAATTATGATACAGCACTTCGGAATTTTAAAGTCAAATCATTTACATTTCACATGGAAATACATTGAACTTATTGTGCACGTTGGTGACTTCTAACTCTCAGTACACCTGTAAAACATTTGGGATTATATATGCTTGATGTGTTCACAATAAATAAAGGTATATCATAGTGGCTTGCTGTGTTATATTTACATTTTTCCGGAGGCTATGAAACAAGTAATGGATATCGCTAATGCTGTTATCATTTAACACAAGAGAATATATATTTTTTCTTAAAAAAGAGAATAATTATCTAACAAGCAAGCAATGGTTAATATACACTTTTGTCTTTGCACAAACAAGAATATCAGAAATATAATCAGGGATTAGAGTCGAATGAATATTTTTTGGTACACAAGGAGGGAACCTGCGTTCTCTTGCAGAAAACTAAATATCTAAAAAAAGAAGCGCAGAATTCCTATCGTTAATGCACGTGTTGACTTTGAAGAGTAATAAATATTAGAGGAATAATACAATTATAGACGCATAGCTTTTAAGTATTTAGTTATATTTATTCATGCTACGAGTACGAATCCTGGCGGTTTTGCGGTTTACCTTTCATCACGCCAGCATCAATTAAATTAGTATCATTAATGAGTGCAGAGCACTCGCAATAAGCTGCGCTGTTTTACTGACGTTAAACACACACACACACACACACACACACACACACCTACATATACATACGTGCATACATACATAAATAAATATGTATGTATCTATGTATACATGCATGCATTTATGTATGTATATATATATATATATTATATATATATATATATATATATATATATATATATATATTTATGTGTGTGTGTATTCAGTGTGAATTAGAATGCGGAGGTAATTTTTTAACATGAAAGAAGACAGAAAGGCTGAATGAATCAACGAATACAAAGAAATGAAATTATTAAATAAAAATCGATGAGAGTACAACGTTGGGGCATCATTGTTTATGGCTGACGTTTATTGTGTATGCGTTGATATTTACATACACACACACACACAGACATACACACACACACACACACACATATATATATATATGTATCAGAAATAATTGAGGTTCAGTTGAATTACGTCCTTAAGTTGAAGCACTAAGTCAGTTCGGTATTATCGGCACAGTTCGAAGTAAGGTGAAATCTAAACAAGCAGCAGACAGCAGGATATCAAGTAGTGATTCAGTACGACCGTTTCACGCGGCTCTGTTTAAATGAACAATGCAATCATTAAATTTCAGTCATTACATCAATTTAAATGTAGTGTCATCTTCAGCTGCACAAATAAATAAATGGAATTTTATCAAATAGGACACATTAGAAAAATTATATTAATGTGTCCTACTTGTTAAAATTCCATTTATTTATTTGTGCAGCTAAATATGGCACCACATTTATATTGATGTAATGACTGCGTTGTTGGATGAAATAGAGTCGCTTTAAACGGCCGTACTGCATCACTACTTGATATCCTGATGCTTATTTTGATATATATATATATATATATATATACATACAATTCATTTAATCAGTAGATTTCTCAACACTGGAACACTACATAAAAATATACGTAAATATAAATATGTAGGTACAATATAAAATATAGAACATAAATATACTCGCATGATATCGTATGAAATGGTATGTCTGTGTTTGGAATCAATGAGAAAACTATTACAGTCGATATTGCATTCATCCAAATTGTCAAATGGACGAAAGGGTGGTTCAAAATGATTTAAAAAGGAATCTATGGATAAATCCAGTGTGAGTTCAATTTCTCATGGCCGTTTGAAGAACATGTAGTATGACATGGGCGAATCATTTCTATCTTTCTCAGTTATCCACGTTTCTTTATTGAGAGATGACTTTAATATATATATATATATATATATATATATATATATATATATATATATATATATATACATATATTCAAATTTTGGTATAAAATCAACAATTTAGGGGAAGGAATAAGACCCGAAGGCTCGACTAGCCCTTCTATTTTTCAATCGGGCGAAAATGTATGAAAGGTACAGTCGACATCGGCAGATTTTCAACTCAGAACGTAACCTCTGTTTGACTTTCTTCTCTTTTTCCCTACCGACTATTATATAAAACATAGATAACTTAGGTAGATTTCGGCCAGTATAGTCCCAGCCATGTCTAACGTAAAAGCGCCACCTAGTGAACTCTTTTACACCGTGATTTATAGTTCAGGCATATATGGGATACCATGGCCTACACTAACAAAGAGGTGTTATTGTTGGAGAAATATCCGGATATAGAAGGTTAGTCCGTGATTTTTTGGAGAAATTTGTCCAGAAAACTTTCAAATTTTATGGGATGTTTTCGCTTGGTTTATTTTGGTATAATATTAAAGAGATTTGGACTGGTTGAGATAAAATAGTTATGTCGTAACGTTGTGTCTTGAGTTCGACTTTTGTAGTCTGTATGAAATCTTATTTGGTGGGTCACTGCGACATTGTGTCTTTGTTTATCACACTCATTGCATCACAACTGGTGTTGATTTCTTTACATTTACATATTTTACTGCTTAGCTAAAAAGAGACCGATGAAATATGTACTCGACTACTGAGAAAGTATTGCGGCGATTTTCTCAACAGAAGTTTTTGAGGGCGGCGCCCCTTGACCGCTTTATAATGAGTGAAAAATCTAAAGATAAAGTGTATAAAAAATATCCTCAGTATGTCATTCCAACTCACTTTAGAAAATAAGAGTAAGTGAAGGAAGATCTAAATTATATTCAGTAGTGTAGATACACTGTACAATGTATATATGTAATGTTTGAAATGTATATTATGTATGTCATATGGTGTAATATAAGTATGTAGATCTCAATCGAGAAAAACTGTAATACATTTTATATGTGAACCCACTTATTTTAATCATGGCATATATATGCAGATACCAAATATTGAATAAAATATGTATATTGCAATATATGTTTTTGTCACTATAATCAAATCATAAAGAAATCATGCTATGATTATATCTATATTGCATACGAATGGAATGCATACTACATGAATATTTACATGAATGCATGGTACCTGAATATTTACAAACAATATTTTTTCGAGAAATGAATCTCTGATCTGAAATTCACCTGGTAATATATGATGTACTGTGACAATCCAACAGGACTTACTTAAGTAAACTTTATAAATTATATGCACAAAACAGGCTTTTAAAGAAGTTCATTATATGCATTTGGTTTGCGAAATAAAATACTGGCGGAAAGTGCCGCCGATTTTTGACTACTCCTCATAGAAGGCATGCACGATTTGCTTCTATAACGAATTGTATAGAATATGCAGTTGCTCTATAAAGCACTCATTAATGTGGTTATAACCACGGGAAATAGCTAGATATGAAAATTTCTGCTTTTAAAAGCGCCTCATTAATGCAAAAGGCGGCGGGAAAAATTCAGGAAAGATTTTAAAGATACTTCGATTCCAATAATTATATTTTTGACAGCCAATTAAAATCTCATAACTAATTCACAGCTTATACGTTTCCTAACACAAAAAAGCTTATGCATTTCACAAAACAACCAAAATCCTATGTACTAAAATATACTGACTTAGAAAACTTAATGCTGGAAGAAATATCTCTAAACATATTGTTTGTGTTCTTTATAATTATAAGTAAATCTATCTATCTATCTGATGTGCTGTCAGAGCTAGGATGCGTGCTCTAAGGAACGAAGGTGTTGGAGCGCGAGAGAGAGGCCCGGGTGGCAGAGGCGCAAACAGCAGGCAACAAAGCCACCATTCGGTCACTGGTAGATGAACAGGGGGCGCGAATTGCTCGAGCCAAGTAAAATGTGTGAGGCCTTTCAGCAGCATTTTGCCCGACTGTTCGGAAACGAGTGGAGGGCAAGAACGTAGGGTGGACTTCAGTGCCTACCTACATAGCCTACCACGACTCTCGACAAGAAAGGCAGGGTGCTGCGAAGGTGCCATCACGGCGGGGGAAGTGCGACGGGAGGAAGCGATGGCAGAATGCTCGAGGGACAAATCCCGGGTTTGGATGGTCTACCCTACGAGCTTTACAATTTATGCCAGACTTGTTGGGAGATCTCTTGGCGGCGGTGTACTGCAACTGGCAGCAAAACGGGAGCATTCCTGGTTTTGTGAGCCGAGGAGCCGTAACCTGCTGAAGAAGATCTAAACAAGGGAAATGTAATAGATAACTTTAGGCCCATCACTCTGCTTAATGCAGACTTGAAAATTTTGGCCAAGGTGCTAGCCAAGAGGTGGCGCTTGTCATCGAGAAACTGGTCGACAAGGCGCAAACATGCGCCGTGCCAGGCCGGACCATCCATGACAACCTCCATCTGATGCGCTACATCATAGACAGGGTAGTTAACGAACCTGGCATGGGTGGGGCCCTGATCAACTTGGATCAATCAAAAGCCTTTGATAGGGTAGACCATCGATACTTGGAGGCAGTCCTGAGAGCGGCTGGTTTCGGTCCCGTCTTCCGCGGCTGGATAGCTGCTTGTACAGAGGCATCCGTTCGGTAATTCGCGTAAATGGACATCTATCGAGACCTTTCGACATTGCCACGTTCGGTCCGTCAGGGATGCCCCCTCTCGGCGCTTATACGTATTGACTCTTGAGCCACTACTGCGGAAGCTGGCGACTCTAAGGGGATCCCGCGAGAATTGGGATGCGGGACGAGCGTGTCTGCATACGCGGACGACGTCACCGTCATAGTGTCTAGCCACGAGCACATCGAGCTGGTCGGCGAGACACTGAAAAACTACGAAGCGGTTGACAGGAGCGAAAATCAACCGGGAAAAGTCAGTGGGCTTGCGACTAGGCACCTGGAGAAGCAAGCCCATGCCGTCCACCAGCGCCTCCGTCGTGGGACGCTGGACCGACGGCCCGGTTGAGTTGCTCGGGGTCTGGTTTGGTCCGGACCTCCAAGTGGAGAAGAACTGGAACGAGATAACGAGTAGGGTGGTCACTCTCGCCCGGCAATGGGCCGAGAGAAAACTGTCCCTAAAAGGTCGAGCGGAGGTGGCGAACACGTACATCGCGTCCGTCATCTACTACCGCCTGACCGTCGTACCTTGTCCCGACCCTACCATCACCAAACTACAACGCATCCTCTTTCGCTTCTTGTGGAAAGGATGCGTCCCGATGGTCAGGCGATCCATTTGCTGTCAACACCCGTTAAAAGGAGGGCTGGGCATGCCGTGGTTGATGATGCGCAGACACGCGCTGAGACTGCGACATCTCTGGCTCTATGTAGACGACGGTGAACAGGTGTGGTCGCCGTTTGTGAGGACGCTTTCCCGCAGCTCGTCTCCATGACCGAACTGCAGTCGTGGATCAAAAAGAGGCCGAGGAAGGGCGAATGGCACCGCGAGTGTCGCGTTGCTCTCAAGCAACTCTGCCGTCCTGGGTCGACACCTAAGTGACTTCAACACAACCAAAGCATTCTATAGGGGTTTAGTGGAGGGGAGGTACGACGACGAGCTCGGGGCGAACCTGGACGTCGACGAGGAGTACCTGACCCGCCTGTTCGGGACGACTTTCGGCCAGGGCCCATGGACAACTTCCAGAGATCCCTGGCCTGGCAGTGCTACCGAGAAGCGCTACCCGTTCGGGATAAGCTCTACAGACACGGCTCGAGAAACACGGGGCCGACCTGCCCGAGATGCGGTCAGAGCGACGAAACCGTTCTGCACGCACTCGTTCAGTGTCCAACAATTTCCGACCTGTGGGCTTATGTCGAAAAAACTGCTGTCACGTGTGGGACGAGTCGGTTTATCAGCTGAGTCTATCGTCAATATTGTCACGCCTCTTCCTTCAAACGGGAAGGAAGAGCTATTTTCATCATCCTTGTGGCTATGGCGAAAGAATGTATCTGGTGGACGCGTCTGAAAGGATTGGAGACAAACACTTTCCTCTCTGGTCAATCTCTCATCAACTTCTTCAAGTACCACTTGAAAAGGAAAGTGAGAGTAGAGAGGCAAGTTTTGTCTAGCGAATGTTTTAAAAAAAGAGGGTGAATGTAGCAAGAATGGCACGTATGAATGACGAAGCCACTTGAGCATAGTCCTATGAACCCGAAATCGAAAACAGAGAGTGCTTATTTGCAAAAAAAAAAAAAAAAAAAAAGAATATAAAATGTGACATCATTGACCGAGGTTACCGTGGTCTTTTCCGCAGGCTTTTCTTTCCACGGGTAAACCTCACCTGTCCTCCCCTTTACACTTCTATTGACATTTCTGTGATAACGATCCCTATTGATCATTTTTTTTCCTCCCCCCCCTTTTTTTTTTTTTTTTTTTTTTACCCCCCTTATTTTGTCCTCTTTCTCTCCTTTTACGATCCCTTTTGATCGAACCTCCCCCTTCCTTTTTTTTTTTTTTTTTTTTTTAAAACCTTCAAAAGAAAAAAGCTCTACCTTGTAATTTGTTCTATCTGTGTGCAGCCCTGTGTGGCTAATAAAGAAACATATCTATCTATCTATCTATCTATCTATTCTATCTATCTATC
The DNA here is from genome assembly GCF_006345805.1 of Octopus sinensis. Taxonomy (NCBI): domain Eukaryota; kingdom Metazoa; phylum Mollusca; class Cephalopoda; order Octopoda; family Octopodidae; genus Octopus; species Octopus sinensis. The sequence goes on from NC_043008.1 coordinate 15,389,634, forward strand.
TATCTATCTATCTATCTATCTATATATCTATTACCTACCTATCTATCTATCTATCTATCTATCTATCTATCTATCTATCTATCTATCTATCTATCATCTATCTATCTATCTATCTATCTATTATCATATTGTGGCTATGGCGAAAGATGTATCTGTGGGACGCGCCTGAAAGGATTAGAGACAAACACTTTCCTCTCTGGTCAATCTCTCATCAACTTCTTCAAGTATCACATTGAAGAGGAAAGTGAGAGTAGAGAGGCAAGTTTTGTCTAGTGAATGTTTTAAAAAAAGATGGGTGAATGTAGCAAGGATGGCACGTATGAATGACGAAGCCACCTTGACTATGATTCTATGAACCGTAAACATTAATACAGAGAGTTACTTATTTGCAAAAAAAAAAGAAATATAACATGTGACTTCATTGACCGAGGTTACCGTGGTCTTTTCCGTAGGCTTTTCCTTCCACGGGTAAACCTCACCTGTCCTCCCCTTTACACTTCATATTGACATTTCTGTGATTACGATCCCTATTGATCAACTTTTTTTTTCCTCTCCCCTTTTCTTTTTTTCCCTCTCCCCCCTTTTTTTAAATCCTCCCCTTTTTTGCCCTCTTTCTTTCCTTTTACGATCTCTTTTGATCGAAAACCAACCCTCTTTTTTTACCCCCAAAAGAAAAGCTCTACCTTGTAATTTGTTCTGTCTGTGTGCAGCCCTGTGTGGCTAATAAAGAAACATATCTATCTATCTATCTATCTATCTATCTATCTATCTATCTATCTATCTATCTATCTATCTATCTATCTGTCTGTCTGTCTGTCTGTCTATATATATATCTATCTATCTATCCATCTAACTATCTATCTATCTATCTATCTATCTATCTATCTATCTATCTATCTATCTATCTATCTATCTATCTATCTACCTACCTACATACATACATACATACATGCATACATAATACATGCAAGCATATATGCATATATACATATCTGCATATATACATACGTATATACAAAGATACACACACTCATACACATACACACAGACACAGACAAAGACACACACAAACCACACACATATATATATATATATATATATATATATATGGGGAGGGGAACAAGTATCATGTTTTCTAGCCAGCAGATCTTTTGATGCAATAAGTAATCAAGCTACCTGACCCCTCAGATCTAACCCTTATACATAATAAGCGTATTCTATATTGGTCATTTCCATATGATAAAGGTAAATCTTCTTGCCCGTTCTGTAACGAAGAACTCTATCTCATCCTGTTCTCAGAGAATTCACTTCGCGAAACTCACAGTGGATTTAATTGTGTGGTATCCGAAATTTCTATTTCAGCTAAGTTCAGTCTTCCTTCAGACTTCAATTAAAGAATATAGATAACTTCGAGATCAGGTTGAGTGTTGCACTGGTAATACGCCGACATCAAGCCTTTCAAGATAAGAATATATATATATATATAATTGTAAAATCTTTCAGGTGTTACATTTTTAATTAAGCACATATTAAGCTATGATATAAAAATACAATTAAAAATTATTATGGGCGTAACATTCCCTTGAATTTTCGTTGTGAAATTTGACATACGAATGAATACAAGGACACGCGCACATACGTACACACACACACGCAAACTCACACATATATATGTATACATATACATATACACTCGCCTGCAGGACTATACTCAGGGATAAGGTCATGTGTATGCTTCCACATTGTGGTACGTATGTATTATATTTTATTATATTTTAATGCAACTATGCAAGTCACATACACACATTTAAGCATAATCATATGATTCATACTTATACTTTTATACATATAAACAAATTTGCCATGGTTTTATAATCTGACATCATACTGCCTTATATATATATATTATATATAATATATATATATATATATATAACATATTACATATATATATTACATATATATAAACACACATATATATATATACATTATAATATATTTGTATATATATATTACATATATATATATAATACACATATATACATATATGTATTATATATATCATATATACATATATATACAGGTATGTATATAAATATATCATATATACATATATATGCACATACATTCATGTATGTATGCATATACATGCATGTATATGCATATACATACACATATATTTATATATAGATGTATATATATATGCATGTATATAAATATATACATACATATATATATATGTATATATATATATCATATATACATATATATGTACATACATATAGTCATGTATATATTAACATATATACATACACATATATACATATATTTGCATGTATATATAATATATATATATATATATAATATATATATATACACGTATGTATATCTTATTTTTATTTCATCAGTCATTCTCACCCTGTTCCCCTTTTACTGTTTTTATGTATTTATATATTTATTTTATTTATTCATTTATTTACTTCATTGTTTGCTGGTATCGTCTAAGGTCAAGCTTCACCAATTTATAAGAATGTCTTCGCCACTGAACCGAAACAATCTATAATGCCGGAACTTCTTGTTTACTTTTTTTTTCTTTATGCTTATTTATTCTTTTTTGTTATTTTCTTAAAATTATTTAAGTTTGTTTCCTTATAGTTTCACGTTGACTCACAGTTTACACAAACACACGTGCACACACATACACAATCACTTAGAAACATACACACACATTTATATATGCACACACACACACGTTCACTCAAATAAATGTGTAGACGCAAATACACACGTATCAACGTATTCAAAACGTACACATATATACATACATATACTTACATAGACATTTATATACACACATATCTAACATACATGTACATACATCTCTCTATCTCTATCTCTATCTATGTATATATATATATATATATATATATATATTATAATATAATATTATATATATATATATATATATATGTATGTATGCATTGATGTATGTATGTATGTATTCACATATTTGTGTGAATATATATAGATATATGTATATACACATATATGCATACGCGCATATACACACATACCTAACATACATCTACATACATCTCTCTGTCTCTATCTTAGACTCTGTCTCTGTCTGTCTGTCTGTCTCTTTATATGTATATATATGTATGCATAAATGTATGTATGTATTCACCTATTTGTATATATCTATATATATATTCACAAATAGGTGAATACATACATACATTTATGCATATATATATGTATGCATAAATGTATGTATTCACCTATTTGTATGTATATATATATATATACACAAATAGGTGAATACATACATACATTTATGCATACATATATATACATATATAGAGACAGACAGATGTATGTAGATGTATATATATATATAGATGTATATACACATATATGCATACACGCATATATATATACATATATATCTGAATATATACATGCGTGTGTGTGTGTGTTTACATATATGTATGCAAATATACACACACACATATATATATATGTATATATATCTTTATTCACCATAACATTAACTGTCAAAGACAATCATATAAAAAGTACGTCATCATTAAGAGTTTTCATCCATTGCGTGCAATTAACCGTGCGAATCTTAAGACAGATATTAATGTATAACCCTGTAGTAGTAGTAGTAGTAGTAGTAGTAGTAGTAGTAGTAGCCGTCCGTTTGATTTTAATTTTATATTCGTTTTTTTTTATTTTGTCCTTTTTGCTTCTTTCTTTCCAGCTTTGCAATTTTTTTGCGACTGATTTCTTTTTACAAGTTTAGATTGAGTAAGAAAGGAAGAAGGAGAAAAAAAAATATAATCTACCTAGCAATTCCGATCATTGTCTGAGTATTGGAATTTATGTTTTCGTATATGTGTATAACGCAAAAATATTTATGTTTGTGGTTAACAGTGAAAGGGCAGTAATGATGGCGTCTACGTAGATTTTCTATATATGTGTAAGCAGCGCATATTGTTTCCTGTATTATATGGTCTTGTACACCTAGATATACATTCAACACACAAATTTAGAGACTCATTTATAAAAACCTGTAAAAGTGTGTGTGCAGTTGTGTATTTATAAATTTTTGTGTCTGTATCTGTTGATGTGTCTATCTTACACAGATACGTTTTTTTTTTTGGCATATATTTCTCAGCGCAAAGTAAGTCTCCAGTGTATCTATGTGCGTGCCAGTTCGTGAATTCTTCAATGTTATTACAGCCATCCATAAATCAACTGATATTTTAGAGAAGTACATATATTACGTATCATATATATATATATATATATATATATAATATATATATATATATATATATAAGTATATATATATGTAGGTCGAGAAATATTGTTAAAATTAACAAGCACACACACATGTATGTATGTATGTATGTATGTATGTATGTATGTAAATATATATATATATATTGAGAGAATTCACGAAAAAACACGAGACCAAGACAGGTGGAGTAGAAAACAAATAGGTACATTAGTATAACACTCGGCAATTGAAGAAGTCTTTTACGTTTCGAGCCTACGCTCTTTCACAGAAAGGAACACAGAAAGAAGGAAGGAGGGAAAAGAATGTGTGTAGTGGCTACGGGTCTATCATGGCGATATTATATATATATATATATATATATATATATATATAATATATATATATATATTATATATATATATTATATATATTATATATATATATATATATATATATATTATATATATATATATATATATATATATATATATTATATATATATATATATATATATATTATATATATATATTATTATATATATATATATATATATAGATATATATATATATATATATTATATATATATATATATATATATATATATATATATATATATATATATATATATATATATATATATATATATATATATATATGTATATATATGTATGTATATATGACTTTGTGGGAGGGGGAAAGATGGGTTATTTCCAATGCAGAACTCAACCCGAACTTTAGGCTATCTACCCTCTTGACTGATAATCTTAAGTGATACCCAAAATCTTCAGGTGTAGAAAATTCAGATGTTACAACAGTAAAGCCGTTGTGTAAAGACTTCAGGTTTTACACCGGTAAAATCCGATGTGTAGGTCTGGCGGAGAGTAAAATATAATCCAATATAAGAAGACAAAGAAAGCGTCCGTCACATCCTTAATAATTAGTTATAATTGTTTCTGAAGAAACTCATTTTTCGATAGCATTCCATGCAAGATTACCTCCTGCGCTGAGCGTACTTTTGAAGCAGGTTTATATAAAACGCAAATATGATGTGACCTTTCTACATAGAACCTTAACGTGAACTGGCTTTGTAATCAGAGTTGGTACAGAAACAACTGTAACTGGTCATTAAAGATATGACCAACTTTTTCTTCATTTTTGGCTTATATATATATATATATATATTAATATATATATATATGCATGTGTGTGTATGTATTTCTGTGTGTGTGGTTGTGTATGTGTGTATGTGTTTGTGCGTGCGAAGTCTAGATGAGTATCACTGCATTTTTTCGCTTTTTCGACATCATGAACAGACCGCATTTCAAGACAAAATTCGTTGCCACTGTAATGTTGCGCACTACGAATTTTTATTCAACTGATCAACATGTTTTCTTTGTCAGTAGTGACGGATTTTTTGCTGCCATTTGTTTTCCTCGCGGGGCGCATGATGCTGATGAAGCTTCAAAAGGTAGAAATGCGCAGACAATACTATCCAACGAAATTTCGTCTGGCATTCACATATCTTTGTTTTATTTAACACAGTACGTCGATAAGAAATATTATCCCTGAACGAATATCGCGGTTAACCTGACGTTTACGACGTATTTGCATTAAGTATGAAGTAGAGATCGTTATCTAAATCTAATAATCTAATATTGATTCCACTGCACGCAACGAATTTAGACTTAAATGGGATATAATACGGAAAGCGCAGCCTTAATGAGATAGTCGATGCGACTGTGAGCTGTGCTCTATGGACACCTGTGAGATTTTTAAGTATAGGAACAAGAACAACCTGATTAATAATAGATTAAACCTAAGGGTATCAGGTATGCATAGCGACTCACACACACATTTAAGTATTTTCGAATCTAACGATTATTGGTGCCATACTTGGACTTTGATGGTGGAAATTTATTTTGGTGTCGTATCCGTTGTAAACTTAACCTCTAGTATTAAATATAATATAATCATGGGATATTATGTTATATGGTGAATTAAATTGCATTACATATGCTATAAGCTATGTGCTATGGTATGTGGTGTGCTATATATAATACTGTCCCATAATAACCCCTGCCTATTTAGTCTGACTATTTTGGTGATTACACTATTTTCCTTTCTATGATATTCTACCTAACTAGTCATATTATCTATATTTTTATTGGCTTTATATATAACTACGTCTCCTTTCGACTAAATCATATACTAACTAGAAACTAAAAATTCATACACACAATAGCGTTGTAACATTACAACATATAAAATCTCTTCTTTAACTGCCCTCACTACTTCCATATTATCCCCTCTTTTCGGGTTAACTTCATGTCTTCCCTACCTCTCATGTTAATCCCCTGTCTCTTTATATGTAGCTTATATGTATTTCTTATTATTTCCTATAAATTCTTATTTTGTTTTCTTAATTTGATATCCTTACTTATTAACCTCTTATCCATTACAAATTATTTTTCTTGTTCCAAAATAGATATTTTCCCAATACTTAAGTTTATGCGAGATGGTTATACTATATCCATATAAACATATAAATATTTGTGTATGTGTATATATGTATATAGGCACATATATATTTGTACACATCTTTACTGATTTCCGATTCATGGCTTGAAATTAATAGATAGCATGTATATCTTTCTAGTTATTCCATAAATGCCCTGAGCAGTCTTTATAGAAACCAACAAATAAGTAATTAATTAAGTACATGAATGAATATTAAACTGATTCTACGTAGTCTTCCCTTTTTAATATTTATAATTGATATATACACACCTCTTACCTATTTTCGTTATCATTTTTGAGATTCTTAAATTTTATTTTTTATGCAACATAATATTTTTTATAAGCAATCACACATAGTACTCCAAAATAAAGTTTCCTCTATATTAACATCTTAGGGGTCTTAGCGTCTTGCCTCTTTAACTGGTAAATAACATCATGATTTACGCTGACTCTTTTTATAGACAGTTACTTATATCCACCTGATTACCCCCAATGTCTTATTTCCTTCTTGATGAAAAGAGATACATGTAATAATATTTATGATGATACCTAGCCATGAACTGTCAACTTACTTTTGTCCTTTATTCAAATAGACAGTATTCTAGTCTTAAATTTTGCAGTTGGTAAAGAGATAAATGAATTAGAAGTGAATTACAATCACTTACTATGACCCCACTAGGCTTCATGCGATTATTGGAATTGTAGTTTATTCTTAGCAACAATAGCGACAACATGAATTTCTTCTATCTTCTTGGTCAGTTAAAGTATTTGAGAAAAATTATATTAAAGTGTCCCATATCTAAAATTCAATTTATTTATTTGTGCAGCTGAAGATGGTACTGCATTTAAATTCATGTAATGATTGCATTGTTCAATTTATATGGAGCCGCTTGGTGTGTGCATGTGTGTGTGATCCTGCGTGTGTATGCATGCACACACGTTCCTTCACACACATACAAATACAAATATATATATATATAATATATATATATATATATATATATATATATATATAGGCGCAGGAGTGGCTGTGTGGTAAGTAGTTTGCTAACCAACCACATGGTTCCGGGTTCAGTCCCACTGCGTGGCATCTTGGGCAAGTGTCTTCTGCTATAGCCCCGGGCCGACCAATGCCTTGTGAGTGAATTTGGTAGACGGAAACTGAAAGAAGCCTGTCGTATATATATATATATATATATATATATATATAAGTGTGTGTGTGTGTGTGTTTGTCCCCCTGGCATTGCTTGACAACCGATGCTGGTGTGTTTAGGTCAGCGTCACCTAGCGGTTCGGCAAAAGAGACCGATACAATAAGTACTGGGCTTACAAATAATAAGTCCCGGGGTCGATTTGCTCGCCTAAAGGTGGTGCTCCAGCATGGCCGCAGTCAAATGACTGAAACAAGTAAAAGAGTAAAAAAAAAGAGTAAAGAGTAAATATATATATCATATATTTTTCAGTCATTACACTGCCGTCATGCTGGTGCGCAGCCTCCAAGATTTTAGTCGAATGAAAGTAGGTGTGTGTGTGTCTCTTTGTGTGTGTATGTATGTATATGTGTGTGAAATTGATAAAATATAAACTATTTAGGTTTAAAATCTAGTTTCGTTTTAATTCAGATACCGATGAATTCAAGGCAAAACATTTAATTACAGTCAACATTCAATTTGCATCGCTGAATGAATTTTCCGTTTGCTGCTTTAGTTTCTATCATGCAGCAGGACTGATTCATTGCATGTAACTATATGTAAGGAAAGATAAGAAAGTCCAATGAACTTTCTAGTACAAAAGACAAATAAAACAAGTAGGGATGCTGGTATAGCAAGAGAGTAAAAGCGCTGTAGGATAAATGAGAAACCTATTTCATTAACAGTTATGAGACAAATGAAAAAGAATAAACGAGACGACTCAAATCATGAGAAATCATTTAGACAGTATGAAGCTCATCAGTTGGAATAAATTCAAGAGATTGAAATTCTTAAGTGTTACTCACAAAAGCATATTTATATATATATATAAAGTTAATCCTAACATGAAAGTACAAAAAAACACAACAACGCGAGGACGTGGAACAAATATAGCATTATTGGACGCTCAGGAAAGAAGGAAAGAAGGAGGGTTTAACGTTTCGAGCGGAGGTCTTCGTCGGAAACAAAGGAGAAGGAAAGATCCAGAGAAGGGAAGACAGAGGAAATAAAATCGCCAACGGTACACACGCGGTGTGAGTTTGTGTGTGTGTTGTAAGAAAAGGTAGGGGCAAAATTTCGATTAGTGAGTTGTAATTCCAAATATATATATATATGTAAACTAGAAGGTAAATGCACACGGTTTAGATTGTTTTAATATACTTTTCAATATATCTTATAAGTGAAAGAATGTTGTGTTTGTTGACCAGTTTCGCTTTCGCTAATCATGACGTTGAAATGACTTATTTTTCAGGACAAGGGAAGTCATTGTTCATTTATTTGGTGTGGTGGGGGATAAATAGATATACAAAAGCTGAATCAGTATAATGTATTATGTATAGTGATGGGCTTGTGATCATGAATTAAAATATATACTAAAACCAAAGTTGGTTATGCGTTCATATTTAAGCATTTTCTATAATTTTTAATAGATTTTCTTTATTTAAACGTCCCTGCACAGAAATTGTTTCTTTGTACTGCTAGATAGGGAAAGCTGTGATGTTTGGTTGGATAATAACTGTTCATTTCTCTATGAGTTCACTCAAAGGAATCTATACAGAATACGCCTAAACATAAGCGCATAACCAACTTTGGGTTCAATATATATTTTAATTCATGACCCCATACCCATCAATATACATATCACTACTTAAGCTTTTGAGTTTTGTATATTTATTTATACCTCCCACCAAAAATTGAGCAATAACCCCCTGTCCCGGAAAATAAGGAACACTAATTACTTCCCCTTAGATTTTTCTACTTGTCGATTCATTCACAAACTTCCATACAAATATGGACTAAAATCTTCTTAAGAATATACGGCATTACACTAATTTCAATGTCATGATTAGCGGAAGCGAAACCGGTCGACAAACACAATAATCTTTAGCTTATAAAATATATTAAAAAACACAAAAGAACTCTGTAAACTTAGCGTATTTCCTTCTTTTATTTTACACACACACACACACACATACATACACACACACACACACACACACACATATATATATATTGATATGTCCCAGTAGATTCGAACGCTACATGCTAAAATGCATTAAGAATGACAAATTACGTCATTGTTTTGATTTTCACTGTTCTCTGTCTGCGTTGCAATTCAAATTTATTATTTTATACTCTGTCGAAATGTGTTTTTAAACATGTTATTATTTCTATAAAGACGCCTGAAACTTCTCGTTATATATTTAGTGAGGTAGCTTTGGCATTGATATCCGTGCAAACTAACATCAAACCTAAATATCGTTCTGTAATCGCATACACATTATAACTTTTATAACTCGTGATGGTTATTGTAACTATTCTACGCCTTCTGAAGAGTAAAGCTCACACATATAAATTATATGTTAACTAATCAGCGAACAATCACATCCAGACATATTTATGTATACACATGCGTATGTTGTGTGTGTGTTTGTGTGTGCGTGTGTGTATGTGTGTATGTGTGTGTGTATATATATTTTACGTACACACACACACACATATATATATACACAAATATACATACCATATATAAATATACATTTATGCTCGCATATAACATGTACATATGTGCATGTGTGTATGTATACTTATATATATTTTACGTACACACACACATATATATACACAAATATACATACCATATATAAATATACATTTATGCACGCATATAACATGTATATATGTGCATGTGTGTATGTATACTTATATATATATTTGTGTGTGTGAGTATGTGTGTGTGTGTGTGAAATAACTAATACATCAAACGTGTCGTGAAGTCTTCTTGCTTTCATTTTTACCTTGGTAACTGCAATTCTCACTAAATATTATAATATCATAATATGGAAACTTATATTATAGTTACCAAACAAACGTATACATGCACGTACGCACACACCGAATGCATAAACACTCACATGCAGGTACGTAGAAACGAAGCTCACACTCTGACAGACATACACAAGAGTCGTATATTTAGTCTTTGTTTTATGTATCCGAATGTATGTATCTGTGTACAACTGCGTAAGAGAGAAACAGAGTTAGTGAGTTTGTGTGTATTTAGCTGTCTTTTGACAATGCTTAATCTTCGCTAGCAGTCTGCGTCTATTTTACAAGGCACGAAACGGCATAAAACAAGATTAAAGTTGCATCAAATGGATATTCTGTCCTCGTTGGCTGTCACTATATGTTGTTCATATAATTTTTCTCTCAGCATAATCGTTTCAAACAGCCTATTCAACTTGTGTAAAAATATGAATGCTTAATTATAGGAATGTGATAGGTCTCCATATGATATGAAATTCTAGCGGTCCTTCTCATAAAATCAGTGAAGCGTTTTGAATAATAGACTTGTCTGTGTTTTATAAGGTTTTGTACTTACCATTTAGGCGTCGCGAGTTTCGCCATTTTCAACATCTCTTGTAGATGGAAATGACATAAAGATCAATGAAGCATCTGCTAATACAAATACAATTCTGCGAGTGTATACTTGCATGTATACTTGTACAGATATATACACACATACATACTTATACATATGTGTATATATATATACACAAACACACACACCTACATCTCGTATCTGTACACCGGTGCCAATTTTGTATTAGTCTGAAAACAAGAAATGTAAATTGATACGAAATGTGATTTAGAATTATTGTATTTATTTTGTCCTATGTTGTTCCTTCTGACCTACATTGAAAATATCCATATCTCTCTCCAAAATTACCTTCAAAGTAAAATAGAAACAAAAGCGGAATGAAAAAGAGAAATAACTGGTTGGGAATCAAATCTTTGAGTCATAAAAATTCTTCAACGTTTTTTCTGCGCTCCGTCATTTTTGCTTATAGTAGAATATTTGGACGTTTATTCACAGGCTATTTTCACTCATTTTGTTTCTTTCATGTTTTCAAGCTGCATGTTCTCAATTCTAATGTCTCTGCAAGCACATTGCAATTCCTTTGAGGGACCGTAATGTGTTTGGGACATTTATATTTGCAAAAGTTGTCTTAGATATTAAATCTGTTCTTAAAATTCCACTTTTAAATATCATATCTTCAAAATGTCTGTCGTCGATTTCAAATAACATGAATAAGGGAAAAGAATGTATTTAATTATTTGAAATTTAATTCGTGCATATTTTAGGCGCAGTTATGACTGTATGGCCAAGAAGCACCTTTTGATCCCACGTTGTAGCACCTTGGTCATATTAGGTAAATATTTTCAACTATAGCCTCGGGTAGACCAATGCCATGAATTTGGTAGACAGAAACTGTTTGGAATCGTGTCGTGAATAAATGAATGCATATACATCTTTAGTTGTGCTTGAGTGTTTGTCTCCTACACCACTTGCCAAAGATGTTGGCATGTTTCCATCCCTGTAAGTGACTGGTTTGGCAACCCTGCATCCCACCAAAAAAAACCCCCAAAAAACAATAAAATAAAATAAGTACCAACTTTGAAAAAAAGCATTGGCTTCGATTCCATCGTTTAAACATTTCAAGGTTATACTCCAGCATGGCCGCAGTCCGATAACTGAGACATGAAAAAGTTGTTCATGTAAAGAAATCATGCTTAATTATAATACTATATAAGTATCGGTAATAGCAGTCGGAAACAATTATATTCCGCATAAAATATAAGTATGTATCATATAACTGTCATTATTGAAATTCCTCCTTCAAAAAAAACCAGAACACTTTTCTAAAAGTCCATAATCATAACCGTTTTCAAATACCAGAAAAACTCAAAATAGTTTATTGTTTATATTATTTCACGTTGAAATTTGTTTATACTTCTAAAATATTCAGGCATCGTATTCTTTGAATCAGACCGATATTTTTTTTTACCCTGAAATTTAAATATATTCAAGGATTATATAATTAACAATGCAATTCTTAGAGCAAAGAACCTGAATATTGTAGAAAAATAAAGAAATTTAAATGTGAAACAATGGAACAATATTTTTTCTTTTTCTACTTTCTGTTATTTTGAACTGAGTATAATATTATTTATAAATGTAGAATTTTAAATAACAATCGGCTTCCAAATTTTATACTTCTGTCCGTACGTGTGAGTGTGTGTGTGTGTGTGTGTGTGGTGTGTGTGTGTGTGTGTGTGTTCGTGCGTATGTGTTCGGCATGTCTGTGTGGTTAGAAATCTTCCATTGTATAAGGCGGCGAGCTGGTAGAAACTTTACAACGCCGGGCGAGATGCTTAGGAGTGTTTCGTCTGTCTTTTACGTTCTGAGTTCAAATTCCGCCGAGGTCGACTTTGCCTTTCATCCTTTCGGGGTCGATAGATTCCGTACCAGTTACGCACTGGGGTCGATGTAATCGACTTGATCCGTTTGTCTGTCCTTGTTTGTCCCCTCTGTATTTAGTCCCTTGTGGGTAATAAATAAATAAGAAATCTCCCATTGTAACTACGGGGTTTTGGGTTCACTCAGTAGGTATGGCTCCTACTGTGCGCACCGTGCGTAGTGAATGATTTTAGTAGACACAAGATGTGCGTACGCCTGACGTATTTATATAGTTTTTATGTCTGTATTTATTCCTCACCGCTTGACGACCAGCTTTTATTTGTTTATGTTCCTTTCACCTAGAGCTTGCAAAAATTTGTACTGGGGTCGACTTGTTCGACTTCAAAGGTTGTGCCCTGGCACCGACGCAGCCCAATTACTGAAACACTACAAAAAATAAATAAAAGGAGGAAAATACATGACGACTGTCTCTCTCTCTCTCTCTCTCTCTCTCTCTCTCGCACACACACACACACACACACAGACTGTTGTGGAAGGACCCTGACCACTCCCATGTGACTGAAAGTAGAGTACCGCATTTCAATAAAGTAAAGTAACTGTGAGAACAGTCAGTGGTTGACGAGTCGTTGTAAGCCATTGCATTTCTTTTCATTCGATTTTATTGTCACATACATTTTCATTATACATTTTATGTACCCCCCGTTTTGTGTTGTCTCTCTTCGTATTGTCCCCTCTATTTTCAAGCTATATGTCGATAATAAAGAAATGAGTTGACGTGTCGTTCATAGCGGTGATCGTTCGCATTGGTTACTGTGTTAGATTCATATCGTAACTACAATTGGTGTAGTGTGGAGTGCATTCTTGTGAACATAATAATCCTGCGGATGGTTATTCTAGATAACCATATCCAAATATTTATTTCGGTAATGCTATTCTTACACCCGACGTTTACAACTCACGTCATAACAGAATGGTTACAAGGTTCACCCTTATAGCTATGAGATCCCGATTTCGATACCACTGCGAATATACGCTCAGCTGGAGCCAGACCTTGTGACTGAAAATGTGTAGACGGAAACGTTGGGAGATTCTATTTGTAATTCAAAAACCTAGGCTTGTCATGCAGATTCCGTCTGAGAACTGAGAAGTATATTAAGCGTATATGTTATGGAATACTCAACCACTCGTACGCTTATTCAACGTGCCTAGAAGTTCATGTCGGAAATTGCGAGATAAAAAGAAAAAGATTAAAGAATGAAAGAATAAAGAATAAATGATTGACGATTGCGAAATTGAAGGAAAAATATCAGCATTTCACGGAACGAGTTTTATGACATATTTTTTTCTTATTGAATCATAGTTTTTGCCCAAGGATTCTTTGAACCCTTAATATGTTATTGCATAAATATGGCTTCCATCGAGATTTTTCTCAGAAATTTGTCAATGATTCGTTGAGAAATGGTGACGTCTGCATGTGTAGGCTTCGTCGATTACATTGGCCCCAGTAATTTATTCTTTTACTCTTTTACTTGTTTCAGTCATTTGACTGCGGCCATGCTGGAGCACCGCATTTTAATCGAGCAAATCGACCCCAGGACGTATCCTTTGTAAGCCTAGTACTTATTCTATCGGTCTCTTTTTGCCGAACCGCTAAGTTACAGAGGCGTAAACACACCACCATAGGTTGTCAAGCGATGTTGGGGGAGGGGACATACACAGACACACAAACATACACACACAGACACATACATATATATATACATATATACGACGGGCTTCTTTCAGTTTCCGTCTACCAAATCCACTCACAAGGCTTTGATCGGCCCTAGGCTATAGAAGAAGATATTTGCCCAAGGTG
Source organism: Octopus sinensis (assembly GCF_006345805.1). Classification (NCBI taxonomy): domain Eukaryota; kingdom Metazoa; phylum Mollusca; class Cephalopoda; order Octopoda; family Octopodidae; genus Octopus; species Octopus sinensis. Next base: position 15,404,747 of record NC_043008.1, read on the forward strand.
CCACGCAGTGGGACTGAAACCGCAGCCATGTGGTTCGTAAGCAAGCTTCTTACCACACCGCCACGATCCTGAAAGAATGAAAGGTAAAGTTGACCGCAAGTAGGATTTGAGCGTAGAACGTACACATTCAGAAGAAATGCCTCTGTGCTGAAGACTCTGCTTCCTCGCCGTCTTAAAGAATCTTTAATAATCTTCACTCACTGGGACAATGAATCGAGTATAGTTAATTGAATTGCCATCTATACATCCACGTTGATTATCGCCCTTGGGGGGATATGGAATGCAAATTATATTTGAGCGCTGCTTCATTTTATTACATAATACAACCTCATGAAACAATGCGAAGTAATTTTGGTCTGCGTTCTATATTTTCTTTCCCTCCACCACTTACGTGACAACAACAATTATAAATATAATTACCGTATCCTGGAGATTTTGGAACATCAAAAGAGATCCGAATATAATTAGGATGACGTTATGAATTTGTATTTTAAATTACCATTAAATGGAAAATAGCTTGCAACATTAACGGGTCGTGCTAGTTTTGCATCTCAGTTAGCTTCGGTACCTACTACATTTTTTCTTAGTGATGGTGGTTAAATTTGTTTTATTATGAAAATCCAGTGTAATGTTGTTCAAAGAGCATTTACCGACGCTGTTCTTTAATACAGACCATCAAATATTAATAGGACGAAATATAAAAGAAAAAAGGAAAAAGCGAATATAAATGATTAAAGGAGCTAAACATCACATCAACATGCATTTTAATATTGGGAACTGTTGCTAAGGAGGAAAATAACACTGCATAGAGCAACATTCCACCATAATTGATCTAAATGCGACATAATCTGGTCAAATCAGAGAAATTCAAATCCAGTTGGAATTTGGCCAAAACAGCGGAAAAGAAAATCCTCGCGTTAATTTCCCAATGACAGCAGATTTTTGCCTTTTGGTTAGAATAATAAAGAAAAAGAAAAGTAAAATAAAGAACAAGGAATGAAAAAGAAAAACGAAACAGCATTTGTGTTATGTAGTTGCTGTTTGGCGTGAAGCCAAGGGTTGCCAATGCAAGAGTTCAGTGAAGTATAAGTTCTCTCCATTTGTGTGCTGCTTGTTAAATGCCAAGCATCACATGAATATTTCTCGATTAAAACGCATTTATACATAAAAAAAATATTGATGGATACATCTATAGACACACTCACTGACACACACATACACATATATTGATATATACTTACATATATTCATACACACACACATACACACACATGAATATATATCTTTCCCTTTCTATCTGTCTGTATTTCTCTCACTCCCTATACGCATACACATACATAAATATATACTATATTTGATATACATATACACACATACATACACAAATATATATCATATTTGATATACATATACATACATACATACAAACACACATCTATATATGTAGATAAATACGCACATGCACCATACATAATTATATACATATATACAAATATATGCGTATATGCAAACAGGCGCTCATTCAGCCTCACATACATATACAAATCTATACACGAGTGACTGTGCAACCATCTGCATAGTTTTACGTATTAATTCAATTCTGGCAACAATGTATCCAAATTTTTCGCGTTCCGTATTGTTTCTTACGTAAATTCATGCTTATTTGAATACGTAATTTTTCTGCGTTCATCTTCCCCTCTATATCTACCTAACAAGGCATTTATTTATTTTATGTGGAACCATCGAGGTTGATGGACGATACTTATGTAACTTTGTGCGAATTTACACTTCTGTGTGAAATATACAAAAATTCCTTGCTGTATTTATTATGATTTCTTGCTTTCTCACTATGCAAGCTTTGATTATGAGACATAGCGGCACAGCTGTCTTGGCGTCACAATTTTCGCGTCGCTGACATATCTGACATCATGTTTTTCTCATTCTCTCACCCACACTTTCTCTTTTTCCTTCTAGCTCTCTTCTTCTCCCTTTGTGTTTCCCTTTGTGTGAATGAGAAGAGTGAAAGTGTTTATGTCAATCATTTTATCATAGTTCTGAGACAGAATCAGCGCGACAAAACTAGATTTTGAATTAAAAATACAATCATTCAACGAGATCTGCAGTTTACGACCACCCAATTTCAATCACAAGGTTTCGCTCCAGCCGAGTCTATATCAACAATGCAATCATGACTGATAGCCATTCATATGAAAAATCGAGGGTCTATGTGTGTGTGTGCGTGTGTGTGTGGTGTGTGTGTGTGTGTGTGTGTTGTGTGTGTGTGTGTATGTGTTTTATGTATTCTCTTGCTTTTGTTTTTTGGCGTTGTTTCAATCATTGGGCTTAACAATGCTGGATCCACCCTGAAGTCGAACAAATCGTTATTATTTAGCTATGATGTATATTTTTCTCGACTTGTAGGCGCAGGAGTGGCTTGTGCGTAGGCGCAGGAGTGACTGTGTGGTAAGTAGCCTGCTTACCAGCCACATGGTTCCGGGTTCAGTTTCACTGCGTTGCACCTTGGGCAAGTGTCTTCTACTATAGCCTCGGGCCGACCAAAACCTTGTAAGTGGATTTGGTAGACGGAAACTGAAAGAAGCCCTTCGTATATATGTATATATATATATGTGTGTGTGTGTGTATATGTTTGTGTCTATGTTTGTCCCCCCAACATCACTTGACAACCGATGCTGGAGTGTTTACGTCCCCGTAACTTCGCGGTTCGGCAAAAGAGCCCCGATAAAATAAGTACTAGGCTTACAAAGAATAAGGCGATTTGCTCGAGTAAAGGCGGTGCTCCAACATGGTCACAGTCAAATGAATGAAACAACTAAAAAGTAAAAAAGTATACTCGGGCATTCACATATATGTGTATTTAAAAAATTGGCAGAAGGTTGCTCACATATTTCAGGTGACGATAAAAATGATTAAATTTGAAACCGTCCTTATGTAAATATGACAAAAATAGAAAGAGTGTAGAGCAAAATCCGCTGTGGTATATTTTTGATTTCCCTTTCATTTCTGAGTTCAAATCCTGTAGCGGTCATCGTTGCTGTTAATTCATTTAGGATGATGCTGAATGAAACACATCAAGCACAGATTCAATTTAGGAGACTGTTGTCCACCTCCTTTAAAAAGACAAAAAGAAAAACGAAAAAAAAATACCCTTCTTGTTTCGACGTTAAAACTGATTATTATCTACGTGATAACCACTATGTAAAGTTATAATCTTTTATTATATTACCTCTATAAGAAATCGTTATTATTTCACTGTAGATTTTGTGATTGATGTTATGTTTTACTAAAGGAGGGAGAAAAAATGGATATTTATGACTTGTCACTTTTAATCAGTATTGCACTTAGATGACTGTGTCAGAAAACGACTGTTCACATAGAGATTCGTGAGTGTTTCAATAATGTACCAATAAAACATTTAACACGGAACTTAACTGGCAGAACTATGTTATATAGAGAAAACATCAATTTTCTTAAAGTGTTTCGTTTAAGTGAAATGTCTGGATTGATGAAATAAAGACAGAATCTTCATCACATATATTTTGTATAATTCTATGTCATAACTAGAATGACATAAGTTAGAAGTATTAAATTCTTCATAATATCGGAGGTATAAAATTTTTAGAAGCAATAAGTAGATTTTTGTTCTTTCGTATTTCCTTGAAAAGAAAGACACATATTCATTGCAAAAAGTTTTATAATTAGCATTGTGAAAGCAGTAAGGGAAGACAAGTAGCATAGAACTTGCGTTGTTAAGTCAGTCATAAAACGCACGTTCAAATCATTGTCATGTTTACAAACTGGAAGATCAATGTTATGGTAATTTGTTGGCTCAAGTGATCTTTTCGGTTTGAACGGCAGTTTTTAACATAATTTCTAGGTAACTAAAAAATTTTTAACTTCGTATACTGGTAGAATGTGTTTATAAAACATCTTTTTCTCTTGGCTTTATTGAGGAAACTCTATAGTTTGCAAGATATTTGTTGTTTTTTGCTTCAATTTCTGTAATTTCAACCAATCACTGACGTCTGTTGAGGTAAAAAAAACATTCTGTGCCATATGAATATGTTCCTCGTTCAAGAAACAGATTGGGTTTATTTACATTTGTGAAGAAAAAAAGATACCCTTCCCCCTATCCCCTACCCCTACCCCTAATCCTAACTAACTCTAACCCTAAAACAGATTAAAATGCAATAGATCGATACTAGGGTCATAATAATGGGTGACAATTTCATATGACACCGCAAGAAAAAACTGTCATTCAAATTGAAAAGATCCGGCTCAAGTTCCACACATACACTAGAACCTTGGTTTACGAATTTCATTCGTTCTTTAAGGCCGTTCGTCGGCCGATATGTTCGTAAAGCAAAACTATTTTTTTCCACAGGGAGTTCAAAAGACGGCACGGCTAATTGGAGCTGGGGGTGTGAACTGAGCAAAAGATAGACAGCAACCGATGGTGTCCCGTTGACACCACCAGCTTGTCACAAACTGTTGCTGCTAGTATACGCGTTCATTACACGATACACCGTTCGTCAACCGAGACGTTACACATTCGAAAAATTGTTCGTAAATCGGCTTCTTCGTAAACCGAAGTAGCTTTGTATTCTGTATATTCTAGAAATATATATATATATATGGATGAAGGCTACGTGCGTGTGTGTGTGTGTGTGTGTATGCGTGTGTATGTGCCTGTGTGTGCATGTGTGCGTGCGTGTGTTTGCGCGTATTTGTGTATATTGATATATATGCATACAGTTGTTCTGAAAGAAGTCATCGTATATATATACATATATGTGTATATATATATATATATATATATATAAATAAGTATGCGTGTGTATATGTATGTTTGTGTGTCTGTGTTTGCCTCCTCCCCCCCCACAACATCGCTTGACAACCGATGCTGGTGTATTTACGTCCCCGTAAATTAGCGGTTCAGCAAAAGAGACCGATAGAATAAGTACTAGGCTTCCAAAGAATGTCCTGGGGTCGATTTGTTGCTCGACTAAAGGTGCTGCTACAGCATGGCCACAGTCACATGACTGACACAAGTAAAAGAGATATTGTTCGAACCTAGTAAACAGTTTTCCTCCAACTCAATTCTTGCATAAAATTCTCAATTTTCTTTGAAAATTATACCATATAAGGCTTCATTCTTTGTTAAATAGCCAATATTAAATGTCAGAGCTTTTTGTCATCGATACCCTTATTTTTAAGACATACTCCGGGCAGAAAGGCGTTGTAGCATGCATTTAAGATGCTTTTCTGAATTTCATGAATTACTAACGGCATTCCAAACACACAGTACATCATGTTAATATTTTTTGTTCAATGCCTTACGGGCATCCAATTGGTTATATTTCTATATCGCCCAATACGTTTTAAAGGGGTATTTCAAAACATATTGCGTTAAAATTAGAAATTATGCCCTGACCACATGGTTAGATAAGTGGTGTGGTAATGACTCGTGACAACACAGCCTGAACGTGGAGATATTTAATTGAGAGGGATCTGATGTAGCGCTGTCAATGTGTTATGAAATCTTTGAAGTTAATATCATTTCCTTTTGTAAGAATTTCAGCTTCATGAGCAGAATTTTTGACCAAACATTTCATCAATCGGCCAAGATTTTTTCATTTGCATGCCAATGAACTAGGAGAATGTTTTATTCCATTCTCTCATTGCCCGTGAATTAAGAGGCCTATTAATTAATAATGGTTTTATAAAGCATTCACCTAATTCGTTATTGCATAATAATAATGTGACTCGATCTTTAGATCCTTTGAATCTGTCAGATGTTTTTATTTTCTGATGTTATAAAATTCCTTCAGATTTTTTTTTTTCGAGAACAGACCAGTTTCATGAACATTAAAAATTTGTTTTAAAGAATTTTTGCAATTATTTTAGCTAATGGTGGCACAAATTCTTCTGCAGTTTTCTTATCTCCTTGATCAAGTTTAACCAAGCAATTTAATAATATGTAGAAACATTCCATTAAAAAAAAAAACTTGTTCATGACATCATTTAATACACGAAAAAAATGGTTGTTCTTCATGAGATATTTCGAGTTTGATATCGATTTTATTCAACATTTTTAGTGCTTCTTTTCGTTTAAGAAAGTTTTGTATCGACAATCATGTTAGTATTTTCCCGTCCATCCAAAATAACCAAGTTTTTACATTTATCTTCACGATATTAGTCCATATGTATGATGCAGCCTTATCGTAAATATTACAACTCACTAGATCCGAATTTTTCGTCAGTTATTTGAATCGTACTCAATACCCCCAGTATTTATAAGTAACTGATTCGCAATTTTTGCGGAATCTTTTTTTTTTTTATTATAATTTCTATTTCTAGAGATACAGTTACTCTTGTCTCCTTTTCATTTGGTATTTGAAATTCTGTTACATAATCATGAAAATCTTTAATAAATTTGCAGACAAATTAATACGTAGGGAGAAAGAGATTCAGTGATGAAGAAATGTAACATTTGATGCTAACGTTCAGGTTTCACATTATCAATATACTGGGTTGTCGGGAAAGTTCGTGCCGAACTTTAAAGGAAAGAACAAGGTCAATAAATATTTGCCATTACATTTTTAATCAACCAAATATGAACTATTTTGTTGCACAATGCGTCTCCATCTTTCCTTTAACTTGAAAATACCATCTTGCCAGAAGTGAGGTGATTTCATGGCAAAGAATTTTTCAAGGTATCTTTTTATGTCATCCAAGGAATTGAAGTTTTTACCATTAAGACTATTCTGCAGAAACCTAAACAAGTGGAAATCCGAAGCAGCAATATTTGGTGAATATGGAGGGTGAAGTAACACATCCCAGCCGCGCTGCAGCAATTTTTGGTCTGGTTCTCAAATCATCAAGTGCCGAAAATGAACTTTCTTATCTTCCAATTTAAAGGGTTACAGAATTAACACATTTTATTGGAACATAAACCTTCTTCTACGAAAAGATAGTTTAAACTCTGCTCTAAATGTAGGTGCAGTCAAATCCTATTTTATGGATTCAACCATATTCTAAAATAAGTTGAAAGGTAAGCTACTATAAATCGGCATGAACTTTCCGGACAACCCAATATATAATGATGCTGATTATGAATGTCAACTTTATGGCTGAAAGAAAAAATACCAGCGTGTTTTCTGCCTATTTTATACAACATATAATATAGTATAACTTTGTAGTCACATAGAAAACTTTGATATTTGAGTTCTTACTGCACAGATATTGTCAGTTACTTGACATATTTGAACTCACATATCTTATAATAAATGCAAGAGCCCTTGCACGTAAAATGTAGAATGCGCCCTAGGGGTAAATACGTATTGGCATATCGATTATACTGACAATCAACATCACTAGATACCCTCAATTCCAATACATACTCACCAATTCTAAGTTTAGTAACGGAGTAAAATATTCTTCACTGAGGAGGACTAATAAAACCGAAATATGTCAACCATATTCTCTATGCACATTACATTTATTATCTAGAAAATCTGGTTAGATGATTTTATTGAAGTTATCTTCTTTGATAATTCATTCCAGATTTTTAAACATCACTTAGCAGTAAATTTTGTGTGCACCAAGTCTATGAATAAACTGATTTAATAGAAGTATTTTCAAGCAAGAATATTATATATGTTACTGCAGTACGTGTTTTCACTATGCAGAATCTCCCGTGAGGCAATTTTCATCACCCATATAGCAAGTAACATACCTTGACTCATTTGTGGAGAAACAACCCGCATATACAAAATAGATGAGGCCCGATGGATTTGCTTCAAAAATTATATGTCAAATAGTAAAACATTTTATAAATTTTATTTTGCTTGAATGAACCAGAAGCAATAAATCACGAGAATCAAAGAAAAATCAGTTGATACATTTATATATTTCTTTGCAAAATGAATTCGAAAATACTATGGCGTAAAATAAAAATCATTTTAAGAAACAAACGTTATATAAATGTATCAACGAGATTTTGTTTGATTTTCGGAAGTTATTGCTTCGTGGTCATTCAAGCAAATATTAATTTGTAAAATGTTTTACAATTTCACATACAAGATTTGATGCATTTCTATCAGATTAATCGACATGATATCAAAGCCGGACTTGCCAACTAAAAGTCTCTTTGAAACGCACACAAATGTTCATGGATCGCAACGCCAAAGTAATCGTGCATTTCACATTAATGAAAATCTAAACTGTGCTAAAGTGTAAGCAAGTACCGTGTACACGAAGGTATATATATATATATATATATATATATGTGCGTGTGTGTCTGTGTGTGTATGTATATATATATATACGCATACATACAGACACAGAGAAACAGATACATATATGTCTATATCTATCTATTTATCTATCTATCCTTTTGTCTGTCTGTCTATCTATCTATCTATCTATCTATCTATCTATCTATCTATCTATCTATCTATCTATCTATCTGTATATATATATATTCGTTTATCTTTAATCTTTACTGGTTTCAGCCGATGACCGGAGCCATGCTAGAGAAGCATTTTCTCTTGAGTTTAGGTTCCTTTTCCAACTGTTTTTTGGCGAACTTCCAAGATGGATGGAGCCGCCCTTCCATGTGTCTCCTGTTGCGATATGAGTTCATCTGTTGTTTCAGCAAAAAATTTGGCCTCGCGCTCTTCAAAGGCATCCACATCTACAGATCTTAAAACTCTGATGTTGTTTGGCAGAATGATTTTGTGGGACCCTGAGCACCAAGCTGTTACAGTACTGGATTCTTATTGGATAAGGAGAAGATGGGATCTTTGGTATGATGCCATCCAGTTCCCTGGCTGGTATAGCTTCCAATTCCAAAGTTTGCAGCTAGAACTTCCAGGATCGTCTATATGCATATCACTTCATATTTTGCACGCCTTCTATCTAGGGAGTAGAGCTTCCGTTTCCTGTAACCTCTCCCAGTAGCTCATCTCGTGAAGGCGTGTGGCTTAGTGGTTAGGTTACTGGTCTTATGATCATAAGATTGTGGTTTCGATTCCTAGACCGAGCCACGCGTTATGTTCTTGAGCAAATCACCTTATTTAAAGTTGCTTCAGTCCACTCAGCTGGAAAAATGAGTAATCCGGTGACGGACTGGTGTCCTGTCCAGTTTCGGAATATATCTGCCCTGAAATCGGGAAACTGGCACCAGTAGCTCATCTGTTTCACCGTGTCAATCTTCTTTTTGTAGAGGAGCTGGATCGCTTCAAGTTCTGCCACAGATTTTATGCTCTGCAGCGACAACAGTTTTGAGTATTAATGACAGTTCTATATAGAAGCAATATGATATCCTTTATTCCTAGTTCTGAATAAGCTCAGAATCCATCTAGCTACTTGCTAGCACAGTGTTGACAATATGAACATAGAATGTTTCATCATTATCGTTTGATTCCCAGCTCAAGTAGTGACTCTGACTCACTGATTGAACTACTGGCTTATCCCTTGTATTCCGAATATAGTCTGTTTGTAGGCCAATAGTGCGGTGCTTGAAACTCTGCAGCATTAAACACCAGATGAAATACACAAAAAAGATTGACTCGGTGAAACAGATGAGCTACTAATGCTAGTTTCCGACTTCAGGGTAGATATATTCCGAACCCGGACATACACCAATCCGTTACCGGATTACTCATTTTTGCCAGCTGAGTGGACTGCCATCTGTGTGAACTGAAGCATTGAACTGCAAGTTATATATATATATAAATATTGAGAGAAGGACGGGATGGAAGCTTCATTTTTGTGCTGGTACCGCATTATGTCGTACGCGACTAAGAGGATTTGCATCCCCAACGTAGAATTTTTGATGTAATACATGTCCTTGAGGTAATAATTGTGCGCGTCTGAAGAAGGCCATAGACACACATTATGCATTGTTATAAATCCGTCTAATAAAGGCCCGAAACATATGTACCGCTGAATCCTTGGCATCATGTTTTTATTTTGATTAATTTATATATATATATATATATATATATATATACACACACGAAAGGAAGATATTTTATTGCACATGTATTTCATATGTGTGTGTGTGTATGCGTGCGTGCGTGCGTGTGTGTGTGCGTGTGAATGTATTATACAAATGTATAACGGGCGATCACTGATGACGTACTAAAACTACAAAAAGACCGGCTAGCAATAGACAAATGTGCTGATGAAAATAACTTGCAGTTCAATGCTGCATTGATTCAATCACTGCACTATTGGCCTACATATATAAATAATAGATTAAATAGAAATGCAATAGAAAATCGAATGACATATTTTATATTATAATATAACATAATATACTATGAAAATAATATATAACATAAACAGTTATTAAAATACCAAATAAAGCCAACAATTTGTTTCGACTTATATATATTTTGATATATAAAGAATTCAATTTCCTTATAGAAGTCTTATCAGAGCCAATGGTTTGAAGATAGACGAAATTCCATGTGAAAGGACGTCTGGATTGTAAAAAAATTATAACGCCTGGATTGTAAAGAAATTATAACAGGCAAAATAATTAAGTAAGTAGAATCTACAACTACCGAAATATATTTCTATATATAGCAAATAATATTAAATCAAACTCATATATGTTGAAGACAATCTTTCGCTTTTATCGTAAAATACAACAATAATATATATGTATATGAATAAATATCAGGGTCTTTCATAAACTAGAAACTACCTCTGTGTGAAAAGTCTGGCTGCATCCGAAGAAATATATATTATGAAACAAAAATAAACACAAAATTTATTACACGAATCTGTTACCACCACGACAGTCACCTATTTGACGACGAACACGAGTTTGATGTTGAATACATCCACGAATTTTCCGCTCAGATAGCTCTTCCCAAGACTGCAAGACGGCTTCGTGCAATTCATGCCTCGTTATAGGGTTTTTCAGCATTTTTGACAAGGCTTGGTCGCCCAGAACGCTTTTTTGGCTGTATTGTTCCACGAAGTGTTCCATTTTTATAAATTCGCGCTGGTATATTGCGGTCTACTTGAAAGGCATTGCAAAGATCACTCACTGTTTCGTTTGCGACCCCATCTTTAATTTGCTGGTAGCGTAGAAGTATTGCCAGTCTATCTATCTAACTAATTTGTTCATCTCGGCTGCGAGCCATCTAAAATTAATAATGATTCTGCTAATTCCACGTGTAAACATGTGTTGAATAGAACTCACTGAATGAATCTTAATTAACTGTGATGTCAATTGTATGCACCTGACATATGCTAACGTGTATGCAGCCAGACTTTTCACACATATATAATAAAACGTGTAAAACAAATATAAATTATAATTATATATTTGATATATAATATTAGAAGTTTTTTATTAATTTAAATTTATTGATATAAAAAACTGCTTAAAGTAACTGATAAAAAGAACATTATTTTATACACACATGTATATAAATATAGAGACATTCTTTTATTCTTTTACTTGTTTCTATCATTTGACTGTCGCCATGGTGGAGTACCACCTTTTAATCAAAGAAATCGCTTCCTGGACTTATTCCTTGTTAGCTTAGGGCTTATTCTATCGGTAACTTTTGCTGAACCGCTAATTTACTTGGGCAAGTGACGTCTACTATAGCCTCGGGCCGACCAAAGCCTTGTGAGTGGATTTGGTAGACAGAAGCCCGTCGTATATATGCATATATATATATATATATGTGTGTGTGCGTGTGTGTGTGTGTGTGTGTGTGTGTGTGTATGTGTGTGGTGTATGTTTCTGTGTCTGTGTGTTTGTCTCCCACTCCCCACCATCGCTTGACAACCGATGATGGTGTGTTTACTTAGCGGTTCGGCAAAAAGAGACCGATAGAATAAATACTAGGCTTACGATGAATAAGTCCAGGGGTGAATTTGCTCGACTAAGGGCGGTGCTCTAAGCAAGGCCGCGGTCAGATGACTGAAACACACACAGGAATAATTGTCAGAATGCAAGTGTAGTATTCAAAGTTTTGTAGGACAATCAGCAATTTCAATACTTTGAATTGTCGTCAATGTTTAGAGTGTTTCAGGAAAATAACTATTCACTTCCAGGCATTCGATACAAAAAGTTCATACAATCATAGATGCTCATATAACAACGCATTTATATATACAATCACATATACATACACGCAAACAAACACAAACGCATTTCTTCTCTTTTTCTCCTAACACCCTTACACGCATATGTAATACAGACATACATACATAAATCCCCACGCATCCACACACATATGTGTGCGTGTGTGTGCATGTGTGTATGTATATATATATATATATATATATATATATATGCTCAACAGTGACGAACGCTTGAAGAAGGAGTTTTCAGACCCACATTATAACGTCTATGGCTTATTTAAACTGAATATTTATCTCGCGACTGGATTTTCGCACCACTGCGATAATAGACGGGAAATTACACTTATTCTCGTGCCTAACTTTGATAAATGCATCGGCACGGATGTCTTGTCCCCTGCATTAATCTAGCTTTACAACTATATATATATATATATATATATATTATATATTATATATATATATATTTATATATATATATAGATATATATATATATATCTATATATATATATATATATATATATTTATATATATGTATGTATATATAATATATATATATATATATATATATTTATATATATGTATGTATATATATATATTATATATATGTATGTTTATATGTATATGTATACATATAGATGTATGTACACATCTGTGTGTCTCTATTTGTGTACGTACATATACGCATATATCTATATACACTCACACAAACAGATATATGTATGACTATATATCCATGTAAATATTCAAAGATGTGTGGTATCTGTATATATATAATATATATATATATATATATATATATAAATTGTATATCTTGAAGACCAAGCTGGAGAGAAAGCAAGTATATGCGAGTATCTATGCATATACATACAAACATACATGTATACATACATACATACATACATACATACATACATACATACATGTATATATATTTATACATATATACATATATCCATATAAATATACATCGGCCTAACTATGTATACATACAGTTATGTATGTGTATTTATATCTATATACATACATATACATACATACATATGTATACACACACACACATACACACTATATCGATATATTTTCACACTTATGTGTATCTAGCTAATCTATCCATCTATCTCTCTCTCTCTCTATCTCTCACTGTAATTATATATATATATATAAATTTACACACACATACACACACCAATATATATATATATATATATATATATATATATATATATATATATATATATATATATATATATAATATATATATATATATATATATATATATATGTATTATATATGTATATATATATCTGTGGCGGCGAAAGGCGAGGGAGATATATAGTGATTGAAATGAAATGAGGAAAACTGCTTAGCTACGCACAAAATCTGAATCGTTCTCAGTGACATTGGTTTACATCAGTCGATTTTAGATTACAGACCTATGCGCTCTGATAGCTTTGTAATTATATAGGGTCTTGCTATAGGAAAATGAAGCCGGGACGAAATTGATAAATGTATAGTTGAATGGTGAAGGTTATAATACGGATAAATTAGATGTAGCTAGCGAGTTGAAAGACTCTGCAATAACATGCTGCAGCAATGTATCCGACGAACAAATAGTGCTTCTGATGATATACATGTAAACAAAATCATGCATATATGTTGATGCACAAGCTTACACGGAAATATGCAAGCACAAAATCAATTATTTACATACAGGTATTTATATTGACGATCTCTCGCCTACACTTACAGTTCTATACACAATCATTCGGTAATGGTGAATAATACAGGTATGTATACTAAACTTGGAATAGCTGCACGGTGGAGGGTTTTGTGTATGGAGCTACGAAGTTATTGGGAGAAATGGAACTGCATAAAAGCATGTGTGTATCTGTGTCTTTATGGATATATGTATAGCTATGTGTAAGCGTGTACGTGTATGTGTAAACAAATAATATATATATATATAATTATATATATATATATATATATATGTCAGTGTGTGCGCGTGTATATATATAAATATATAAATACATATGTATGTATGAGTGTATATATATATATATATATAATATATATATTGTATGTATGAGTGTATATATATATATGCGTATATACATATATATATATTTAAATATGTATATACATAAATATATATATGTTTTCTATATAAACATAATAATACATATTATATATATATATATATATATATATATATATACATATATATAACTATATATGTACATATACAAATATATATATGCATATATATGAGTGTGTGTATATATATATATATGTATATACGTATATATGCATGTCTTACGTATATGTGTCTATATTGGTGTTTTTTAATGTATACTCGCACACCCCGGCAATTATAATATTAAATGTTACCACTAGATATTTTGACCGAACAGGAACATTCTAATATACTCTCAGAACTTTAGTATCTGTTGAGCGCTTGAGTAAATCCAGTTGGAAAGGGACGTTATCTTAGTTATTCTTCATTTATTAATAATTCTGCTTCGGAATTGCGATGGTAGTTGAGAATATACAATATTAAATCTTGATGTCGAAATAAGGATGCGTGGTAATGTCCGATGTAATCCTCACTTTGCTTGTAATTTTTTTAAATAATTGTCGTTGTAAATTGAATATATTTACATTGTACACGTGTTTTCGTCAAACATATTTGTGTACCAGTCTAGGAACTGCACGCACATTAGAAGGGTACAATTTTAAATGGAGTGACTACGACAGAGTTTCACTATCTGTTACAGGTCACTTTATTTCACGTCCTACTTATTGAAGAAATCATGAACAATAAATTTGGTTCAATACTTTATCGTGAGCCAAACATCTAGGATATTTATATCTACTTTATAAGTCGTAATTATAATTCCATTATTATTGTCTTTTTAAGACGGCAGAAAATAATGTAAGCCGTTTTAATATTACATACATTCTGATTTAATCTTTCATCAGCGTCGCCTTTGCAGGAATAAAAACAAACCAATATGTCACTACGAATCTGACTCTACCTACATTCGGCCAGCTATTGATATACATGCATTTGATAAAAAATATTGAATAAAATATGTTGTTTGAGAAATGTTTGTTGATGGATCTGTACCAATTTTATATAGAGAAATGTAATCCGAAACTTTTACAATTTAGAATATGTTACGATATGTTTGGTTAGAGTCAATTAACTGCCGTATATCATTTAAGCAAGATGTACAACAAAATAGAATTTGTTATTGGTTCAGCTTTCGAGAATACCCGGCATTTGATTTGCGTGAAGTAATTTTGAAAACGATATAGTTTTCTTTAATATTTCCGGCATCGTATGCTGTGAGTCTAAAAGGAAATACGGCATATCTTTTTACACATAGATATTAAACAGCTATATTACCCTTGGAGAAGAACATTTGGCTTGACTGTTTGTATGAAGTCAACGAAATCAATAATTTCGCCGTAAACGATTTTCCATCAACTGATGTGCTTCCGCTGAAGTAGATACATAATCCTACAAACAGAGGCAAATATATCGAAGCTTAACTGTATAGAAGTTCAAACGTGCCCGAGTAAGTTTACGACTGCCATACGTTAGGTTAAAGCGAGCCGTGGCAATCATACGTTTAGTTACATATATATTTTTTTAACAGCGATGTATAGAAAAATTGGCTTTTTCATTGTTTGCTTTCACATCAAAATGGCACGACACAAATCTATTTATTGATTCGGATGTGGATTTAATAGCTTGATATCATGGTGGTATGTTTGTTGGTTTTATTTTGTCCATTATCGGTACCTTTTTACGTTGGTTTGGTTCAAGAAAATATCCACATTCTAGGAACAGCTGCACAAGGAGCATTCTTCAGCTACGTGAAGCTAATGAGACATGTCGAAACAGATAAACGTGGTTCCATTATCGACGGAATACAGGAAAATAACCAGGCTGCAGCGCCACTCCATAATAATGGTCTCACATGGAATTACTTTCATCTAAAGTCAGCAATATTCCAATGCAGTCGTGAAAATTGAATTATACATCCATCTCATTGAAATCGTGATTGAAAAAACGAGAAGACATTTTTCAATAATTCAGTTAAAATAGTCAAGAGCAAAATTAAATTCTAATTTATACAATTTTGGAATATATTTTTCTTGATATCAATTTCATATTACAGAAAATAAATAAAAACAGTCTCCCTGATGTTGTAAGCATCTTTCATACAATTATTGGAAAAGAAATTATCGAGAAAATAAGTAACGAAACTGGATATTTTATGCTTTTTAATGCTTAATTAGATTAGAAGATATGTATTTTTCCTGTTCCAGCAGAAAAAAAAAATGTCTGAAAATCAAAGAAAAAGGAAAGAAGATATTTTAAACTTCAAATTCCCACAGCTGCATATTTAAGGATTCTTGAAAGAAATTAACCGAGTTTATTTGTCATAAACAGACAGAACAGATCAACCAATGAAAAAATCTCAGTAACTAGACACTAAATGCAGTAGTAGCAGCAGCAGCAGCAGCAGCAGTAGTAGTAGTAGTAGTAGTAGTAGAAGTAATTTCAAATTTTGGCACAAGGCCAGCATATTTCGAGGAGGAGTAAGTCGACAGCATCGACCTCAGTATTCAGCTGGTACTTATTTTATCAACCTCGAAAAGGGGAAACTCAAAGTCAACCTCGGTGAAATGCCGCAAACTTTTAGTCCGGCATGCTAACGAGTCTGTCATCCCGCTTCTTCTTCTTCTTCTTCTTCTTCTTCTTCTTCTTCTTCTTCTTCTTTCTTCTTCTTCTTCTTCTTCTCTTCTTCTTCTTCTTCTTCTTCTTCTTCTTCTTCTGCTAGAAAAACAATAGGCCAGATATTACAATCATAGTTTTAAAAAAAAGCCAAGTTGGTTGCTTCTTGACCCATCATGCCCATTGATTCCAGGATTGTAAAGAAAGAGGGAAAAAACAAAGGAAATACAGTCCCCTAAAATTTGAAATAAGAGGAATAATAATAATAATGATGATGATGATGATGATGATGACGATGATGATGATGATAATGATGATGATGATAATGATGATGATGATGATGATGATGATGATAATAATAAAAACAATAATAATAGTAGGCGCAGGAGTGGCTGTGTGGTAAGTAGCTTGCTAACCAACCACATGGTTCCGGGTTCAGTCCCACTGCGTGGCATCTTGGGCAAGTGTCTTCTGCTATAGCCTCGGGCTGACCAATGCCTTGTGAGTGGATTTGGTAGACGGAAACTGAAAGAAGCCTGTCGTATATGTGTATATATATGTATGTATGTGTGTGTATGTGTTTGTGTGTTTGTCCCCCTAGCATTGCTTGACAACCGATGCTGGTGTGTTTACGTCCCCGTCACTTAGCGGTTCGGCAAAAGAGACCGATAGAATAAGTACTGGGCTTACAAAGAAGAAGTCCCGGGGTCGATTTGGTCGACTAAAGGCGGTGCTGCAGCTTGGCCGCAGTCAAATGACTGAAACAAGTAAAAGATTAAAGAGTAAAGAGTAATAATAATAATAATGATAATAATAATAATAATAATAATAATAATAATAATAATAATAATAATAACTGTCGTGTCAGTTTACTTTGGAACATTAAGTACAGTTCCTCCAAAACGCATTATCTTTCTATTGGAAACTGTCGCGGATCAAGATCAACGTACAAGTACCCCCACCTTCAGTTCATTCTTTTAAAGAAAAGGCCTCAGGTAGAAGCTTACTTTCTCAAGATTTTTCAGTTATTCTAATCCAAAAACAAACAGCGCAAAATTAGTTTCTGAGACCCACACTGAGCATAAAGCTGGAGAATTACCAACAATTACGTCATATATTATGATGATGCACGTGAGAAGCAGTGGTTTCCTATCACGCAAGTTACCGAAGTTGTTTGAACTGGCATGAACGTCGCTATTTCATTCGAAATCAAGTCCTTTTGTCTTAAAGGATCAGGTGATGGTGTTTAGTTGAATAACTCATTACTAAATATGAATTGATTGATATCATTTGCATGTTGCCTTTATTCAATATTTCCATTTGTTCCATTTGGTACAAAGCTCCTTAATTTTTAGTGTGTAACCTTGAGGGTTGTTTTATAACAGATTCTGCAATGGCACTGGCGAGGGAATTAAAGCGAAATATAAAGCGTTAAGCTGGTACTGGAATGGCGATACAGTTTCTCAGTTTATTTCTCATACGGGAATAATACGAGATATGATGTTATACATTTGTGTGTACGTGTATACTCTTTACTCTTTTACTTGTTTCAGTCATTTGACAGTGGTCATGCTGGAGCACCGCCTTTAGTCGAGCAAATCGACCCCAGGACTTATTCTTTGTAAGCCTAGTACTTATTCTATCGGTCTCTTTTGCCGAACCGCTAGGTTACGGGGACGTAAACACACCAGCATCGGTTGTCAAGCGATGTTGGGGGCGGGGACAAACATAGACACAAACACACACACACACACACACACACATATATATATATATATACATATATACGACGAGCTTCTTTCAGTTTCCGTCTATCAAATCCACTCACAAGGCTTTGGTCGGCTCGAGGCTATTTTAGAAGACACTTGCCCAAGGTGCCGCGCAGTGGGACTGAACCCGGAACATGGTGGTTCGTAAGCCAGCTACTTACCACACAGCCACTCCTACGCCTATATCAATAATAATCATTTCTACTGGAAGAACAAGGCTTCAAATTTGTGGGATTGGATTAAGTGGATTACATCAAACCAAGTGCGTAACTGGTACTTAATTTATCGACCCCGAAACGATGAAAGGCAAAGTCGACCTCGGCAGAATTTGAACTCAGAATGTTGCGGCAGACGAAATACCTATTTCTTTACTGCTCACAAGGAGCTAAACACAGAGGGGACAATCAAGGACAGACACACAGATTAAGTCGATTATATCGACCCCAGTGCGTAACTAGTACTTATTTAATCGACCGCGACAGGATGAAGGGCAAAATCGACCTCGGCGGAATTTGAACTCAGAACGTAACAGCAGACGAAATACGGCTAATCATTTCGCTCGGCGTGCTAACGAGTCTGCCAGCACCCCGCTTTATCAATAATAATAATAATAATAATAATAATAATAACAACAACAAAGAGGTTTACGCATAGCATTACCTTTAATTCTTCTATATTTAGAGCTTTCCATAGACCTGCACATGTTTCAACCACATCGATGTGTAACCGTTGCAATTGCAACCTTACTATAATACCAGTGCAGTTTATCCAGAGTTTTACTTTAATATTCTTCGATTTAACTGTTCAAAGTTTTTCATTTACCTACTCTGCGTTGTAAGATGTAGAGTTGTTCGTTAATTTAGACGCGAACTATCTTCAATTCAAGTTTTCATTGGATAATCATTTATAGTCCTCTATTTGGAAACATTCTGTTGTTTACATGTTTATTACTTATTAATGCTGAGCAAAGAACACAAGTATGTATACATACATACATACATACATATATATATATATATATATATATATATATATATATATATATATATATATATATATATAAAGGTCACGGACAAAATAATGACAGTACGTCCTTCAGAATTGTTTGAATTTTTGCAAGAAATGGAAGCAAATTTGAAAGAAGAAGAAAAAAAACAAAAAGACAATAATAATAATAACGTAATATATATAAATGTCAAATGGTTTGGTGCGTGACTTTTGGTTCACACCATACATATATATATAAGCTCGGCTATCCCATTAGTTAAGCTCACAAGGACGGGAAATGGTACCCTGGTTGTTTAGTGGTTAACAGTTATCCCTTATGACTAATAGTAGACCATTCTCTTAGTTCCCAGTTTTCCGACGAAGCTAGACTATGAAAGCATTGTCTAAGCAGAGCTTCTGCACCAATCCTACCATCAACACTAAATGCTAATGAGACTTGTACAGCTAAAAGGCTTCCTACATTTACATTTACAGACGCCACAGATCGTTTTAAGATAATGGTAAATACCTCCGAGCTTTATTCTTCTCTAAATAAATTCTTTATCGAAGTATATTACGCTCATATGATAAACTTAGAAGTGTGCATTAATTCATATTTTACAAATGTACAATTTTGCATTAAAAAAATATAACAGGAATATGTTTCTACATTATACAGCTATCATAAATTTCTGAAAGCATTTGCTAACACACAATTATCGCTACTTATAAGGAGTCTATTAAGAGTAATGCACAATATTTTGTTGATGACAGTATCTTAATATGCATACATATATATACATATATACACACACACATACATAAATATATAATATGTAATACATACTTATATATTACATATATATATATATAATATATATATATATATATATATATATATATATATATATATATTATATATACATATGTGTGTGTAATTGTATATATGTATGTGTGTGTGTGTATGTATATAGATTGCTTCGGCTAAATTATCCCAAGACAAATTACTTACCGTTTCTAGCATTTTGGCAATTAGTTACAAAAAGATACGATATTACTCTGAAATATCAAGCGAGAATATATGGATACAAAAAGGAATAAAAAGGCCTGATAAAATAGGAATTGTAAATTGTTATTAACCAAGAGGATAGTTTGTATGCGTAGGTAGCTACAGTATATTCCAAAATGTAAAGATAAAAGTAATATGTATGGCAATATTTGTTTCAGAATCCCTTCTAGCATTGTGAAAACCAATAATAATATCGCTATCTCATCTATTCACAAATGCACACAAAATTTTCTCTCTTAATGCCAACAATCATACTCAGCGTAATCACTTTATGTAAAGCAATGCGAGTATTAGATTGTGTATACGTATGTATGTATGTATGTATGTATGTATGTGTATGCATGCGTGCGTATTTATATATATATATATTATATATATATATATATATATATATATATATATATATATATATATATGTATATATATATATATGTATATATATATATATAATATATATTATATATATATATATATATATATTATATATATATATATATATATTATATATGTATGTATGTAAATATGTATACACGCACATGTACAGGTATAAGGTAAGCGATATCCAACAATATATAAAAAACATGCATATATATAAATATACATAAAGATGTTAATATATATAATATATATATATATATAATATATATATATATATATATGTAGAGATAGATAGATACATATATACATATAAGCATACATTAATGTATTGTATATGTGTACTCATACATGTACATATATATATGTTTTTATATATATATATATATATACATATATATATACATATATATATATACATATATTATACATATATATATATATACATATATATATATACATATATATATATATATATATATCAATATATATATTCATATATATATACATATATATTCATATATATACATATATATATTCATATATATATACATATTATATACATATATATATATGCATACCTGCCTTCGTCTTTTGTTTATTTTCATAAAGCTTCCCGTTATATATATATATATATATATATATATATATATATATATATATATGCACCCACACCATTTGTATTTCTATATGTGTATGTATATATACATTCATTCATATACGTTTGTGTGGGCGGACGGATGGGCGGTTATGTAAGATGTGTATGTGTATGTGCACATGTAAGTGTGCACGAGACTGCACAATATTGAAAGAATAAACTTTATTATTTATATACTTAAAATTCCATTTACTTACCAATTGTTTCTCGAGTATTTGCAGATTTATAGAAATTATCGTTTCAGTTCACATTAAAATGACGATGTATAAAAAATATATACATTAAATTCTTCTGCAGATTTTGATCATTGGTTAACAGACATGTAGAGCGAACGGTTTCAAGTGTATTTGTTGATTATACCGGCGGTAACTATTAATCGTTTGTCTAAGAATTATCTTTGATAATTAATTGTCCGAAGTGCTATGATAACATGTATAATAGTCACGCTGTTATACATGAGAGGTCGAGAAGGCTCGCACACACACACATATAGTGGCTGTGTGGTAAGTAGCTTGCTTAGCAACCACATGGTACCGGGTTCAATCCCGTTACGTAGCACCTTGAGCAAGTGTTTTCTACTATAGCGTAGGGCCGACCAAACCCTTGTGAGTGGATTTGGTAGACGGAAACTGAAAGAAGCCCGTCGTATATATGTATATATATATATATGTGTGTGTGTCTGTGTGTGTGTGTGTGTGTGTATGTTTGTGTGTCTGTGTTTGTCCCCCAACATCGCTTGACAATTGATGCTGGTGTGTTTACGTCCCCGTAACTTAGCAGTTCGGCAAAAGATACCGATAAAATAAATACTAGGACGATTTGCTTGACAAAAGCCGGGGCTCCAGCATGGCCATAGTCAAATGACTGACACAAGTGAAAGAGTAAAAGAGTATATACATATATATATATACACATTGATGTATATGTGTATGGGGCTTTGTATAAAAGAACTATATTAGAAAATTCCAACCGAAGCTAAATAAACAGTAATACTAATACTTAGAGCTATTATTTCTGCTGCTACGAGCGCTACCACTAATAACAACAGCAATGCTAAAGGTGTCCATGATGGCGATAGAAGGAAAATACTAGGTAAGTCAAGAGAACTGTCTGCTGAGTGCACCAACTTGAAGGGAATTAGTCGAACAAATCAACCCAGGACTTATGTTTTTAAAACCTAAAACGTATTCTATCAGTCTCTTTTGTAGAACCGGTAAGTTACGGAGACGTAAACACACCAATACCGGTTGTCAAGCGGTGATGAGGGTACAAACACAGAAACATATGCATACACACAGATATATACATACGTATATATATATATATATATATGTGTGTGTGTGTGTGTGTATGTCTGTGTGTGTTTCTGTATGTGTGTGTATATGTGTATATATATATATATATGGTCGGGAAGTGTATGTATGAATGTTTATTATAGTGTTCAATACATTTGCAACTGGCAGGTTTTTTTTTTAGTAAAGTATTACTGGTATATTCTATACGAATGCATATTTAATACGATTGAAATGGTAGGTATTTTGCCTAAGCTGGACTGAAACCAGACAATGCAATTTCGGTCACGTCTGTATTTGAACTCAAAACGCATTGTGATGTAATTCAATAACGTAAAGCATTTCATACGAAAAATTAGCTACTCTGTCCAACCTAAGTACCTTACAAGCATCGATTTATTTTCTCGTTTTATACACATACATATGTAAATCATCAACAATCATCAATCAATCAATCAATCAGTCAATCAATTTTTCTCTATCTATCTATCTATCTATCTATCTATCTATCTATCTATCTATCTATCTATCTATCTATCTATCTGCCTGTCTATTTGCCTGCCGCCGGCCGGCCTGTGTATTTGTGTCTAGCTGTTTGTCCCTGTATCCGTCTGTCAATCTCCTTCTCTCTCTCTCTCGCTCTCTCTCTCTTATGCATGTATGTGTGTATCTATCTATTTATCTATCTATCTATCTATCTACCTATACATACATATATTTCTCTCTCTTTCTCTGCCTCTCTCTCTTGCCTTCCCTATTGATATATATATATATATATATATATATATATATATATATATATATATATATACACGCATATACATACCTATGCATGTGTGTATAGAAGTATGTAAAAGTACGTGTGTGAATAATGTTTATTGAACATGGAAATCTCTCTCAATATATAAATCCTCACATGAGGACACAGTTAATCATTGAATACATACGTAAAAATACTTTTTGCTTTTATCCTTTTCCAAACCAACCAGGTCTTATGGGCTTACGGTTAATTCTAACATCTGTAGCATTGAGGGATTTATTAACAACTTATATTGAAAACCAAAACTTGAAATTATAAAAGCAACAAGACAACCACAACAACTAGAACAACACTAAAAAGGCCAAAAAAAAACAAACACGTTGGCAGCAAATTAATTAAATACTCACACGTGCAAAATGCTTTAATCAAGTTATGTGTTTATTATCGGTGTTTTTAGTGGAAATATCCATAGAATAATCAAAATTTTCGACCGTCGCTTGCAAGTAATATTTGTTTAATAAAATGATTAAAGAACAAGTGAATAGCAGATGGAGAGCAATGATTTGTATGGAGAGATTTTGCATGAATTCCCTGGATATAGCAGGCCGACTTCAAAAGCTACATAATATATCAAAGAACGACATCGTTAACAACAAGAAAAACGATATCTACATAATACCATATATATATATATACGCAATATATAGATGTAATATATATATAGATATATATATATATATATATATATATGCGTGCGTGTGTGTGTGTATGTGTGTGTATGTGTGTGTTGTGGGGTATATATACATCTATAATATAAGTATATATAAAATATAATAAATGTATCTATGTATTTATGATGTAATATATATATATATATATATATATATATATATATGTATATCCTTATATCATTACTATATCTGATTTTATTTAATATACGTGCGTGCATTAATGTGAGTCTGCATACACACACATATATGTATATAACTATATATATATAGGTAGTACACACTCACATAATATATAATATATATATATGTATATATATATATATATATATATACATATATACATATACAACTATCTATATATGTGTGTGTGTGTGTGGTTAGGTATGTACGCTAGGATATGGATATGTATATATCTATATAGACATTTATATACATCTATATATGTAACCGTGTATATATATAAACGTGGGTGTATTCATATGCATAGAAGTATGTACGTATACATTTATGTACACACACACACACATAAGTCTAAACCGTGATTTAATATATCAAGGGAATTAATCATGTCGCTATACCTGTAAATATCTCCTTTTAGTCGTCTCACTCTGTAAAGAGAGTCGTTCATTTTTATTTGCCGGTGAAAACGACGATGATTGCAACAGCGACACCTGCAATATCTAATGTAATAGCAACAACATGATGAATAAGATCTATATGAAAAATAACACCAATAACGTGACATTTCCCCCCTACATCTATTGCGCCTAGTTGCAGGAAGCAGAATTGAGGAAACACACTTAAAAGAAGGCAGATAGAAATATCAATGTTTATAATATTTTCATTGATTATGGCTTCTGCTTCTTCCCTTATTCTCAGCTTCTTTCACCACGTCCGATACCTTCCGTCTCGATCATTCACTCTCTGTTTCTTCGCTATTTGGCATTTTGTTACCTCTAATTCTCTGCCCTGCTATGTACCATATCAAGATATATAAACGTCACTTTCTCTCTGACTGTTATCATCTTAGTGCCTAAACCAGCAAACCAATATTCAGGAAACTTTGCACCCATGTTACACGAACATCCAGTTTAGTAAAAGGCAAATTGGACTTCACAAAAAGTCTATAAGTTACCCCCATGGACATTGAGCTAATTATGTGATAAAATGAGAAGGTTGTAAAAATTATTAGTCTGAAGGAAAGCTTGCAACAGAATGTGGGTGACTTATATCAGTACAGCGAAAACAGCGGTGGCAATAAGACGTAACATCACTACAGCTGTCATATACACGCGACGCTGCATACATACCCACGTAAATACATAGATACAATACGCATACATTTATACACTCTCACAAAAAGGGTGTGTGTGAGGAAAAACCTAGTTTTAAGGAGAGAGGGCTGTAGGTGTCTTATCTGCTGTCCATCGCAAAGAAACACTCACACACAAAACATATAATATATAATATATATATATATATATATATAGATATATATATATATAGATATATATATATAATATATATATATATATGTATATTAAAAATGATACACTCAAGATATTCCCAAGAATTCATTAAAAAGCAGTACTAATCACTGATATAATCCATAATGTGCCAATTTTAAGTTATTTGAACATTTAACACCATACTACTTTCACACTACCTACATTCCTTCTTCTTCTCCCTTCTCTTTCTTCTTCTTCTTCTTCTTCTTCTTCTTCTTCTTCTTCTTCTTCTTCTTCTTCATCTTCTTCTTCTTCTTCTTCATCTTCTTCTTCTCCATAATGTATACAGTTAAGCTGTCAGATACATACTCACACACTTGTATATAAATATATACATGCATACTCCCATATGTTATGTCGAAATCAGTGACTTCGGTCAATGGAAACTCTTTATGTACTTATTCCCAAAGAATATCGCCCAGAAAAGAAAAGAAATTGCTATTGATACGTACATTTTAAAAAGATGATGGTAAATGTAAATGCGAAGGAGTGCCTCGTTTCCTGACGGTCGGAGCAGTAAACAATAAAATTTATATCATATTCCATCCGTCGGATTAACTTAGCTGCAGTATGGTTGCAAATGAGACAGTGATTAACTATGGCAGGTCATCGAACTATCGCGAGAACTGAGGTAGATCTTTGAAATGAACCAAGTATTCTACAGTGTCTATAAACATGCAAAGAATATCCCTGTAAAGCTTAAATTTAAATCACGAAGAGAGATACGGTTGCAAATTACCTATCTATTCAAGAATGTCATGGGGTCTTCTTTTTGGCTTCATATGTCTCCTGGCATAGATATCGAAGTCCATCTAATTCATTCCTTTATCTCTCTGTCTCTCTGTCTCTCTTTTCTTCTAGATGCCTTCAGCTGGGAAGTAATATTACCGGTAAAGGCATGCAGTTGCGTTATACTCTATGATCGATAACTGATAAGGAATTAGAGACCTTCTGCGCCTGGTTTCTCTTCATCTGTGCATTTAATACATGTTTTTTAACTTACGACTCTATGACTGTTTTCCGTTTGTGCATTTACTGTACATCTTCTCCCTTATCAACTAACGGAACGCAACGTACTTGGTTTATATATATATATAATATATATATATATATATATATAATATATATAAATATATATACACACACATACATATATATATACACACATATATATATATATATATACGTATATATATATGTGTAGATATATACATATATATATATATATATATATATATAATATACATGTATATATGTGTGTATATATATACACATGTGTGTTCGTGTGTTTGTATGTGTGTCTATAAGCATATACATTTAATAATGTATATATAATATATATATATTATATATATATATAATATATATATATATATATATATATATATATATATATACTTTACTAATATAGGATGAGTTTTTTACAGAAAAAGATTCCATCAAAAAATGGCAGCATAATTAAAATACCTTTAAAGGTTAAAATTACAAACGACTTATAAACAAGGGCAAAAGAAAATTATTTCTATGTCAATATGTTGATAACAGACTTTTAAATCGTCAATTTCCACATATTATTATACCCACTACAGAAATACGTTGTGCTGAAATCGAGGAGCGCTAGCCAACATAATTTTTTAAAATGTTAGTTATTTCTATATTGAATCAATTTCGGAATTATTCTCATAATAGATTTTTTTCCTCGTCAGTAGAAAATACGAATAGAAATATATGAAATACTTACATGCGCCCATGAAAAAAAAAACGGAGCAAAATTCATGAGTACATATAAGTACCCCAGATATATCTAAATATAAAATCCTTTGGTTAGCCTCAGCACATGTATGAATGTTCTCCACCACAGCTTATAGTGGTTACCAGTCCCTATAGCGAATAGTAATAAATCTACCAGTAATATAGGATGAAGTTTTCTTACAAAAAGAAAATCCATCAAAAAAGTGGCAGCATATTTAAAATACCATTAAAGGTTAAAATATAAACAACTTATAAACAAGGGCAAAAGAAAATGATTTCTACGCCAATATGCTGATAACAGACTTTTAAATCGACAATTTCCACATATTATTAAACCCACTACAGAAATACGTCGTGCTGAAATCGAGGAAAGCTGTAGTGGGTATAATAATATGTGGAAATTGACATTTTAAAAGTTTGTTATCAGCATATTGGCATAGAAATACTTTCCTTTGCTCTTGTTTATAAGTTTGTTTTATATATATATATATATATATATTATAGAAGGAGCTTCTACAGGATAGAACTGTTTCATTCAAAAGAAATCATCGGTTCTAGTCCTGTAGAAGCTCCTTCTATAAAATAATTAATTTACTCTGCTATGTATTGAGTACCTTATTTACTCTGGTTAACCCCGACTCAACCGGGACCTACATATATATATATATATATCTATATATATATAAGCATTAATAAATCTCTGAACGAGATTAAACAGTAACCGCTCGACCGTTAAAGTGTACTATCCATCTGAATGTTGCTGGCCACTGGGGGTGGGTGTTACTGAAGCTTATAGCCCCGGGAGATCATCGTCTCCAGCTGGCTTTAGACACACTTTCTTGCCCTGTGCACAGAAGGCACAGAAAGTGTGTCTAAAGCCAGCTGGAGACGAAGATCTCCTGGGGTTATAAGCTTCAGTAACACCCACCCCCAGTGGCTAGCCACATTCAGATGGCTAGTATAATTTACGTATATATATATATATATATACATACACCACAGGGAGAGAAACACACAGTCACACACACACATATATATATGTGCAACTACCATTTAGTGTGGAATAATATAATGTTCAGCGCTTATTGTTCTTTTCTGTATGTTAAGGAAAGGCGCTCTGTAGAACATGAGATTTCTGTAGCTAATAACTGACTATAAGGTCTCTTTCAAATAATTTTCGGTTCAGTAACTTTGTAATAACTGTTAGTAGAGTTTTGCTGTTGGTGATACGAGACATTTGCACAACAGTAATTTAGTACGTAGAGCTCATTAACCACATTACATCATGGTTGTGTTCGTTGCTCATGGTACTAGTGTTACGAGAACCTGATCATCGTTGCAGTAGAACCTTTTACTATGTTCATTGTATGGCTTTTATATACTGTGGTATGAATTTAAAATATCTTACTTATCCGTACCTCACCTTAATTGTGTAAAATAATGTATGTACTTTCACGACGATTGGTTTAGAATTAATTTCCCACCTCTTTAGCATATGCAGGTTTTTTTTGTATTGTTTTCCTTTTTCTGACATTCATTTAAATTCCTAGTTGACATCAGTTCTGGGAATGTTTCCACACTCTCTCTTTTACGTTTTTGGCTTGGAACATTTCAATTATATCAGTATGAATTAATTGAAACACTATCAAAAGGCTGAAAAAGAAGATCTAACAATACAAAATTATGTTTGATTATTGATTCTCAAACAGCTTGAAGAAGCCTTTTGACATATCAAATAAGAGATACAAATTTTCCAAGTTCTAAGATTCAAATTTCAAAGGAACAAATTCTTCTTGTACAACTATCCAGATTCTTCACATAATTTGTGTGCGTATACATTAGATATATACGCGCGTGCGACAGACACACACATATAGAGAGAGAAAGAAAAAGGAGGAAATTAAATTTAGACATATAGATATATGTATAAGTACACGTACATAATATATATAATACAATTATGTATAAATATATAGGTCTTGGTTTTCAACAGGCGTAAATTATAAAGTGATATTTTGAAGTGGTTAGACGAACTTAGAGTCTATTTTCAGCATATAGACAGAGAAACCTCTGGATCCTTAATTATAATAATATTTTATACTATTATCTATCTATCTATCTATCTATCTATCTATCTATCTATCTATCTATCTATCTATCTATCTATCTATCTATCTATCTATCTATCTATCTATCTATCTATCTATCTATCCATCTATGTGTTTGTGTGTGTGTGTGAGTCTTTTTATATGATGGCCACTGATAAAATTCGAAAATATTTTAACCTTAATTATATTTGTATATATATGTATATGTATACACACACACATACACACACATATATTCACAGACACAAACGCACATATATATGTATGCATGAATATCTATCTATCTATCTATCTATCTATCATCTATCTATCTATCTATCTATCTATCTATCTATCTATCTATCTATCTATCTATCTATCTATATATATATATATTGATAAAACGGTAAGATAACAAAAGAAAGAAAGAGACCTCAATATTATGTAAATAGAGGAAATTTATCTATACAATATGTTACATTACTCGGTAGTCAAGATAAATCTCTGAGTTTCAGATGCCGAAGTGGAAATCCACAATACCATCTCTTCGGTTATCTGGCTATTTAAAACGTTATGAAAAAATACCGTTTAAAATGAAGGGAAATTACTCTGTTATAACTCTGCTTTGCCTGCGTACTTATACATCGCTCGCATTTTTCGTCATAAAAATTATATAAAATACATAAAAATATATAAAAATATATAAAAATATATAAAATCTTCTTGGACATAACACAGAAAGCATGATCTATCCGTTTTCTTTAGGGACCAAAACGTAACAGAAATTTAGTCACATGTGGGCATGATCCGAAAAGCTCTGTCCTTGTATTTAGACATGTGGTAGGGTCTAAGAGCTGCTTTTCCAGATAAGCCATCTCTCCATGTCGCATAAACCGCACCTTCCGCTGCCGTTAGTATAGGGCTTACATCTGGCCAAATCTTCCATTGTATGTTATAATCGACACCTTTATCTCTTAAAGACCAATATCTTGGATAATTGTGTCGCTTTTCTTTTGTTCCAGTGCCTAAAGCTCAAAGTGTGGTTATTGAACCTGGCCTTGAAATTACCCTCTGTCAGGCCCACGTATTTCGCGTCGAAACGGTGTCTTTAGTGGTTATAGAGTTACGGTAGCTTCATATATGATGGTCTTGGACATGCAAGCTCCATTTAGCGGCACAATTCTTTATTCCTGCATGAACAGCTGTTTTCTTCTTCTTGTGTTTTTTGTATGTTATATGATTAAGTTTTTTAAAATTGGTAGTTGAACTAAAACTAATTTTTAAATTGTGTCTATTAAAGAGTTTCCTATAAGCATGGTTAACTGGAAAATGTCTATCTATCAGTGCTAGGAAATATTTACCTATATTGAAGGCCACCTCGGGTGAGTAAGGGGCGTAAACCAGATGACCTTCCTATTTCTATTATTCCTTTTCCTTATTGTTGGGCTGGTGATAGGTGTATATTTTATTTTTCGCTAAAAACCACTATCTTTTAAAGCTTTATTATAAACTGGGGCAACGCTATTGAAGATGTCCTCATTAGATGAGAGGCTAGAAATCCTCTTACTAATATTTTTAACTAATTTTTGAATACTATAGGGGGATGGCATGAACCTACATTAATATAACTTAGTCTATCATTGGGCTTCCTATAAGG
The DNA here is from genome assembly GCF_006345805.1 of Octopus sinensis. Taxonomy (NCBI): domain Eukaryota; kingdom Metazoa; phylum Mollusca; class Cephalopoda; order Octopoda; family Octopodidae; genus Octopus; species Octopus sinensis. Next base: position 15,436,281 of record NC_043008.1, read on the forward strand.
CTTATAATATATATTAAGATCTAAGGAAACGTCTAAGAAATTGACAACCGTCAGGTTAGTGTCTATAGTTATACTAAGTCGAAGTTTTCATTAACTGGATAATATCCTTCCTAAAAACGATCTTGTGCTGGTCCATTTGTATTAGCTGTTAAGGCGAGGGCATCATCTTTGTAGATGGCGAAATGTACGTTAGGGAATGTCTTACCGAAGGTATCTAGGAGAAGAGTCCAATTAGATCACAGATGCCTGCCCCATCATATGAACCCATGCTCACATCGAAAGCGCCCTCCGTGTCGGGTTTTTTTACCCACTTTGCATCTCACTGAAAGTAATGTCTTTCTAGCATGGAAGATTATATCCTTATCATGGTACTAATTTCTATGAAGTCACTAGCGAAGATTAGGGCTTTATCTAGCAGTTCTTTAGAGATAGAGGCATAAAATCAACAATATCGAATTGTGTAAACCTCGCTTTTTCTTATTCTTAATAGCTTTAAACCAGTCTACGACTTCTATACTATTGGACCATTGCACTAGCCTAGTATCGGTCCTTAATTTTCGTATTTATTTATCTAAAATTTCTTGCTAATAATCCCTAGTTCTGACTGGCTGGGTTGATAAGCCTACATTTAGGGTTGGAAAGGAAGTTTCTTTGTGGTCTTTAATAGTAATAAAGGCCTCTTTTTGGGGAGGGTTTCTATTTTTTTTATCTAATTTAAGTTTAGCGGCGATGACGCTAGCTTCTTTATTAATTTCGTTATATGTCTGTGCCCTAGCCTTAGTATAATTATTATGATGCTGTTGTGTAAGAGTTGTGTGTATTTGCTGTTATCTACCAGGTATAAGTTCTTGGTTTTATCCGAAAAAGTGCTTTTTTCTTGGAGCTTTTTTATGATGAATATCTTTTTTCAATTTATGTTGGAAATTGTTAAAAGACTTACGAAACTTTATTTTGCTCATGATCTTCAGCAGGTCCGCTTCGAAATCTTCCAAGCCTTTAATCCTAGGAGGGAATTTTTTGGATTTTATCCGATAGCAAATGTTTTCCTTGGTGTTCGCTTCTGTGTCAAAAAAGAAAGCCTTCCATCTCATACCTTATTACATCAGTAATTTTTTGCAGAAGTTTCTTAGAGTAAAAATCCTTTGATGGGATCGGTATATTTTTCATAGAATAATCTGTGATCTAATTGGACTCTTTCTCCTAGATACCTTCGGTAAGACATTCCCTAACGTACATTTCGCCATCTACAAAGATGATGCCCTCGCCTTAACAGCTAATACAAATGGACCAGCACAAGATCGTTTTAGGAAGGATATTATCCAGTTAATGAAACACTTCGGACTTAGTATAATAACTATAGACACTAACCTGACGGTTGTCAATTTCTTAGACGTTTCCTTAGATCTTAATAATAATATTTATAAGCCTTATAGGAAGCCCAATGATAGACTAAGTTATATTAATGTAGGTTCATGCCATCCCCCTATAGTATTCAAAAATTTAGTTAAAAATATTAGTAAGAGGATTTTAGCCTCTCATCTAATAGGACATCTTCAATAGCGTTGCCCCAGTTTATAATAAAGCTTTAAAGATAGTGGTTTTTAGCGAAAAAAATAAAATATAACCCTATCACCAGCCCAACAATAGGAAAAGGAATAATAGAAATAGGAAGGTCATCTGGTTTACGCCCCCCTTACTCACCCGAGGTGGCCTTCAATATAGGTAAATATTTCCTAGCACTGATAGATAGACATTTTCCAGTTAACCATGCTTATAGGAAACTCTTTAATAACACAATT
>NC_043008.1:15443079-15445579 GCF_006345805.1 Octopus sinensis
AAGGGATTCGAAAAGCTTTCTCATTATAAAGATCTGCAAATTGAAATCACAGCAATGTAGAAGCTTAGTACTACGATAATACCAGCGGTAATTGGTGCGTTGGGATTGATATAGCAGGGAGCTGAGAAGTATATTAAGCCACTCCCCACAACTCCGTGAAATACAAACGATAACCTTGATGGTTACAACCCATATACCACGGAAAGCAGTCTGCATCTAAAATGCATAGCAAAACGAACGTGCCCTTGCTACTTTTGGCCTCCGGAGGATGCCCATCAATAAGGCGGCTGAAATAAAGTTACAATGAAAGGAAACCGTAAATAATGATAACAATTATAATAATAGTAGAAATTAGCACTCTTGTGATATAGCAGTATGAGATACGTGCAAAACTACTATAAGCTTTAAGAAAATAAACGTCAAATTGGAAATGGAATGCCATAATTAAAAAAGATATAGAAAAACGTGGGATAAAAACAGACAGGTACGTTTTGATATTAGTTGCATAAAATCAATGTTTAATCACCACTAGCTCAAGTAAAGAAATAAGTCATTGAAATAAAGTAGTGAAAGATACACTAATGATTAGTGTTTAGTGTTCAAGGAGCACAATGGGTTAGTTGACCACATCGTCTTTATCTTAGGCACCTTTGCCAAGTTGGTGTGTATTCACAAACACTGTTGGTCGGTGGCCTATATCCACTTGGCAAGGCGACAAAACTTCAATATCAACACCTACAACAAATGTAATAAACATGAACGGAACATGGTGCATGAAAACAGCCCAGTTACAATAAAGCGGGACATGTCTATCTAAGCTACCTAAGAAATCAAGGTAAACAAATCAGATGTAATAAGAAAGGACAGGAAAAAAATACAAGTAGGCTGAAGAACAACACGATTGCCACAGACATTCTACTACTACTACTACTACTACTACTACTACTACTACACTACTACTACTACTACTACTACTACTAGTAATAATAAGAATAATAGCATAATAATAATAATATTTTCCATTATACGCACAAGGCCTGAAATTTTGGGGGAGTTGCCAGTCGATTAGATCTACTCCAATACACAACTGGTACTTATTTAATCGACCCCGAAAGGATGAAAGGCAAAGTCGACTTCGGCGGAATTTGAACTCAGAACGTAGCGGCAGACGAAATACCCATTTCTTTACTACCCACAAGGGGCTAAACACAGAGAGGACAAACAAGGACATACAAACGGATTAAGTCGATTATATCGACCACAGTGTGTAACTGGTACTTATTTAATCAACCCCGAAAGGATGAAAGGCAAAGTCGACTTCGGCGGAATTTGAACTCAGAACGTAGAGGCGGACGAAATACTGCTAATCATTTTGCCCGGCGTGCTAACGTTTCTGCCAATTCGCCGCCTTAACATTAACAACAACAACAACAACAATAGAAACAGCAGCAGCAGCAGCAACAACAACAACAACACGACCACCACCACCAACAACAACAACAATAACAATAATGTTTTCTACTATATTCTGCTCTTGAAATTCTGGGGGAGGGGACTAGCCGATTACATCAACCCAAGTACATGAATGGTACTTATTTTATCGACCCCGAAAGGTTAAAAAGCAAAGTTGAACTCAGACCATCACGATGTACGAAACGTCACTAAGCATTTTATCCAATTCGCTAACAATAATGGTTTAAAATTTGGACAGAAGGTCATTCCTTCTTTGATTATTTCAGATTCCCTTTATTTATTACGTCTACATCCCGTTTCTCGTTATCAGTTTTATAACTCTTTCATGCGCTGTGTACATTTTAGTAGACATATTTCAGGTTATTGAGGTTAACCTTCCTGCCAAAACTAGAACATATATCGAACGCAATCTTTCGCTTAAATGTTTCCACTATTTCTGATGTTATTACAACATTATCTCCTTCTTTTATGGTTATAGTCTTGTGGTATGAGGCATATACCTGTTCTGTCGGAAATATATTATTCTCATAAAAGCGTGTAAATTATGAGTTTTTGATCACGCAGGTATATCAGATACACCGCCCCTTTTCAAATCCGACTACAAGAAGACGTTTTGCACAGTTAGGTATTAAGAGATTATTTCGAAAATATACAACACTATATCATTGGGTCGAAATGTGCTCAGACATCTTCGCTGAAACAGCGTATATTTCTTCATTAGATTTCTCAAATGATTTCCGTTTAAGGGTTAATAAAGCTGATAGGCGAAGATAACAGACAATTAGGAAATGAAAATTGTTAAGTTTTGTTTTCTTGAGAGAAACGTGAGAAAGCGGAAAGGTCGATTATTGTAGAAATGTAATTGACAACATAAGCCGAGAGGTACTTATGGCTCTAATAAAATTTCAGTCAAGAAATAAGAATGGTAAATGCGGTCAGTAGATGGCATTAAGGGGAGACTACAAACAATTGCAAACAGATGTATCTGGATACGTATGTTTAATTCATGTGTCTGGGTATGTACGTG
>NC_043008.1:15448079-15450579 GCF_006345805.1 Octopus sinensis
AAGTACCAGTTACGCACTGGTGTCGATATAATCGACTTAATTGTTTGTCTGTCCTTATTTGTACACTCTGTGTTTAGCCCCTCGTGGGTAGTAAAGAAATAGGCATTTCGTCTGTCGCTACGTTCTGAGTTGTTGACCCCTCGTATAAAATATATAAATATTGCAGTCGTCTACGAAAGAAGCTGTTGGTCATGCTCCGACAGCTATGGCGCGAAGAGATTCTAGTAGAGTATTGGATTAAAGCAGAAGACATATACCTGCAAAAGGAGGCCAATACAGAGACTATAAAATAGTCTAGGCCGGTTTCCCTTTTGAATGTAGAAGGCAAGATCTTTATGGGAATTGTCTCAAAGAGAACAATGGCATATCTACAGAGTAATGGATATGTTGATGAATCTGTTCAAAAGACCGGAATCCCTGGGATCTCTTGATGCCTTGAATATTGTTTTCTCGATTTGGAAAGCGATCCAGGATGCTAAACAGGACAAAATAAGTCTGAACGTTGTATGGCTTGATCTAGCTAATGTATATAACTCAGTGTCACATGCATTACTGATGCAAGCCATGGACCACTTTCACATTCCAGAAAATGTAACAAGATTAATGAGGATATATCAGGACAGTTCCGAGGTAAGGTTTACAGCTGGAAATTTTATAACAGATTGGCACCGATTGGAGATTGACATTTTTGATGGATGCACAATATCTGTCACATGGTTTATCTTAGTCATGGAGAGGATTTGGGGAGCAGCGAACATTTTGGAACAAATTGCCCATATGCAACCACCTAAGACGTCCTACATGGATGACGTGACACGTCTAGCGACAGACAAACAATACATGGAGATTGCCCTCCTGAGGGTAGACGAGTTCGTGAAGTGGTCAAGGATGCGATTCAGACCAAACAAGTCGTGTAAATTATTTAGGGGAGTATAAAGAGGAGTTAAGTTTAAAATAGCCGAAAAAGCATTCAAAGGGTCAAGGAAGAAACCGTTAAGAACATGAGGCATGTATACGCTGGAACATTGGCAGATAGGAGTCGCGGGATGCAACTTATGAAACAAGCCGAGGGTGGATTTACAGCAATTGATAACTCAAAGCTGTCAGGTAAAATATAAAGTATGTTGCTCACAGTTCGACTTGTAGCCGCGCGTTTCCTGGCCACTTAATGTACGAGTTGGCACTGTCACGAGTTCAAATCATTGAACAAATGTGTAACATGTTTATTAGAAAGTGGGTGAAACTACCTTGGATATTGAACAGTTCATGTCTCTATCGTACAAGAGACATTTGCCGTTACCACTGGCATCTGTAGTCGAAATTTATAAGCTAGGGAAATTTATAAACTACGAACGGTGATGATGCAAATTCATCGCAAGGGAATTGGATTAGGCGCAGATCTGTTCAGATCGTTCGCAAGTATGTTGTGGAGCGAACGCAGATTTGTTGCTAGCAGGCGGCTGAAGATTTACCAGGATGTGAAGGATTATTTCCTATTCCGTTTACGAAAAAAACGGATATTATAATGTGGTGAGAAAGAAATTGGTGAATCTAGTCAAATTAACGGTTCCTCGTGAAGATATCATGGATCCCGCTCGGGCTCGAAAGATTGACCGTTATGTAAACCTCCTCGAGGAATGTGAAAACGCAGGTTGGAAAGTGGAGCGTTTTTCAGTCGAATTCGGATGCAGAGGATTCGTTGGACACAAAGTGAAGCGACTGTTCTTATCGTAGAGCAAATTCCACCATGAGCAATATCTAAACTCTACTGGAAAAGGCTAGCTTCTGGATTTGGTTGAAAAGAGACGATGAGCGATGGCTAGAAGTATATTGAGCTATATTTGATAACCAGTTGATCTAGCAACTCATGTCAGTGAAGGAGGGGGGGCAGTGCGCAATAATATCGTCAAGAGTTAGGCCAGGAAACGGCGAGCATTTGCAAGTGCAAGTTGTTCGCAGAACATCCAAGAAATGTATTGCTATGTTTCTTTTAAACGTAAGTGTATCAAAAAGTTGATTTTGATATTTAAACCAAAAGTTATGGGCAAATAGCTCGAATTACATCTTGGATAGCTAGATTAGTCCTTCTTTCTTTTTTTTCTATTTCTGTAAATTTGCCTTCAAAAGAAAAGGCATTTCCTGCTGATGTGGATATTGAATCTTTGAATTTCTGAATTCAATTGTGTTGTTGCAATAAAATGTGTGTTTAGGTATTTGGGTAATATATTAAAGTTTTTAAGTTTTCTTGAGATGTTCGTTTTTCTGTTCAGTTGGAGAATACAGTAGGACTTTTGCAATTAATAGGATGGTTAAATTTTCGAATACTCAAGGAGAGTCAAAAAGAAAAGAAAACAAGTTGCGGATAGCAAAGTTTTAAGATTTACTAAATATGGCCTTTTATACGACCGCACAGAGAGAAATGGTAGCGTTCTTAGAATAAATAAGAGGATCGTTTGTGTGTTCGAAAGCTGTAGGTATGTAAGTTTCCTAACATATTTTA
>NC_043008.1:15455579-15468079 GCF_006345805.1 Octopus sinensis
AAGAAAACACGAGCTCTTCGTTCTATGCCGGGTGCATGGTTCATGACACCCAAAATGCAATTATCATCCCCCTGTACAAGAACAAAGAGGAAACATCAGACTACTCTAATTCTTGGAGATTACTCAAACCTGCATCACAGGAAAACTCTCCGCAAGATTCTGCTGAACTGAGTGGTGTCAACCATTGCTGAAGAACATCTTCCAGAACTACTGCGGCCCCAGAATCAACATTAGCGACACAGACGTAGTTTTTGTTAGCAAGCAGTTCAAATAGAATTGGCTGAAGGAAGACAAAGGGATGTATGTAACGTTCGTTGACCTGACGACATCATTCCACATACATGCATCCATACATACATATATACATACGTACGTATATGCGTGTGTGTGTGTGTGTGTGTGTATCTATGTACAGCCCTTACCCAATCTTTTCGGTGCAATGCTAATTTCAACTGTCCAAATATGTCTTTTTATTTTACATCGATATTCATATTTAGGATGATAAACTACAATTGTATCTTATACAAAAATGCAAAATAAAGAAATTATGTATGTATGTATGCATGTATGTATGTATGTATGTATGTATGTATGTATATGTGTATGTATGTATGTATGTATGTATGTATCTATCTATCTATCTATCTATCTATCTATCTATCTATCTATCTATCTATCTATCTATCTATCTATATAGTTCAAATTCTTGGGGAGAAAGCATTATATCGTCAATAAAGAAGGGTAGAATTAATTAATTATTAACAATTAATATTACCCTATTTTTATAAATTTTACTTTATTTTACTTTATCCTATTTTTATAAGTTATTTTACTTTACCCTATCTATCTATCTATCTATCTATATATATATATATACATTTGGCTCTACACATCTGCTGAAATTCTTATTGAATTAACGTTTTTGCTTCTGTATATATAAATATGCTTGCAAAATTGCGTTTACGTGTGTGCGTGCATGCGGTTAGCCTTAACATATTATATAGAAAGAATATAAGGCATTCTATAACATTGCTGAAACCTGATTGAAATACACTCCATTATTACCAATTAAGTTCAAGTCCTAGGAAAGTCATCGAGCTATGATTGTAAAGTTTATCGAATACGAACCGATATCACTAATGGCATTGATCAGCTAATGGTTTCTATCGGCTAGTATAATTGATTGACTCCGCCATTAACTCTCTCTGGCAATTTATGATCTTTCGATTGTCGTTATTTTTACCATTTTTACAAGTGACCGATTTCTAGTCTGGGTATTTGCAGTAAACGCACAACGTATTTTACTCCCGAGTCCATTATTAACTAAATTTATACAAATTTACCTTACACAAGCTAGACATTTCAAACGACATAATAACTTTTTAACAACTTTAAAACACTTCACTAGACTTTTTCACTTGTATTACTTCTATTAGTTTTACATTAATCAATACAATCATTTTGGTTATCTGTTGAGATAGCCGTAGTTTAGATGTTAAAGTGTGATTGTAAGATTGAATTACCCAACAAATTTAGGAAAAAATGACTTAATAAATGTTAGTTTTGTAAGACAGAATTCTCTACATTCGTTAAGCTAATATTTAAAATATTGGATTCCGAAACAGTTGTATCTGGAGTGTGAATGTCTGAAATATGAAATAAGGTTTCGATATTCAATAGACAGTAAATTTCACTGTGATTTTTGATGAATGTTTACAAACAAATATTTTATCGATATTTATGTATGTATGTATGTATGTATGTATGTATGTATGTATGTATGTATGTATGTATGTATGTATGTATGTATGTATGTATGTATGTATGTATGTATGTATGTATGTATGTATGTATGTATGCGTGAATGTATGTATATGTGTATGTATGTATGTATGTATGTTTGTATGTGTATTCCATTAATGCGCACAATCCTGGGCTAGCCAACATCTTTCACACCATAAAATGAAACCTACCTATACTTCTACAAAACTCAAAATTGAAAAGCTCGGATTGATAAAAACCCCTTGAAAAACAGTAACGCCAACCAAAACTCTCGAAAATCACCTCAGAAGATCAAAATTCACATCAAAGAATGAATCAGAATTCTTTGGAAAAGAATGTGGAAATAGTAGATATAGAATATGCAGCAAAAATAACAAAAATATGGTTTCCACATAAAATTTCACGGCGGATTCTCGTTCAAATTAAATGCAGGTCTGAGCTGCACGACGTAGAATTTCATATACTGCACTACTTGCCTCAACTGCAAGGAAAATTACTTTGGAGAAACAAACAATTTCCTCTGCTAACGCGCAAGAATCCACAGACAACACACCGGATAACAGGAATTGGGCGAGATTCCACTGAGAAAACATCTAGAAATATGCGGTGAAGTAGTGTTAAAAATCTGTCTCTTCAAGAGATAACCCAAAATTCCGAAAAGCAATAGAGCTACACGTCAAAAAATTTCTGTCCAAAATTAAAGTTTGAAAGATAAGCAAATGAACTACATTTTCATGATCAAATTTTTAATACTAATGATGAAGGATGAAGAGAAAACATTTATGTAACAATATTACTGTTGTTTCAAGGCGGCGAGCTGACAGGAACGTTAGCACGCCGGACGAAATGCCAAACGGTATTTCGTATTTCTTTACGTTCTGAGTTCAAATTCCGCCGAGGTCGACTTTGCCTTTCATTCTTTCGGAGTCGATTAAATTAAGTAGTACTTGCGTACTGCGGTCGATCTAATCGACTGGCTCCTTCCTCAAAAATTTCGGGCCTTGTGTCTAGAGTAGAAAAGAATATTCCTGTTGTTTCTGAATGTGGTTCAAATGTTAATAACGTGATATTCATGTCTATAAATTATCAGATATATATATATACATACATATATATATATATAAATATATATAAACATCGGAATTTTGGCAACTGTTGTTCTTAGAGAATCTTACATATGCCCGAGTAAGAATACTAGAACCATTTTACCCCTGATTAGGAAATATATCTAATGTAGTTACTTGGCAAAGTAATTCGTGAAAAGGATCTCTTTTAAATTATCTTATCGAAATAAGCAAGAAAAATAAAAATAAATCCTACAAAAGGCTGAAACCTACTCAATAAAATACATTTAAGCAGGACCTGCTTTATTATTTTATTTATATACTTCAGAGTGGCTTCCAGCTGAATGTACAATATACATACAAAGCTCATTCATGATGTTTCATTAAATGTACATAGAGAATAGATTGAATTATAAACAATATCAAATTATGTTTTTATATTCTGATTTTATTTTCGTTATTTATGAATATTGAACTAATATTTAATGGTTGTTCATGCAAAACATGGAATTACATAGTATATGGGACATGACTATACAATATAAAGGAATATACATTTTTATTGGTCTTTGAACTTTGAAGCAATTTTTTATCTTTCAGTGATGACCGCATCCTCCCCTCCTCTCTTACCTCCTAAAATTGGCATCTATGAAAGGTCACCAGCCCTTATGGGAAAATATTTTTATTTACAAATATGTTGATAAGTAAACAATGAAAGGAAAAAAAGAAAGGGGAAAAAATTCTTTATAATGAAATTTCAATGAATTTGCCACATCAAATTGAATGAATACCTCCGCTTTCTCTCTCTCTCTCACTTTCTATCTGTCTCTATCTATCCGGCTGTCTGTCAGTCTGTCAGTCTGTCTGTCTGTCTATCTATCTATCTATCTATCTATCTATCTATCTATCTATCTATCTATCTATCTATCTATCTATCGATCTGTCTATCTATCCGTTCTCCTTTCCCCATCCTTTATACTTTTCTCCTCTTTCTAGATTGTTTTGACTCCTCTGTCTCTGACAATTCCCCTCCCCACCCACGCCTTTGCTTTTCTTTCTCTCTCTCCCCCTTTCTCTAATACAACAAAAACAAAAGCAATATTCTTCTTTACTAAACAAAGCAAAAAAGTATCCCAACAACGAAACGTTCTGTTGTTACAATTTTGATTTTGATTATGTCTTGAGTTCGAAAAACGAACGAAAGCGATAATAAAGAATTATCAAGAATTCTGACTACCTTTTTTTCTCAATATACAAGTCTGCTATTAAGTTTGCATTGTAGTTAATTAATTTTAACGTGCATAATTGCAATTAAATCATTTCAAGATTATGTATTCCAAAATATCTATACGTTAAAGTGCTAAAATACTCCAAATTACATAATTACAACACTTATTATAGATATTTGTTGTGTGTAATAGTTTGCACTCTTACATTGCAATGATTATCTTGAATAAGAGAAACCGGTTTGGGAATATCCTGCTTAAGTGAAACTTGTTTGTGAAATTGCTTCCTGCTAAATTATATATTCTTGTAAGTATATAATTTAATATGTTTATTAACGAGTGTATATTCATGCTTAATATACAGTGATAACCTACTTCTCAGTCAAAACTTTGCTTTGCTACCCTTTTTCTTGAAGGTCATAATTTCGTCTGGATAGCTCAGCATTATTACAGCAACTGCGGGGATTCTTTTGAATTCCAATTTATATAAAACATCTTCCTTGTATTTTTATGCATAAATTTAGACGGCTTCCTAACATTGTTTCGTTGTGTTACAGAATTTTATGATAATGAGCGAGACATAGGACTTGAAATGAAACGATAAATTAATTTATTCTGGTTTTATATCACAATAAGATCAAAACGATGTCTTCATATGTGAACAGATTTCATATCAAGCAATTGTCATTCCTTCATGCTTTCTCATCGTCCAATATCTCTTTGAAATTCTGACATTCCCTTTGCTGATCATCTTTTACGTTTTGTTGTCACGTTTTGTTGTCACATCTATGATGTGTATAATAATTTTGTTTCCCATTTTAACTCTTTGTAGATATTATCCGTCTCTTTGATAGACCAGCTACGCTGTACATTTCTGTTAAGTCCAGTTTATTCTTATCCGCTGGTCTTAATCTTTTTTCTTATTTGCTGTCTTATAAGACCATCGTCTTTTACCTGTGTCGTCATAGTCTTTGTGTTGTTGCTTCAAATCCTTGGATTTGTTCAATAGTGAAGAAAAGAAAATAGGCGCATGCGTGGCTGTGTGGTGAGAAGCTTGTTTCCCAGCAACATGGTCCCGGGTTCAGTCCCTCTGCGTGGAACCTTGGGCGAGCGTCGTCTACTATAGCCTCAGGCCGACTAAAGCCTTGCGATTGGATTTGTTAGGCTAAAACTGAAAAATACAAATCGTATATATATATATATTTATATATATATATATGTGTGTGTGTGTGTATGTTTGTGTGTCTGTGTTTGACTCCTATCATCGTTTGACAACCGATAATGGTGTGTTTACATCCCCGTAACTTAGCGGCTCGGTAAAAGACAGCAATATAATAAAAGACTAGGCTTACAAACAATAAGTCCTGGGGTCCATTTCTTCGACTAAAAAACCCTTTAAGGTGCTGAAACTAGTAAACGAAGAAAAAAATAAAAGAATTATAATATGAAGTTACACTAAATTTATAAAATTCTGATGACGTCCATATTATATATACATATATATATATATATATATACACACGCGCACACATATATATATGTATATATATATATATATATATGTATACACACACACACACACACACACACACACATATATATATATATATATATATATATATATATATATATATATATATATATATATATATATATATATATATATATCGACATATACACTCAGACGCACACATATATACAGGTGACAGGTTTCTCTCGCCTGTCTAGAGTTATTGCAAGTACAGTAGGATGCTGAAGTCCTGCTTAGAATAATTATAAATAAATAAGATAGGTCTTATGAAAATTGATGGTTTGGTATGGAAATTAGTTACACTTGATTATTCTTGGGCAGTTACGGAGTTGAGGTCAGTAAGTCAGAAGGACAATCATTTATTTTTACGTAGATATATCATGATTGAAGAGAAGACGCACTCAAAGTATAATGGTTTACCTTAATCACTGGTCAGCCGATTTATAGTTTTACTCTGCCCGCGTGTCTAATTGTCGAATGATTTCCATCAACGAACTTTCAAGCTCCACCACTCCCCATTTTAATCTTCCTAATTCTCTCTTCGTTAATAGTCTTTCTCCCACTCCGTATATATATCTTATTTTGTGTACGTGTGTTTGTGTGTCTGCGTGCGTATATATATATAAATATATATATAAAGTTAATCCAAGCAAGAAAACAAAAAGACGACAACGCAAGGATGTGGAACAAATAAAGTATTATTGGACGCTCAGGGAAGAAGGGAAGAAGGAGGGTTTGACGTTTCGAGCGGAGCTCTTTGTCGGAAACATAGGAGAAGGAAAGATCCCGAGACGGGAGGACAGAGGAAAAAAAATCGCCGGTGGTATTCACGAGGTCACATGTATATATATATATATATATATACACACACACACATACATACATACATACATACATACATAGCCGACAACTGATGAAGGGTCGTTCTTTGTGTTGTTTGACTTGTTTTCCATTTGTTTCTTTCGCTGTTCGCACAAAATGTTCATATTCCATGTCCTCGTACTTCGTATTTTTAGTTGTTTACGTTTTGTGACGTCCTGTGCCCACATATGCATATGTATATACGTATACATGTAAGTATGTACGTTTAGGTATGCATATATGCATATATATATATATATATTATATATATATAATATATATATATATATATATATATATACACACATATATATATATGTGTGTGTCTAGATTGTTAGCCATAACACACATTTTTTTCTCTCCTTGTTTTTTCTGTGTCCCTTTCTGTAGAAGAGCGTAGGCCTGAAACGTAAAATACTTTTTTCTATTCCTGAGCGTTATACTAATACATCTGTTTGTTTTTGTACACCACCTGTCTTCGACTTTAGTTTTTTTCGTAAACTCTCCCTAATATATAGCAAATAAACCATGCTCAATAGGAACAGACACGTCAATTATATAATATACTATAGAAACAAGGCTAGCTAGCTGGCAGGAACGTTAACATGCCGGGCGAAATGCTTAGCGGTATTTCGTCTGTCATTATGTTCTGAGTTCAAATTCCGCCGAGGTCGACTTTGCCTTTCATTCTTTCGGGGTCGATAAATTAAGTACCAGTTACACACTGGGGTCGATGTAATCGACTTAAATCGTTTGTCTGTCCTTGTTTGTCCCCACTGTGTTTAGCCCCTTGTGGGCAGTAAAGAAATAGGTATTTAGTCTGTCTTTACGCTCTGAATTCTAATTCCGCCGAGATCAACTTTGCCTTTCATTCTTTTGGCGTCGATAAATTAAGTACCAGATGCATACTGGGGTCGATTCAAACGACTGGCCCACTCCTCCAAAATTTCGAACCTTGTGACTAGATAGAAAAGAATATAGTACAGAAACCTAACGCTCTCTCCTGAAAGAATGACGGAATATACCGATAAATAAGTCATCAAATATACCATAGGTTGCAACAACCTTACCAATAGTCTAAAAGTTGCTAATACAGAGTGGTTCGAAAGTCATAAATGGGTCTGAAACTTTCATAAATTTGTTCGCTACATTTTTTACTGTTATTTACAAGATGCAATTTTCCACACCTAACGTACATCTATTTCCTATATACATACTGTATATGGTGCTAAGGTATCGTAAATTTAAAACAGAACATAAATGAATTATCAACACTGTCGAGACTTTCCAGTTAGCCTTTAAGATTATGCTTCCTACTCAGATAAACAAAATAAATAATTAAGTACTTCTGTCCGCCAATGTACTCTACAAATATATTGGTGCTGACATGGAGACTGTAAACTTTATGTCTGAGGCTGCTACGTTTTATACACAAAGTATGAAACTGTCGCTTCAGTTGATCAATAAATTCACAATAAAAAAAACCTGTCACTATATCGCATTCACACGTTTGCCAATTGGACCATCCTATTACACTATCGAGGTCACTAAGTCTTATTCTGGAGATGATATCTGCCTCACAGAACTCTAACAATTTTGTGGTTATCTAACAAAATCTTTGAAAATACTCGGACATTTGGACTGTGGCCAATTATTGCAAAGATTTTAAAACTGTGGCAGAAAAGATAAATTTGTCTGCTTACAATATGCTTAATTAAACGACCAGACGTTTACTTGTGGAATGCATTCGCACGTAGTTCTGCTTCATAACGATTCGATTTGGTTAAACAATTGCGGCAAAGGCAACACATTGGCCGATGGAAAAGTTAGCGAATTTTTTGCTCTTATATGAGTAATGTCTTTCTTCAGAAAACCTACTTTTTGTCAACCGTTTCAGTTAGGGTAGATAAGGGGGCGGGAGGTAAGTCTATCACATCGTCCCCATTCATTAACTGGTACTTATCTTACCTACACCGATGGGACGAAAGGCAAAGTCGGCCACAGAGGAATTTGAACTCTGAACGTAAAGTCGGACGAAGTATCACTAAGCATCTTGTCCGGCGTGTTAACGATTCAGCCAGATCATCGTCTTCATGTACAACTAAATACTAATAGTCAATGTAAGATATTAATATTCAAAAGTAAACAAATGTTAAAACAAAGGCGCAGGAGTGGCTGCGTGATAAGTAGTTATATGTGAAGGAGTGGATGTGTGGTAATTAGCTTGCTTACCATCCACATCGTGCCGGGTTCAGTCCCACTGTGTGATACCTTGGGCAAGTGTCTTCTACTATAGCCTCGGGCCGACCAAAGACCGTGAGGGGATTCTACGGAAACTGAAAGAAAGTCGTCGTATATATGTACACACACACACACACACACACACACACACAGACACACGCACACACACACAAACAGACAGGCAGAGAGAGAGAGACACACACACACATATATATATACATATTTGTACGCATGTGTGTTTGTGTGTCTGTGTTAGTCCCACCAAACATCGCTTGACAACCGATGCTGGTGTGTTTACGTCCCCGTAATTTAGCGGTTCTGCAAAAGAGACCGATAGAATAAGTACTAGCTTACAAAAAATAATTCCTCGGGTCGAGTTGCTCGACTAAAGGCGGTGCTCCAGCATGGCCGCAGTCATCGATTGAAGAATCGGTGCTGATTAAAATTATCGACTTTTTTTGAAATTCCAATTTCATAAGTAACCGCTTGGGCAAAAGCACCCACCACACGTGTCAAGTTTCACCAAGATCGCTTGGATAGTCTCGGAGGAGTTAAAGTACCAAATTTGCACACTCACACACAACCACTAACAGATAGAACTTGCCATTTATGTATATAGATTATTAAAAAGATAATTTCACTTTGTACCGTCAACTAATATCATAGAAAAACAAAAACAAAATCAAATGAAAAATGTCGAACAATGTACGAAGACTCCAAAATGCATTTTGTAGCTTAAGCATGATTTACCACACTGTATTTACTAAACAAACAGATTTCCATGCAACTCTTCAGTAATGATTCGGAAGTTTATCGGATATTTTTCATGCGACAGCATTCTCATTTTATTGTAGTGATCTGTTGTATCCTTCAGTGATAAATCACAATTTCTAGGACAGATTCCTTATTGTATAAGATGTACTTCAATCCTGAATTGTCATAAATACTCTTTAGAATTTCAGATAACGATTCCATGTAGACTGTCCTAAATACGTGGTTAGCATCAGATTTCAATTTCTTTACAGAAACAGCCTCCACAGACAAGAACACGCACAGAGAGAGAGAGAGAGAGAGAGGGAGAGAGAGAGAGACACACACACACAGAGGCACACACACACATGTACACACACACACGCATACACACAGACACAGACACCCACACACACACAGACACACATACACACAGGCACACACACAGGCACACACACACAGACACACACACACAAGCACACACACAGGCACACACACATACAGGCAGGCACACACACACAGGCACACGCACACACAGGCACACACACACAGGCACACACACACAGGCACACACACACATGCACACACACAGGCACGCACATACACACACAGGCACACACACACACAGGCACATACACACAGGCACGCACACACACACATACACACAGATACACACACACAGGCACACAGACACAGGCACATACACACAGGCACACACACACACAGGCACACACACACAGGCACACACACAGACACACACACACACACAGGGACACAGACACACACACACACGTACACACACACATACTTATACTTTCTGGCACTTCTGTATTTATTTCTGTATTTACATTATGCTACGCAACCGGGGCTACCTTTTCGTGTACCAGCCTGTATATATATATATAAACATATACATATTTATACCTATGTATATATGCGTATATGTTTGTGTGTGTGTGCGTACGTGTGTGTATATGTATATATGTATGTATATCCGTATGTATGTATATTTATGTACATGTAGACATGCATCTATGCAATAAAGATGTTGCCAACTTACAAAACACTTGAAGTGTTTGACAATATTTTCACTCGTATAAATGCTGACATTTCTTTCAGCTCTTGTCGGTTCTGACAGTAAATAACACATCATAATATACAGCTGACAAGTCTATCAATGCCAGCACAACGCCCCATACCTCAGATTATTTATATGAAACGCTGAAGTAACTAACGAAATCTCTGTGTGTACGTTCTACATTTCCACAACAGTAGCCAGTTTCTTTAAAATCGTGTATGAGAACAGGAAGGCCATACTGTATATACTCATATATACAAATCTAGCTGAGAGAAGGATATAATATTTAAGATTGTCACTGTTTTGATCAATATTGTTCTGTTAAATATAGTGATTAAATATCCCTCAATTCAAATTAAACCATGTTTAAAATGTGATGGGTTAAAATGACGATGTAGAATAGGATATTTTAAAAGGTGGAACGGTCATAGTTGGGTTGGATTTGTTTAGAGATCTAGTAGACTGGGGTTGTTTTGCTAGTGAAAAGCAGGAAGAACATCAGTACCATATCGTCCATATTCCCAGTATCTAACGGTGAAAGTCATCTAGCTTCCTAGAAATAAAAGCCAAACATTACATATAAGGCACACCATTCATCTTCAAAGATAAGGAACTTTTAAGGACAGAATAAATGAAATATTAGTCAGTAGGTCTTTCGTCATCATCAATGTCTATCCTTCTATATGTTGCATTTTGTTGTTGGCTAATAATAAAAGCTTGTTTTAAAGGAGAATCTTGCCTCTCACAATATGTAAAAAATTCTCCCTGACTACTTCATAAGGCTGACCTCAGTTTACGCATCTGCATCACTCTTTTCTGCCTCCTTTTCTTCATCAGCACTACTGCCACCGCCGACGTGTCAGCAGCAGTCTTTGATGCAGCTACCAGAGCCGCTGCCTCTGCCACTACCACTGCTGCTACTATTCTTGCCTCGCCATTGCTGCCGCAGTTGCTGTCACAGCCGCAAACGCCGCTGGTGCCGCCGTCATTACCGCTACCCCTGCCACCGCTTCTACCACTGCTACCTCGTTCTATATTGACAATCACGTCGCTACCATTTCCACAGCTGCCGCCTCCAATTCTGTCGCTGCCGCCGCCTCTTCCACCCCCGCCTCTTTCGCCTTCGCCCCTTCCGCCTCTTTCGCCTTCGCCCCTTCCGCCTCTTTCGCCTTCGCCCCTTCCGCCTCTTTCGCCTCTTACGCCTCTTCGCCTCCGCCTCTTTCGCCTCCGCCTCTTCCACCTCCACCCCTTCCGCCTCCGCCCCTTTCTGCCGCCTCCTCTTCCGCCTCCGCCCCCGTTTCAGCCTCCGCCTCCGTTTCAGCCTCCGCCTCCACAACGACTACTGCTGCCGTCTTTATGATTAGTGCGAGCGAATTTGTGAAATTTTCTTTTCATTCATTCTTGAACAAATCACTCGGGCAAGGAAGTATTTTCTTTCGTGACGCATATAGTCCATGCGTTTTCTATACCTGAAAGTGACCTAAGTTTAGTAAAATATTTTCGATTACGAGCGCTATCAAGTAATGGTTTTCTCTCTAGATTATGGTGCTTTTGATATCGCAATGAGTTTTCTAGCACTCTTCTCTCACTCATAATTAGATGGACTATGAAACTGGGATAAAAATGAAATCCTCTTTGGAATGTTTTTTCGCTTTCTTGTTGGTTTACCATATTGGGAGCAAGTTTATATAGTTTATCGTATTGGGGGAATGTTTATATGTTTCCCATTTCACCGCTTGTTTCATATTCATTCCTAGCCCTTCTCCACATTATCGAAGAGATTGACCTGGAAGCGGGCTGCTAATCCTCGGCATTTTGCACAGAAACCGTGACGATTTCTTTCATCTTTTGATAAACGAATGGTGGCGGTCAGGAAACAGTAGCTCCTCCTCTTATATATTAATCACTACCTTTGTTGCTTCACAAAAAACGTTACTGCCTGAATGTGCATCTTATTCTTTTTCTAA
>NC_043008.1:15470579-15488079 GCF_006345805.1 Octopus sinensis
GAAGATACGTGAGTAACATTTATGTTCGCTGACATTTAATACATTATGCTGGAGAAAACTCCTTCAAAACAGCGGACTTTGACAGCTACACGGAAAAAAGAAAAACATACTCCCATAAACAAAAAGACCAACTTTCAAATATAAGATATTGTAAAATAATGCATGGTAATTTTGGAACGTAAACATAGAGTTTTGTTGTTTTTAAGGGGAGCAATTTTGATGACTCGCTTATTAATAACAAGAACGGCAACTGCTACAACAACATGAGCTACAGTACCCGGGTGAGCCCACACAGATTTGCAATGGTCGGGCTCAGTAAGAAACTCTCGGATATAGACAAGGTCGTTTCAGAGAAGAAAATATTTCGCTAGCAATGTGTTACAAGTGGCTGTTTCTTCGCCGGTGGAAACATATTAGGGACTAAAAGGACTGAATTCAAATATCCCTATTTAAGAAAGCTCGGTGTATGGTGTACCCCTTAATGACGAATTAAATGAAGTCCTTGCAAATGTATCTTATACAATTCTGTCCATTAAAATGGGGTAGAGCATACGGTATTTTATGTCTAATATTCAAGAACAAGGAATTGAAGGAGGCGCTAAATCTGCAAATACGGAGAATACTATGCAACGGTCATTGGGCTTCTTATTTCTTTATTGCCCACAAGGATCTAACCAAAGAGGGGACAAACAAGAACAGATAAA
Organism: Octopus sinensis; assembly: GCF_006345805.1. Taxonomy (NCBI): domain Eukaryota; kingdom Metazoa; phylum Mollusca; class Cephalopoda; order Octopoda; family Octopodidae; genus Octopus; species Octopus sinensis. The sequence goes on from NC_043008.1 coordinate 15,471,284, forward strand.
GGGATTAAGTCGATTACATCGACCCCATTGCGTAACTGGTACGGAATTTATCGACCCTGAAAGGATGAAAGGCAAATTCGACCTCGGTGGAATTTGAACTCAGAACGTAAGGGCAGACGAAATACCTATTTCTTTACCACCCACAAGGAGCTAAACACAGAGGGGACAAACAAGGACAGACAAACGGATTAAGTCGATTACATCGACCCCAGTGCGTAACTGGTACTTAATTTATCGGCACCGAAAAGATGAAAAGCAAAGTCGACTTCGGCGGAATTTGAACTCAGAACGTAGCGGCAGACGAAATATCGCTAAGCATTTCGCCCTGCGTGCTAACGTTTCTGCCAGCTCATCAGGTTTCTGCTACACCACAAGGAGGAGTGCAATACAAGCAAGAGAGTTAGCTGCAATTTCAGTTTCTTTTATTTGCGTCTTCCTGACTCATTTCTGGTACAATATGTACGATGAAATACGTGTTTGTGCGCCCACGATGTAGAACATGTTGAAAATGTTATTGTGGGTGCAGAGCATAAAATATAATTCTTTCATTTGTGATAGCTGAAGAAACGAAGAGAAAATACATTGAGCAACAGTAAAATTAGCAACAGCGACTGAGGGACACGGCGGTTCATGTCCAAACATCAATGCTTATTTTATTTCTTATTTCATTTTCTCTGCCATCCCAATTCGGTCTTCATTCGCACGACATTGACGCATGTGAGTGAGGTAATACTGTTGACAGAGCGATCTTGTCAACTTCATTCATAATTTTTAGAGGATTGCTAGGCTGTGCTATTACAACACTTGTCTTCCCGTCTTGGTGTTATGTTGCCAGATTTGCTGCTGAGAGTCGTATTTTCCCGGTCGTAACAGTGAAGTTGTTTTGCTATTCAGCGACATCTCTCTTAGATAAGAATTGAACATCTATAAAACTGATAGAGATGAAAATGTGATGGATGACCAGATTAGCCTGACTGCTCTTCCAAGTGAAGTGTGAGGAGAATAATTCACCGATATTTCGCCGCAAACGCGGTGGGTTCGGAGCACTAAGGACATGTAATCTTACTCCCCAAATTACTGGCGTTCGCATACTATAGTCCCGTTCTGAGTTCAAAGTCCGCCGAGGTCGACTTTGCCTTTCATCCTTTCGGGGTCGATAAATTAAGTACCAGTTACGCAATGGGGTAGATGTAATCGACTTAATACCTTGTTTGTCCCCTCTATGTTTAGCCCCTTGTGGGTAATAAAGAAACATATAGTCCCATTGCTCGAATCATTTTCGCCACTGTCATATCTTCACAAATTTAAGTGAATCTTGAAAATGTCAATGAGAGTTTGATCAAACCTGATAGACTTTTTGTCTTTATGCGGAATGCGAAGTTCCCGCCAAGGATGAGGAAGAGAAAAGTTAATTTGTCCAAGAGATGGTGACTCCGGCGATATGTGTATCTGAAATTCGAATAACGACAACTAGGGGAACTTAGCTGTCTGCATGAGAGTGATTTTGGGTCCATAGGAGTTCCATGGTCAACTTCAGCTGGAAGTACTTGTGTATAAAGAGAGCTGTGTAATTCTATACGTATGTATCGTGCAAATGGCGTTTGTCATCGGATTATATGTAGCCTCTCCCATATTTTATGTTACTTATCTTTGTAATCTTCCTTTCATCCTACGCTCCTGTGGCAAATAAAACAACTCTTCTTTTGTCTCCTCCTCATCAATTTCTTCATTGTTATTATAGTTGTTTTGTTGCTGTTGTTGTTGTTGTTGTTATTATTATTATTATTATTATTATTATTATTATTATTATTATTATTATTATTATTATTATTATTATTATTATTATTGAGTGACAGAGCAGTGCATGCCATCAAAGTGACACTGGGGTAAAATATGCGAAACCCAGTATACCCGTCATGACAACCCGTCTGATAAAGGTACACCAGGCACATGCATCACAGCCATATATGTGCAATTATTATTATTATTATTATTGGTGTTGTGATTATTATTGTTGCTGTTGCTGTTGTTGTTGTTGTTCATCTTCTTCTTCCTCTGCTTCTTCTTCTTCTTCTTCTTCTTCTTCTTCTTCTTCTTCTTCTTCTTCTTCTTCTTCTTCTTCTTATTATTATTATTATTATTATTGACAATTAAATGAGTCAGTGACGTTGGCTCTGGAAGCCCAACAAATAAATATTTGTTTCTATAAGATGCAAGTTCAGTTTTATTGTTTCATTGCTTTGCAAGATATTTCTTAAGAGGAAAGAAGCATTCAAATTTTTTCTTGATATAAATCCCTTCTAGGTGAAGATATTGGAAATGTATTTGTCGTTTGCTGACAAGGCAAACAAAATTATTTAGAAATTGCAGTTGAAGTAGTAGTAGTAATAGTAGAGGACTATTACAATGAAAGAAGCTACATATCTCTCTGCCTACCGTGGTTAACAGCCAATATCAAATAAAGAAGATCAGTGTAAAAGTAGCAAGCTAACACACAAACATACAAAACGCAATTGTAATAACAAAATACAAAGGAAATAGAAAAGAAACTCTTTAAACGGCCAAAAGTAATAAAAACAACTCCACAAACAACAAAATATGAGAACATCTGTAAGAAGAAGAAGAATAAAAATGAATAAGAATAACACGGTAAGAACAATAACGGTTACATCAACACAGGAGCCAGAAGCCAAAACGATACGTAGATTCAACACCCAAACATAGCCTGGAAAATAAATGAAGCCAAGAAATATATAAACGGAGCAGTGAAATCTGAGGAAACTAGTGTTGATTGACGGCAAGTATTTTCTCTGTACAGGTATATTCGAGGTTCATTCTTTCCGTTTATCTGTTTTACAAACACATTCGTCAAAGTAGTACCAAATTTATAATTAGTTGAGCAAGCTTTTCAGTGAAGAAATGTTTCAATTAGAATAACTATGATGTATATTGTGAAGTTCATATTTGTCAAGTTCATATTTGTCGAGTACTACTGTGAGCATTTTAGCACCTTGATAAGGATGGTAATTTGTATGTACACACACACATGTATATGTCTCTCTCTCTCTCTCTCTCTCTCTCTCTCTCTCTCTTTCTCTCTCTCTCTCTCTCTCTCTCTCTCTATATATATATATATATTATATATATATATATATATATCTTTACTCCTTTACTTGTTTCAGTCATTTGACTGCGGCCATGCTGGAGCACCGCCTTTAGTCGAGCAAATTGACCCTAGGACTTATTCTTCGGAAGCCTAGTACTTATTCCGTCGTTCTCTTTTGCCGAACCGCTAAGTTACGGGGACATAAACACACCAGCATCGGTTGTCAAGCGATGTTGGGGGACAAACAAAGACCCACAAACATATACACACACACACACACACGCACACACACACACACACACACACACACACACACATATATATACATATATATGACGGGATTCTTTCAGTTTCCCTCTACCAAATCCACTCACAAGGCTTTGGTCGGCCTGAGGCTATAGTAGAAGACACTTGCCCAAGGTACTACGCAGTGGAACTGAACCCAGAACCAGAAGTAAGCAAGCTACTTACCACACATCTAACTCCTACGGCTATCCTTTTAAATCCTTTTTAAAATAGGAAAATCGGAAAGTAAGCACTCTTACGCCTATCCTTTTATATTTTTTTTAAAATAGGAAAATATCTGTGTGAAATAGTATTTGAAAAGGGTTGTAGTTATGAAAGCCAGCTCTGATTTCTTGCTGTATGAATAGTGTTAATTTGTAATGGTATATAGCAGTGGTTTTCAACCAGGGTTCCGCGGAACCTTAGGGTTCCGCCAGTACAGTCCAGGGGTTCTGCAAGATGTTACAAAACTGCTAAAGTCGGCAGTAATTTTTAATTCTCCTGTGCAGATATGTGTGCAGAAGACTATTAAATTATTGCACAGGGGTTCCTCGAGCCAGTGGAATGTTTCCTTGGGGTTTCGCTCCAGCAAAAAGGTTGAAAAGCACTGGTATATAGCAATAAAATTATGCTGCTTCGAGGATGCTACTGTGTAGAACTAGTCTTGGTGCAGTTAGGACAGCGTTGCTGCACAACGGTTGGTAGTGGTGAGGAGGATATTCCCTGAGACATAGCAATGTCATATAATATTCGTGGTGGTGGTGGTGATAGTAGTGTTATATACTGGTGGGTCTTTGCATTATTAGTTTGACTGTTGGGTATTGTTAATGGTGACGGGGTGGTTGGATGTGGATGGTATTTGTTGCGGACGACAGCTTTGAGGCATCGATGTTGACGGTATACGTTTCTATCCCGGATTAACTCAGTGTCTCAAAACTGTGACATCTATCAGATATAAAAAAAAGAAGAAAAAAAAGGAAAATGGCGGCTTTAGAACCGGATTATCAGATTATTGGATTTTGCTAGGATAAAGTAGTAATTGTTTGCATGGCTTGGTCGATAACAAAGCCAAGAAATCAGATAACGCTAAGAACAAAAATAAGAAGACCAAAAAATGAAAACAATAAAAGAACACTGGCAACGATAATGGTGAAGATGATGATGATGATGATCAACATCATCGTCGTCATCATCATCGTCGTCGTCCTCGTCGTCGTCGTCATCATCATCATCATCATCATCATCAGCAGCAGCAGCAGGAGCAGCAGCGATGTCAACTTTGCATAATGAAAACCACACTCGCCATTACTTACACCTCCCTCTCACAATAGCTACAGAAGTCACCACCAACACTACCACCACTATCAAAGCCGCCACTGCCGTCAGCACCACCACCACCGCCACCACCACGTTTATCAGCAAAATAATCAGTTTCATTATAATCATTAACCCATCACTATCAACTACTACTACTACTACTACTACTAATACTACTACTACTACTACTACTACCAATACTACCACCTCTACTATTGCAAATACTACTACTGCTACCACTACTACTACTACTATTACTACTACTACTACTATTGTTACTACAACTACTACTAACACTACTACTACCGCCTCTACTATTGTTACTACTACTACTACTAACACTACTACTACCGCCTCTACTATTGCTACTACTACTACTACTACTACTACTACTACTACTTCTCTTTCTGCCACTGCTACTACTATCACTTCCGCTACCGCTACTAGTGCAACTACTTCTGTCACTGCTGCAACTGCTACCATGACTACTGCTACGATCACTATAGCTGCTGCTACTGCCATTACTACTACTACTACTACTACTACTACTACTACTACTACTACTACTGCTACTACTACTATCAGTGTCGTCCACATCACGTCCAACAATGTCCGTAGCACACTTAATTACTCACCCACCGACAATTCCACAAGAAAAACCTCTGCACCCCATCTGCCACCACCATCCTACTAATTCTTCTAATTCTACTACTTCTGTGACTTACACCGCCACCAATTTCACCATAACCCGCTGGCGTCGTCGTCATTCACAGAATCGTTCGTCCTCCATGTTTGTTCCCAATCAGCAATTGTGCAAGTAAGACTATGCCATCCATATGAAATATAATCACTATCAGCAAAATCTAAACCGAACCGCCATCTCCTCTACTATCACCACCAGCACCGCCATTTCCACCACTACCAGCGCCGCCACCTCCAAAACTACGTCGACCGGCGGCGCCGGCTCCTCCGCCACTATCGCCACCAGCAGCGCCACCTCCGCCACTACGACCACAAGCGTCGTCACCTCCATCACTAACCCCACGAGCACCACCACACCCATCACTACCACCACCTGCGCCGCCACCTCCACTATTACCATCACTTGCGCCGCCACCTCCGCCACTACCACCACTAGAAGTCACGACCTCCACCACTACCACCACTACCACCAGCGCCGCTACCTCCACCACTACCACCAGCCTCGCTACCTCCACCACTACCACCACCACCACCACCACCACGAGCGCCGCCATCTCCACCACTACAACCAGTAGCGCCCTCACATCCACCACTACCACCTTCAGCAGCGTTACATCCACCACTACCACCACTTGCGCCGACACAACCAACACCACCACCACCACCACCACCACCACCATCACCACCACCACCATCACCACCACCACCACCACTAGCGGTTTCACCTCCACCACTACCACCAGTAGCGGCTCCACATTCACCACTATCACCCCCAGCGCCGGCATCTCCACCATTACCACCACCGCTACAAGTGCCTCCGACTGCACCATTTCCACAGCGAACATCTACGAAATTAACTTAGTTATCAAGGGTCACCATCATAATCATCTCCTTCTCCAATCATCATGTCAGACCCTTTTTTTCCTATTTTGCTGGCTTCTCTGTCTTCGTTTTTATATAACCACCAATATCCAACATTCCTTCTCAGCAACACATGAAAGACATCTTAGCGCTGACCGCTCTTTCTTCTTTAGCTTCAGATAATTTGTCTCGATGTACATTAACTGAGGAATTCTGTATTTGATTCTATGTGGGTGTATGTTTTAGAAAGAAAAATAAAAAGAAAGTTGGTTGTTATTTCTAGGAGATCTGTGGAACAGGTTAAGGATTCGTATGTTGCTACAAGCGTTATTACGTTGCTGTTGTTGTTTAACCCCAGGTCACCTATGATCAATAAGACAGATCAAGCATATTTTATCTATGTCTGTCACATAGATTGAATTCACTTTAGACATTATTTTATGTGTTTTTATCTAAGACGGTCGGAAGTAATTGGAAGTGAATTTAGCTGTTATTTCCAGAATATAGACAAACGACTATACAGAGCAGCAATGTCCAACCTAAACTCCACAAATCCATGGGATATTCACAAAGGTAATTCTGGGGATGAGCGAGTCGTGTCTGATATTTTCAGAAGGCTACAGTGTAAAATTCATCATATAACATAATGGTTTAATTATTGTTAGTGACGTGGAGACCCCATTATCAAAAATTGTTTAAAATTTTGGCACAAGGACAGTAATTTTTTGGGAAAGGTTAAATCGATTACACCGACTCCACCCCCATTACCCAGCTGGTACTTATTTAATTGGATCCCGAAAGGATGAGAGGTAAGTCTGCCTCAGCGGAATTTGAGCTCAGAACGTAAAGACGAACGAAATGCCGGTTAGCATTTTGTCCAGCGTGTTAAAGGTTCTGTCAGTTCGTCGTCTTGGCTTCCTCATTAATATTGGAATTAATTTCGACACAAGGCCAGCAATTTTGGGCTGGACGTAAGTCGATTACATCGACTATAGTGCTCCACTGGTATCTATTTTATCGACCCCGAAAGGGATTAAAGGCAAAGTCGGCCTCGGCAGAATTGGAGCTCAGAACCTAATGACAGACGAAATGATGCTAGACATTTTGCCTGGCGTGCTAACAATTTTGTTGCCTTCTCCCTCACGAATATTAAGATAATGAAAAGTGCAAACTGATATTAGATTGATTCGAATCAGAGCCTAAAAGTATGTAACTAACTGTTGCATAATTTTGACTTGCCTGTGGTAAGCCCTAATCGGGCAGATTTAAGATCCAAATTCATTCCAGACGAGAATTTCACGCCCTCTTTATTATTTCAACTGGAATATTGTCCCAGGATTGCATTATGCACTGAGTCCTTCGATATATTTCACTCCAAATGTGGCTGATTTTTTTAAAAGTGATTATAACATAATACACTACTGAGGATTCCCTATTTACAATTATCTTATATAGGTCTTCAAGGGACATATCGGCCCAGGTTAGGAACCATTGCTCCAAACGAAACAGCAGTCAATCGCAAAGGCTACCAACAGCAGCTGCTGCAGCAGCAACAGCAGCCATCCAAGAATTTGGACCTGGAGATCTCCATTTCCAGCGACTTTGAGGGCCACCTCCCAGTGGTGTCGGGCATCAACGAAGAGCCCTCGACTACAACAAGACGACCAAAGTGTTTTTACCAAGATCTGGGGCCTCCCGCCTCTAAGCCCTAGACCATCACTTAAGCACCCTTACCCGTCTTGTTGCTCAACAACAACAACAACAACAACAACAACAACAACAGCAGCAGCAGCAGCCACAGCAACAACAGCAACTAGTGGTGCTCATGTTTACATGTGTGGCATTCGAGCTGCAAAAAAATGGAGTACCTTGCTAGTTGTAGGACTTATCTGAGCAGCATCGCAGAGGCAGTGACTCGAACCCACGTTCCCACCGCAACCAACTGGCCACGTGTCTTATCCCTATCGTAGTGCACTTATTCTACTGTCGTATTATTTCTGCTGCCAACACACCACAATAGCATAACATGAATAATGACAGAAAACATAACTAAAGGCAACACGTCATTTACAGATCGTTAATAATATTATTGTCTTTCGATCACATCAATAATGGCTGCAACAAATAGAATTATTTAAAACAAAAACCAATATCTTTCATAAAATGGCATAAATATTGCCAACAACAAACTGTAATAAATGCTTGCAAGTGAAAGTAGTAGTAGCAGTTGTTGTTGTTGTTATTGTTTTTATTGCTGTGTCTCTTGTTTTTCTTATTATTGTTGCTGTTGTTGATCGCCTAGATCAAGCAGACTTACGATCAAAAGTATTGCAGCCGTGACCTTACCGTAATTTGTTTTGTTTTTCGGGAATACTTTATCTGATCGAATAGATTATGCAAGATGTATTTATCTTTTGAATTGCAGGCAGTGATTTGAGGGATATTTGGGCATTTTTTCTTTTTTTTAAAGCAGAACTTATGTCTACATAGACATTTTGTCATTCACTCGCCGTCTATTTATATTCTTAGCAATTTCTAGTTGCTTTGGCTGCTTACAATTGTGTAGAACCAAAAACAAACAACAAAAGACGAAAATGAAAAAAGAAACAGGTTACTTTCTAGCATTAGCATGCATATGTCTTTGTATGTGTCTTAAGGTCATCGTCAATAACGACAAAATCAATAACGACAGTAATTGCTCGGCATTTTGTCCTGTACTCTGTATTCAAATTTTGTCAGTAGGCCGCATAATTTAAAATAACTGGTGTATTACGACTCGTCGGAAACGGTTAAAAGGAAGGGGCAGAAATTGGTCGTAAGTCAAGTAAAGAAAGTTGACGATGAGAGTCGAAATTGCACAGGATAAAACATGGAATTAAACAGAAAAAAAATCATAAAAGTGTACTGAAAAATACGCATATGTGTGTGCGAGTGCGTGTGTGTGTTTGACTCTTTCGTTTTTCGTACATGAATTGGTCTGTTGCAACGAGTCCCTCAAAAGCAGCAGTAGTTCTTAGGTTGCCGTATTTGTATGGAGTTACGTTCTCTTATAAAGAGCAGCTAAAGAGCTGATGAGTCTCGTCCACCCCAGGTCCTTTTGGGTGGCTGCGAGCGACTTTGTGCCGGAGAAAACTTGGTGACATGCTATTGAACCCATAATTACGATCCTGACATGTGCTAAGAGACGGTTTCCACACTTCTTAAACCTTAGAATCCTGAACCAGGGCCCTAGAATCGGATGTAGTTTTGCAATCATAAGCAGTAAATTGTCTTAACCTCGGTATTTGAATTGTTTTATTTTATCAATCCTGGGGAGATCGAAATCAAAATTAACCAAAGTGAGGTTGGGACACAAAACGGAATATGGCGTAACTGAGAACGGAAAATATCTTCATCTGTCCATCTTTATTTTCTACCAATATACCGCATAGGAAAGACGGTGAGCTGGCAGAATCGTTAGCACGCCAAACAAACTGCTTAGCAGCATTTCGTCCGTCTTTAAATTCTGAGTTCAAATTCTGTCGAGGTCGACTTTGCCTGTCATCGTTTTGGAGTCGATAAAAGAAGTACCAATTGGACAGTGTGGTCAATAAAATCGATTTAACCCCTCCTCCAAAATTGGTGGCTTTGCACCAAAATCTGAAACCAATATACCTCATATATTGCTGTTTAAGAACATCACGTAAATGCTTACAATTGCAACTGTAGCATTATTGTTTAGCTGTGTAACTTCTAGAAGAAAAAAATGTATAAGACACACAGCGAAATGAGGAATAAAAATTTTAAAATATAACCAATATATATATATATATATATATATAAATTGTTTCTTAAGGAGATAAGAACCCACTAAAAGTGCTGTCATGCAATAAGGATGAACACTCTGTTACTTCAGAATTGGATGAAATATTGTAAAGAAAATTCAGCAAAAGTCTAGATGTATGGAAACAGTAATAAATGAGTCTCACAAATATTCAAAGTAAATAAATGAAATTGTAACAAAAGGTTTAAGCTGAAAAACCAAAACAGCAACCTGAAGTAAAAGATTTGTCCCGTTGAGAAGACATACAACCGAGATGCATAGAGAATGATTTCCAAATTTGATTTTAAAAAAAACACGTTTTCCTCGGGCAGTAAAATAGATTTGACTCAATTACTTGTGTAGTATTTAACTTATCGAGGAAGGATAAAAACCGCCTATATAATTGTAGGCAGAATTTTAATTCAAACTTTCTGTTTGAGTTTAAACTGTGATAGTGTTGTACTTAGATAATGTGCGTGAAATATATCGCATAAGATTCCGTTACATCCCCAATTAGAGCAATCTGAAAATGTTTAATCATTACTTTTGCTTCGACACAGGTCGTTATAAAATATGGTAGAATGGTCATTTGAATCTAGCTAAAGATCACGTATAACGGAAGTATTTATAAATCGAAAACATCAGCCGAAGACAATCCTAAATCTGGATGGTCCTTCAGGAAAAAAAAACGGAAGTGCGAGCCTGTATTCCATTCAGAGTTGCTGACGGCGATAATTCGCTAAGACAGGAAATGTAATGAATAATGAATATAGTATTATTCAAATATTATAAACGTCACTCGTGGAGATGTGTGAAAATATATAAGGGACAACAATCTGAAATTAGCTGTCTGGTGATATAAAATATAATCGATTTATTTACTGAGAAGAAACTGGTTGGTATCCTTATGGATATAATTCAATCGATATAGGCTGACCGTTCTGTTGTACGTAAAATAAAACGTCACAGACTATCCATGAAGCAGAAGAACCGTTCTATACAACGGAGTTATATTGCTATTATAATTACATATTTTATTTTATAACATGGTTTAATTTTCATCTACGCATGCACTTATAACATAGTCCGTAGTTTTTTAAGTCTTAGTATACTCTTGACCATTCTGTGATTAATGGTAAAATTATGCATCACTTCATTGTATCTATTATGTATAAATAAATGCACCCTTTTAAAGCCTAGCCAGGCTCATGGGCTCGGTTTCCCGGTTTCAATGGCGTATTTGTTCCTCAGGTGGACGGATTGCCAATACATCGCAGCATTTCTCATTTTTGCCAGCTGTGTGGACTGGAGCAACGTGAAATGGAGTGTTTTGCTCAAGAACATAATGCGTCGCCCGGTCTAGGAATCGAAACCACAATGTTATGATCATGATGCTGACACCCTAACCACTAAGCCACGTGCCTCCACGTTCTATCATGTATACATATTTATATGTACGTATGTATGTATATGTTTCTTATATTTATATACAGAGAGAGAGAGAGAGAGAGATAGATAGATAGATAGAGAGAGAGAGAGAGAGACTGTGTGTGTAATATAGAGATAGATAATATACATATATTATTAAAATGTCCCTGAACACTACGATGTGAATTACATTCGCTGTTATATTTTAACTCGGAGAACAAATTTCTTTCTTTAGAGTTCAGCTGAAAGATATACCAATCTTCAGGTGGCATCAGCAAACTACGAGATATGGTGTTTCGACATGGTTTCGCCTCCTCAGTGATATATACAGCAACGATCAATTTGGGGACAATCCGCTTACATCGCTTGGAGGTTCGTGCAACAAAGTCAAAACAAGAAATTTGTTCTTCGAGACGAAATGCAGCTTGCATTTGCGGACAACAGCTCTCTCGAATGAAGATAAAAAAACGGTTTTACTCTTTTACTCTTTTACTTGTTTCAGTCATTTGACTGTGGCCATGCTGGAGCACCGCCTTTAATCGAGCAACTCGATCCCGGGACTTATTCTTTTGTAAGCCCAGTACTTATTCTATCGGTCTCCTTTTGCCGAACCGCTAAGTAACGGGGACATAAACACACCAGCATCGGTTGTCAAGCAATGCTAGGGGGACAAACACAGACGCACAAACACACACACGCATATATATATATATATATATATATATATATATATATATATATATATATATATATATATATATATATATATATATATATATATATATACATATATACGACGGGCTTCTTTCAGTTTCCGTCCACCAAATCCAGTCACATGGCTTTGGTCGGCCCGAGACTATAGTAGAAGACACTTGCCCAAGATGCCACGCAGTGGGACTGAACCCGGAACCATGTGGTTGGTAAACAAGCTACTTACCCCACAGGCACTCCTGCGCCTATACTTTTTCTTTAACAGCATTTCCCAACTTGTGCATAGCAGAATCTTATTGCAGGAAAAGGTTCAGTTCCTTTCGGCTTGCACAACTGCATGCTTTTGGCCTCCCTTATTCGAGCCTCGCCTTCCCATTGTTGCTATATCATTTCCACCATACAAAAATGTATTATTATACTTATACTTCTTGCTTTCAGTTTGTTCACTGCTTTCATTTTAGCTTTTTCTTTTTCCTTTGCTCTACTCCCTATTCAAGACGCAGCATTTTCTTTTCTCTTCTGTTCTCGAATATAAGCTCCACTAGCTTTCCTAATGCAATGCCAGCCAGGTAGAAAATTGAGGATCTAGCTACAAATACATAAATACAAAATAATTCTGCTTTGATGAAAGGGAATAAATTATCAGTTACCGAATTCCTTAGCGTATGTTTGTGCTGGTATGAGTAGTGACAATATCTTGATGTAAGGAATGCTATCGGTTTAATTTTTTTCGCCCCGTAACCATTCGACCATTAAATAATATTAGATGCATGAATTAGGATTTAATATAAATATAAAGCAACCAATTTCTGGGAATTCAATTAAATCCACTTCGCTGATTATTTTTTAAGTTCCAATCCATCTTTGTGGGAATTCAGCTACGTACGTGAACTTACCTTCTCATATATCATTGTACTGCAGACCTGCTGAGCACCATCTTAAAGGGTTTCAACCGAACGAATCGACCCCTTACTCTTTTACTCGTTTACTCTTTTACTGGTTTCAGTCATTTGACTGCGGCCATGCTGGAGCACCGCCTTTAGTCAAGCAAATCGACCCCGGGACTTATTCTTAGTAAGCCCAGTACTTATTCTATCGGTCTCTTTTGCCGAACCGCTAAGTGACGGGGACGTAAACACACCAGCATCGGTTGTCAAGCAATGCTAGGGGGACAAACACAGACACACAAACATATACACACACACTTAAATATATACATATATATACGACAGGCTTCTTTCAGTTTCCGTCTACCAAATCCACTCACAAGGCATTGGTCGGCCCGGGGCTATAGCAGAAGACACTTGCTCAAGTTGCCACGCAGTGGGACTGAACCCGGAACCATGTGGCTGGTTAGCAAGCTACTTACCACACAGCCACTCTTGCGCCTTATTTATTTATTTTTTCAAGTCTGGAATTTATACTCTCGTAGAACGAACCGCTACGTTAACGGCACTTAAACGAAACAACGCTGGTTGTCAATCGGCGTTTGGGGATAAATACAGACAGAAAAATACATATAGAGTCATAGTGACACACACCTGCGAGCGCACACACACAGAATCATGCACTCAGCAAAGAATGAAAGACAAAGTTAGCGTCGGCAGATTTTGAACTCAGAACGGAGCTTCTGCCAGCTCGCCGTTTTGCCGCATTGAAATAATCCTTTCTGCTATAGGGACAAGGCCTGAAACTTCACCCCCTCCCAGTGCTATAGGTATATGTATGTATCTATATACATACATGCAACACACACACACACACATACACACACATATATGAGCATAAATATATATATATATATATATATATGAATCTTATGATTCTAATCCAGAAACGTGCGTCCATAATTGACCGTGGACTGCTTGATTTCGTTATTTTCTTATTTTTTTGCCATATAATGAGTTACAAATACTGTTGTCTGTGGAGACATATTTTTGTAGTAAAAGGAAATAGCAGTCCTCTGGCTGCTATTTCTAAAACTTTGGTATGTGGTCTAGCAACTTGTTGCAAAGACCCTCATTGTTAAAATTATATATATACATACATACATCCATATATATATAAATATATATATATATATATATATAATATATATATATATATATATATATATATATCCATGTATATCAACTCGTGTGTTCCTTTTCATCCTTATTCAGATATATATATACAAACACACACCTACACATAATCATATATATATATATATATATATATATATATATATACACCTTTAGGCTATAAAATGCATTCGAGTTTTGAACTCCCTTCAATTGTTATCTTGGATCCTGTGTTGTGTAGTACACCAAGAAATCGATCCAGGTGAAAATTTACCTCACATTCTCTTGCTGGTGTTTGCATCTTTGAGATAAGAATATCTTCAGCTTAAGGAAATAAGAATATTGACACTGGCGCTATGTAAACGCTATGTAAAGGTGGATGTCACTAAAGTGCAATAACCACAATCAAAATATAAAATTAGGTTTTGCATTCGATTCCGTAGAATCTTGACGGCTACATAATAACACTCAGCGTCAGCAATTGGTAATTTATAGAAATATATTTTATCGTGTCTATATATTGCCTACATCAATTTAATCAAAATCATTTTTTCTTCATATCACTCGTATTCATAATATATATAAATAGACATTTTGAGCAAAACTTAAATTTTCTGAGAAAAATCTATCAGAGTTTTATTAAACGGAATGTTCTATTTACGGGATCCATTTCAGATATTAAAAGCTATCTATAAATACGTTTTCAATTCTCATTAATATTGCAACTATCCTTTGAATTATGGTGTTGCCATTGCTTTCTCACATGTCGGATCCAACAACATAGACGTTTGATCGAAATCTTTCCTACCATGATAATCTCGTCATTTTTGCTTCTGTTGAGAATCCAGCATCATATTAAGCAATCTCTTCTCTATTTTCAAGAAAGTATAGTGCAATTTTATGAATAATTCCTTTTGCTATTTCTAGCAGCTCTTTAGATAGTATAAAGATTGCGCCACAGGCTTGTGATCAACCAAGATCAAACATTTGTATGACTAGTAGTGAGCCATCCATTTCTGTGATTCACCTTAAATCGGCCATTTAAAACGTTATTAATTTTTACGTAATTATCACTCATGTCAAATGATTAAATGCAATTAATTCTAGATAGGAGACGAGAACTTCAGAATACAACCTATTTGAATTCAGAGGTAAAGTCAGTTTTCGATAGCCTGAGATTTCTGTTCGCTTTAAAAATACAAAGAAAATTCATTCAAGTTTCTTAAATAATTGTTTCCTCTACAAACTAAGCAAATTGAAAGGAAAATATGAAGGGAATATCATATGGCTTTGCAGTTTACGCAGATGAATTGACACGAATGAATTGACCGGAAGGCAATATTGTACAGCACTCATATCAATTAGAGATGATAAATTGCTTAACTGAATTAAATCAGTTGATAGCATTTTCCCTATGAATTTATCTCGTTATTATTCTTTCTACATTTCTCTATCTCTTGAATGCATAAATAAAACATTTCTTTCAATCTGAGAACCAAAAACGAACCACGTTTAAAAGTTTGTATGAAAATACAGAACTGCTTATCCACCTGTCTGCGAAAGTCAGTGAGGTTTACCGGTTTAATTAAATTTAGAACTGCGTATCTGCTATTCTCTCTAATAACCAGTCACGGTCGGAGTGTATAAATGATCAGACAATGTCGTAATAATTGCATTATAGAAACTTAGCTATGTAAAGGTATATCCCAAAATATTTCAACTGAACTCTATGTTGAAATGTCGAAAACAACTTTTAGTACATCACACACGTACAGACACACACATATGTATGTATATTGTTATATCAATATTTTTGTATATCTTGGCAGAGTGACATAAGCTAACAAGTGTAAACATATATATATGTAAAAG
This sequence comes from Octopus sinensis, assembly GCF_006345805.1. NCBI lineage: Eukaryota > Metazoa > Mollusca > Cephalopoda > Octopoda > Octopodidae > Octopus > Octopus sinensis. The sequence goes on from NC_043008.1 coordinate 15,487,431, forward strand.
CGGCTGCCAACTTCATCATAAATGTTATTATATATGCAACGTGTTTAAAATGAGAACTTGTACTAATAACTTAAACAAACCTCCACTTACTTTTATCAGCATGTTTACCTATGCAGGGTTCTGATAATTGCTATGGAATGTATTCAAGTTGACATTTACGGTTTAAAGAATGGTTACTAGATTTAAAGCAGTTGCAAATAATGATATGAATATTGTACAGAGGCAACTCACATTTGAACTGGTTGGGATTTGCCAAATATTGTGCAGAATTAGATGTAGTAGATAATACGGCATTGTAGTCATATTTACATTTTACAAATCCTAAATGATGACATAGAAATAGCAAGATTTCTGTGAAATTTTAGAACAACTTCCAGCAGTTACATTTTAAAATGGAACGCATTGTGTGTGTATAAAGTCTTTTGAATTCATGAAATCCGGTTTTCGAAATATTTTTGCAAACAAAATAGCTATTCCGAATCCACCCTTGCCCATATAGAACAATGAAAAAAACCTTATATATTTTACATCAACACTATACCGAAACATTCATCCGTTACCCACAACCTCATTATTTGCATAATCAGTATATTTTGATAACAGCCATATTTCCGTTATTCGATTGATCTTCTGAACTGCTTTTTTCTTC
>NC_043008.1:15493079-15495579 GCF_006345805.1 Octopus sinensis
TTTACGTCTTTCAGTATATGAATCGCAGTGTGCGTCTAAACATACATACATACATACATATATATACATATATATATATATATATGTATATATATATATAATTATATATGTATATATAATCACACACACACACATATATATTATATATATATATATTATATATAAATGCATATATAATCACATATATATATATACATACATACATACATACATACATACATATATATATATATTTATATATATATATACATATATATATATATGGCTGCCTATATATATATATATATATATACACGTACTTCCTTGAATATCTAATTTTCTGTTTGTTTCTTTGTTTTGGTCCTGTGTGCTGCTCACGTAGCTTTAGTAGAAATTTATTAAACGAGCTGCTCTAACTGATTAATTTAAATCTAATAAAATGGTTAATATTTGACAATCATATATTGAAAATTACACATATATAGTCAAACACTCGAGGGAGTCTCGAAGGTGTTGCAAGAGCAACTGGAAATAGCAGCCAAATCAATGTCAATTTATAGACATCACTTCAGGTGGCACGCTTGCGGAATCCTTAGCCCCTAGGACAAATTATGTTGTATTATTTATATCATCTTATCACTTTCTGAGTTCAAATTCCTCCGAATTTAACTTTCATCCTTTCATGGTCGATGAATTACATCATCTCCTAAATATTGGATTCGATGTAATTGATTTTTCTCCCTCCTTTACAAATTGCTGGCCTTAAACCACATTCAGAGAGAATTTCTACTCTACAGTTTAATTGTCTTCCATACAGTAACTATAGAAATGTAAACAAAAAAATACGTAATAGAGAAAATGCAAATACCTCGACTTTATTCAAGACGTAGTGAAGGCGCATGGCTCAGTGGTTAGAGCGTCGGAGTTCGAATCCGGGACTGAGATGCGTTTTGTGTTTTTGAGCAAGACACTTTATACATATACATATACATACATACACACACATATATATATATATATATATATATATATATATCTATATATATATATATATATATATTAATTCCTCATAATGAGGATGGATTTATGGCTTTGACATTTGTACTACCCATTCCTCTATCTATAAATATAAAAAAATTCTTGTTTGTCTCCATTGAACCAAAATAACGAACCCCCCTCCCCATTGATAAATCTAAATAACAAAGTGAACTCAGTGATAGAAAATCTACAGATGGGGAAGGACCTTCTACTACCATGTTCTTAATGATAAAATTAACCTCTCTGTCTATATATATACCCTCTTTGTAATGTTGGCAAATGAAATAAGCATAAAAATGTACATTGTCCTTTTAATTTAAAAAAAAATTCTATCTGTAGTTGCAGATTGCTTTACATTTTAAAACTGATGTAATACTTACATTGTTTAATAAAATGAAGTAGCATGAAACGATTGTACTACACTACATTGGATATCCTTGTTGCTTATTTTGATTATAATCACCCCATTTGATTTATATGGATAATAGCATACCAAATTCAGGTGCCTTTAACCTAAGTACCATATTCATCTGAATCTAAATTTTGCTGAATATATATATATATATATATATATATACATGTATTCTGTCAAAGAGCGTATGCTCGAAACATCAAAGACTGTTCTGTATGTATATATGTAGATATTGTTTATATCTATCTCTTATATAGAGATAACTATAATATACAGATATAGAAAATGCTGTATTTATTTTATCTGTAGTATATCTATTTTATTTCAGTCCAGAAAAAATTTGGTTAAAAAACCATTAATTTACGAGTGTCGTAATGGGTGTCTGAATACTATATTGTGTCATGTATATTTACACTCTGAATAAGATATGTCAACAACAATAACAAGAACAACAGCTATACCTACACATTCATACAATCACACAGACACATTTACCGGGAAACATAGAGAAAAACATACATACACATATCGATATATTCATTTTTTGATGATTCTAGACATTAGATTGTGGCCAGAATGAGAGAATAATTTGCAGGTTTGTTTAAAATATTTTATTAACGCAAGTCTTTCGCATTGTTTAAAATTTATCGATATTCTGTTTATCGATCGACTAGATTAAACTAACAGACGTTATACGGTGGACGAAATACAAGTTGCTTTTGTTTACTTCACAAGTTAATCGACAGCAAACCTACTTGTCGAAATACACATAATCAAATTATACACACTGATAGGCAAATATATAAACGCATGCAAGTATATATATGGTAGTGTCTCGTAGTCCGAAAAAGAGGGGTCTGCTAATTCTCGGTGAACAAACTGCACAAATGATTTGTTAATAGCGATCAAATCTTTGTGCTATCCAATCATTTGATTACTACATCTATCAAATAGACGTTGCCTGAAGAAGTGCAGGGTGTACCACGTGAGATAGTGTTTTGCTGAAGAACTCAACGTATGAACTGGTACAGGAATTGAAACCATGAGATTGCGACAGCACAAATACACATA
>NC_043008.1:15500579-15508079 GCF_006345805.1 Octopus sinensis
TCATACGAATGTGGTTCTTCTGCTTTTGGAAGATTATTTCAGGATCTATCACCCTTTGGGATACATACACTTGAAATAAATATTTAGTTCTACCCGCTACAGGCGCAAAGACAGCGAAACTAAATGTGCACCCGATCCTCTTATAAGTGCATCTAGTCCCATTTCAATCGTGATTATGTACTTAACAATATCGAAGATGCAAATTGGGCGTAACCGCTTCAATGCCCATTTTCCAATTCCACAGGTACCTCGTCTTTTGGATCAGCAGATTGCTATATATGATTACATTTATCTCAGACTGTAAAATTTGGTGTGTCCTGGGTTTATATAGGTCGGTGTCCCACACACTTCTTCCTATAAATCGAAGGTCTACCTGTCACTACCTTCAACAATGCATGCTCTTGCGAGGTTGATAACACCTTTAATTCTTCCTTAACTTCCCACAAACTAATGGAGAAACAGTAATCTCAACTAAATAATTTATTTCCTAATAGGCTAACAAATTAACTTTAGTCAGCCTGAACAACAAATCAAACAAATAATTCTAAATATATGCTTTTCTGCTACTATAGATGTGAACATATTTTGTCACGTTAATGTAATACATTACATAAAACCGGTCAATAACCATATGCTGCGCTATCTGGAATCTGATAATCGACACATCCATGTCCTCAATAAAAAGCTTACTGTAGCTGCTGCAGTGCCTTCAGAAATACAATATAGATTCATATATTTTTTTATGGGTTTACTGGTTACTTATAATGTATTTCCTCATTATTTCCGTTATCAGTCGTGTTATTTATTCGTTGGACTAGTAAACAACTGTTTGTGGTTGAAAGTATTTATTTTTCAAATCCTTGGATTACTTCTTAATTATTCATATTATTTTAAATGTTAGTTTATTTGGTTAAAATGAACAAAAAAATAAATTCTTTATCTCGAGGAGTGGTGGCTACGTATAATGTACGTCGACAAAAACTGAATACAAATAGAAATGAATTGGTGATATTTACTGTGTTTTGGGATTGAGTGAAGACTTTTTATTATAATCACATCTCATGACATTTCAATTTTCATTAAAAAACAACACTCTGAAATCTATTACTTTTGCAGGCTTTTATCGTCGTAAATCTGTCATCTTATTAGGAAGTAGCAACGAGAGACGGAAAGAGAGAGAGAGAGAGAGAAAGAGAAAGAGAGAGAGAATGAGTAGTGATTGCTGCGCAATACGTGCTGGTGATTAAAAAGAGAAGAAATAGTCTACTCAGTGGAAAAGACTGATGGGACAAAACGAACGAATGCAAAGAAATATCTATCAGAGAAGGGAATTTAGTGTCCAGGACGAGGAGAAATAAGCAACGCTAAACAGACATGGCGCATTAATACGTGCAGATACAGATACGTGCATACACAAGTGTCACTCTTTGACTTGCGTGCAGATTGCTGTTGAAGTAGTGTTTTAGTAATACTGGTTGTTGATACCAGTTAATGGCGTGGTTACAGGAGAAATAATGACCTGATAGAGAAACTGTAGTTGTTTTCTTGAATACAAAAATTGGCACGTCGTCGGCTTTGACGCCGTCGGCATTGACGCCGTCGGCTTTGACGCCGTCGGCTTTGACGCCGTCGGCTTTGACGCCGTCGGCATTGACGCCGTCGGCATTGACGCCGTCGGCATTGACGCCGTCGGCTTTGACGCCGTCGGCTTTGACGCCGTCGGCTTTGACGCCGTCGGCTTTGACGCTCGTCAAAACCGATGGTGTGCCAATTTTTTGTATTTTTAATCCAGTTGATCTGTTCAACAAAACAGCATGTTCGTGAAATTAGCGAGCAGGTGGCTGAGTAATCCACGCGTAAACTGAACCTAGTTCTAAGAGAGATTCAGCGTTACGCAGTACGTGGCAAGGTTGGCCTTTTGAAATACAAGTACTACTCATTTTTGCTTGCAGCAACGTGAAGTAAAGCGTCCTGCTCAAGGACAAAGTGGAATCGTTCTCACAACTTTACGTCCTTGAGTCGAATGCCCTAACCACAATGCCACGTGTATTCACTGTTTTCTTATGAAACTGAAATTGGATTTTGTTAAATCGTCGATAATCTAACGCATGCATCTCATTGCAAGTAATTGTCATCTTCAATTCGAGGAAGCTTAGCAGTTCCTACATTTCCTTGTTGTTGTTATATATGGGCAATGATAATTGACGGGAGCTAACAAAATAAAGTGAGACCAAGTTTAGGGAACGAGTAGGACAGGGGTTGATGGATGAATTAATAGAATGAACAAAGGGGCAGAGAAGTGTTGAAGAAAATATATGAACGAAATGAACACAAATTTCTATTTACAACGGAAGGGAGAAAGAGTTCAAAAATCATTGTGTGTATGTTTTTTTATTGTATTTTATCTAGTTTCAGCTCACGAGCTGTAGCCATGCTGGGGCACCGCCATTTGGTGTTGCTACATAATTTTACTTCACGAATGCTTTTTAGGAATTGGCATTTGGTGCATGAGAGAGCTTGATGCAGCGAAGTTGGTTCATCTGATAGGAAGAGATCCAGCTTTATTTTGACAACATCTTCATCCACCCCATGCAGGTCTCTCAGGTCCTTCTGGAGGACATTGAAGAACTGTCGACCTCTGAAGCCCAGGCTATTGCAGTGTCTTGTCCTACACATTCATGGCAAAATTGTAGTCCTTAGCACTATGCAGTGGCGCACAGTTCTAGTATTTGTGTAACTCTCGATGCCAAAGTTTGGGACAAGTCCTTCCAGAATCTTCCAGATGTATATTATGGCATATCTTTCTCGCCTGTTAGTTTTGGACAACCATATTATTTTCACGGGGCCATCTGGAACTCAATTTAATCTAAACACTTACGTATACGGTACAATAACTATATGAAAAATAGTGACAGTTTCAACAATAAAATCAAATAAAATTCCATCTACTCTTACAATAGTTTGAGTATGGTGCATTTAAAACTGGAGTTACAGATATATTTACTAATAATGTTAAATCCAACATGTCTATTCTTATTTTGATGAATATCATTCCTTCAGTGGACACTTGTTTCTATTTCTCTTCCAATTTTTACCATTTTCATAACACCTATATGTTGCTGTGCGTTCTTATTTTAGCCACTATAACCGTTCTGCTTTATCCCATTTAATACATATGGCTGCTTTCTTGTTAATAATGCAATATGGATGTATAACAGTTCTTTATTCATCACCTTACTTATCGGAGAAAATTCATATGAATTCTGTAATCAAATTATGTATTTCACATGGAAAAATAATACCACCGGATCGATTCTGATATTTTACAGACGTTAGTGAATAGAAATCGGTTCTGAAATCTAATGAACTGTTAGATGTAATCAAATCACTTGCACGTATTGTGTGAAAATGTATTTTTGTGATAAAAATAATCTTGATATGGCAATACCTTATATTTTTTTAATTAATTTCTAAAGGGACTAGCTGTTTTCAGACAGGAGATATCCCTTAAGATAATCATTGTAACATTACAGAAATAATCTTTCTATTATGTTCTTCGAATAGACGAGGAACAAAGAAAGGAATAGAAAAAGAATGAAACAAAGAAATAAAAGAAATGAATGAAATACTGAAATAGAAATATAAAAATCTGGTTACTATAATAAAAAAAAAGGAACAATAATTTGTGAGAGAAGAAGAATATTTCAAATGCAATTAAGGTAGTGCAGAAATAAATTTTCTGTCAGAGGATTTATTGAGGAATAAAACAGAAATATAAATGAAATATCAAAATAATTAAAATTTTCATGACATGTTTTATAAAATCTGTTGAAATCTCGTAGAAAGGTTATTGAAATAGCTATAATATCGATTGGTAAAAAAAAAATGAAATAACTAAAAACAATAAAGCAGCATAAAGCAATGAGACCCAAGTAAACATTTATTGGAAAAACCAATATTGTTCATCGTTCGTCAAATGTGAACAACTTCTGGGAAGAAATGCGAAATACGTCGTACATTTATTTGCTGCTCACTTTTTTTTTCGAGGGGCCATAACATACGGCACACTGACGACACGTAGTTACTTGATCTTCTGGAAATAGAAGCCAAATCTTCGAATAAAAACCTTACTGAATTATACAAAAGAACATGGATACTGTTATGTCGCACGTTCGGATGGTCTCTACTACTCTATTCTAGTCTGAACTCTGACGTCTAGGCTTCTCCCACTATATCTACGTATTGGGCTAGCCTACTTCATCGTCAGGGGGCGTCCACACAACAGATACACTACATCGTACGTTACAATCTTAGATACCATTTACCTGACAAACAAGAGGCGATTGCCATGACTGAAATTTCTTTCGATAATGCATAAGTTCAATAATGACGAATATCAGCCCAGACTGCAACATACACACAGAACATCACATCATTATTTCACAAGTAAAAGGCAGTGAGCTAGCAGAATCTTTAGCGCGCCGGGCGAAATGCTTAGCAGCATTTCGTCTGCCTTGACGTCCTGAGTTCAAATCTGCCGAGGTCGACTTTGGCTTTTATCCTTTCGGGGTCGATTAATTAAGTACCAGTGAAACACTGGGGTCGATGTATTCGACTAGTCTCCTTCCACAAAATGTTAGGCCTTGTGCCTTTAGTAGAAAGGATTATTTCACAAGAAATATTTCGTTACCAAGATTCTACAGCCGGTTTATTTTACATCTGACTTCTGTTTCTGTCTCCCTCTGTCTGTCTAATGTCTGTCTCTGTCTCCCTCTGTCACTCTGTGTCTTTCGCTGTCTCTGTCTCTCTGTCACTCTTCTCTCTCCTTTCTCAAATTCTGCTAATGATTCTGTTGGTGTGTTAGCTCCTCTTGTTGCTTGGAAATTCGCTACATACACGTATTCACTATTCAGATATCATTTTGTTTGCAGGGAACAAAAACCATGACATTAGGATATAAGATTGAACAACAAATCCATTCCTTTTATCCATACAGGCGCAGAAGTGGCCGTGAGGTAAGAAGTTTTATTTCCGACCACATAGTTTCGGGTTCAGTTCTTCTGTGTTGAATCTTGGAAAAATGTTTTCTACTATAATCTCCAACCGACCAAAGACATGTGAGTGAATTTGATAGACGGAAACTGAAAGAACCTCGTCGTATATATATATATATATATATATATATATATATATATATATATATATTTATTTTATAGAAGGAGCTTCTACAGGACTAGAACTGTTTCATTCAAATGAAATCATCATTTGAATGAAACAGTTCTAGTCCTGTAGAAGCTCCTTCTATAAAATAAATTAATTTACTCTGCTATGTATTGAGTACCTTATTTACTGTGGTTAACCCCGACTCAACCCGGGACCTACATATATATATATATATATATATATATATATATATATATATATAATATATATATATATTATATATATATATATATATATATATTTATGCACGTGCGTGTGTGTGTGTCTGGGGCTCTATTTATCCCCACCACCACTTGACAACTGGTATCAGAGTGTTTACGTCCCGGCAATGACCAATAGAATGAGTACAGGGCTTGAAAGAAAAGTATTAAAAAGGCGGAGCTCCAGTTTGGACGCAGTATAGGATGTCTGTGTGTAGCAGAACAATTGTTCCATCTGTGGCCAGAATTCTCACATGTGATTGTGCCTGGATTTTTTGCGCGCGGTTACTAGTTGTTGAACGCTGTTGTGTTTTCTGCTTTCGGATCAAACGCTAATCCTTCTGAAGCAGATGTTATGTCAAGTCGGTAGTCTAGCCCCTCTCAAACATGCTGCAGCATGTCTTGGGTAACAGTCACCAGTGCGGTAGTGATTCTCTACTTGAGTTCCTCTAGGTGTGCAGGAAGAGGGGGTACATAAACCATGCCCTTTATATAGCTCCATGTTTGCGCTTTCGCTTGTCATCTCTCGTTGTGGTCTGAACGAACAGCAGCTTGTAGAGTTTCATTAGCAAACGTTTCCCCAGGACGCGCCAAATGTCGTTAGAGTAATCTGGTTTTCCAGACTTATTTTTCTTATGAACTTCTTGGGGCTTCGCAAGAGCTTTTGGCGAACCTGCTCGACCCTCTCTTCCGATGTTAGTGGCCACAATATATATATATATATATATATATATATATATATATATATATATTAGCAGTATCGCCCGGCGTTGCTCGGGTTTGTAAGGGAAATAACTATATAAGCATTTTTAGAGAGTTGTAGCCCAAAAATAGCAAAAAAATGCATTAAAAATGGGAAAAAAATGATGGTAAATTTTTTTTAAATCGTAGACTCATCATAGACGCGCGCTAATACCCAGAAGGGCTCGATATGAATCACGACTATAAGATACCCGCTTTTGGTTAAACTGCACCGCAAAATGTGGGTGTAGTTAGGAATCTAAATCGTAGGAGACAGACACACAAACTCACTTTTATATATAAAGATATTCCCTTACATAGGAAGTAAGCGTCATCAATTAAGCGTAAGTGTACAGAAAGTGAGACCATAGACGGCTCAGTATCCGTTGAATTCATTTCGTCTCTCTTATGTAAGGTAAGCATTAAATACATTAATAGTTTCTGTTACCACCGGCAACATATAAAGTATTTGTTCCTAATTAAAAAAGTACAGAAAGTAATTAGTTTCTTCTAGTAACGTGTAAAATGGAGCTAAAATAATAATAATTATATGCATGTTTAAGTAATTTGCCATATACTACCGTCCTTCTTATTGAGTTTCCTCTTTGGTTCAACGTAGAGTTGACAGAAAACACAAACCTCATAAAATCAATGCTTGCTCTCATACACATCGCAATAGTATATTACAGCAAGGTAACGGTTCTTGTTAAGCTATTGTAATAAATAAAGTTAATTATATTTATGCATCGCAGTAAAGTACAACATCCTATTAGGTACTAACTGAAGATGCAATGGTCAGATTTTAATTGCCTGCTCTCAGTTTCTCGAAGAATGTCTACACAGCAGAGTAAAGAAATAAAACATCTGTACATTATCTTCCATATGTACAATAGTTAAAAAGTGGATTTCTTCACTTTCCAAAGCTGGTGCCAATCATGTGGTAGTCTTAAGAATCATTCTGAAGAATAACGACAACGCAGGATAGACACTATCCATTGTATTATACGTCTTACGTATCAAGTCAGGAAGACCGCTTTTACACAATCATTTAACCTTTTAGAAGTAGTAAGCGAATCGCTCTCCCGGGTCACACTCTATGATTTTCAAGGATACATCGCATGGCTTAGTCTATTAAGATATGGCTTTAGGTCAGCGCATTGGGCGGCACGAAGTTCAGGTCTTTATTATAGCTTCGGCACTGAGATGCGGGAATTCCGAGGTGCTAAATTTGAGGGCCTGTCATGAGGGGCGGTTCAGGTCTTTATTATAGCCTCGGCACTGAGATGCGGGAATTCCGAGGTGCTAACTTTGAGGGCCTATCATGAGGGGCGGTTCA
>NC_043008.1:15513079-15523079 GCF_006345805.1 Octopus sinensis
GGGTTATGGTTAGGGGTGGGGGAAGGGTATCTTTTTTTCTTCAGATATGTAAATAAACCCAATGTGTTTTTTAAACGAAGGTCATATTCATACGGCACAGAATGTTTTCACCTCAATAGACGTCATTGATTTGTTGAAATTGCAGAAATTGAAGAAAAAAAACAACAAACTATAGAATTTTCTCAATAAAGCCAAGAGAAAAAGATGTTTTATAGACACATTCTACCAGTATACGAAGTTTAAAAGTGTTTAGTTGCGTGGAAATTATTTAAAAAAAACTGCCGTTCAAACCGAAAAGATCCGGGATTTAAAAAAAACAATTCTTTAGTTCGAGTCACCATTCTACATGCTCTACTTTTGGCAACAATGTTAGCGTTAACATTGCATTCAATTCTATTTATGAATAAAGGGAAAACGTTAACCTCTACATATTGGACAAGACTTCAGTAAATCAGTAAACCAATAACTATTTCATATTCAGGCGTGGGTGTGTGGTAAGATATATACTTGTCAACCTCACGGTCCTGGGTTCAGTCCTACTATATGGCACCATTGGCAAATGTCTACAACTCTTCTAGTGCGTAACTGGTACATAATTTATTGACCCCGAAAGGAGGAAAGGCAAAGTCTACCTTGGTGGAATTTGAACTCAGAACGTAAAGGCAGACAAAATATCCTTTTCTACTCTAGGCACAAGGCCTGAAACTTTTAGAAGAGGATTAAGTCGAGTAGATCGACCCAATACGCAACTGGTACTTAATTTACCGACCCCAAAAGGATGAAAGGAAAAGTCAACCTCGGTGTAATTTCAACTCAGAACGTAACGGCAGACGAAATACCTATTTCTTTGTTACCCACAAGCGGCTAAACACAGAGGGGACAAATAAGGACAGACAAACGGATTAAGTCGATTATATCGATCCGAGTGCGTAACTTGTACTTATTTAATCGACCCCGAAAGGATGAAAGACAATGTCGACCTCGGCGGAATTTGAACTCAGAAAGTAACGGCAGACGAAATACCTATTTCTTTACTACCCACAAAGAGCTAAACACAGGGGACAAACAAGGACAGAGAAACGGATTAAGTCGATTACATCGACACCAGTGCGTAACTGGTACTTATTTTATCGACCCCGAAATGATGAAAGGCAAAGTCGACCTCCGCGAAATTTGAACTCAGGACGGCAGACGAAATACCGCTAAGCATTTCGCCCGGCGTGCTAACGTTTCTGCCAGTTCGCCGCCTTTCTGTTACTATATTATTGCAAAATAGAATAGATTTTAACCAGTGTATTATGATTGATTTGCCATATAAATTCTAACAGTATCCTGTTCGGGTCCTTTCATTTCAGGCGTCCTTGATAGCTCTCATACTCTTGAAATATGTCAACCCTATTTTATTTCAGTTTTAGAAAGTACCGTTTTGAATGGGATAAATACAGGAGTCTCATGTGAAACAAACTAAACGATTTCTGTCTATAGTATTTTTTTCTTCTTAAAAAAATAAACGAGTTTTCGTTATTCATTTAGTTCCGGTAGGACGTTAGAAGGAGGGAATATCATTAGTCAGTGATTATATTTGTATGAGCAGTTTCCTGTAAACGAAATCCGGTGATTACTTATTCCAAATTCAATGAAGAGTTGTCAAGAAATCATTGTGGAATGCTGTGAGAAGACTCCGGAAACAAATGAATCTTTGATATGTTCCTATCGATATACATAAGTACTTACAGCCCGAGGTTCACCGTATCTGTCGCAATCTCTTAGAATTGTGATATAATATTTAAATCTTTTTCTTGCTATTTTCATGATAGCAATAGTTATCTCCATATCATTGTATTTTGCTTGTTAAAAATATGCGATTCGTTTCATTTGTTGTAGTGTTGTAGGCGTTGGGATCTTCAAATTTATCAAACGATGAAGCAGGAGAGGGGTTTAATACGCAGAATGAAGTCTTTGTTGCTCAAATGCGACTACGGCTTAAGGAAGCGCTGTTTTATTCTGTTTTCATCCTAAGCTTGTATATAATGAATTGCCCACAAAAAAATATGGTTGAATTTTTTCTCCTCCTTGTTGTATTTGACTACGTAAACACAAGCTGTCAAAATAATTATTTCAGAGTTTTAATCAAATAGTAACGAGTAAAAATTGCCGAGAATGAAACAGTCTCATTCGGTTAATGCATTGGACCTCCTTGTCGAAATTTACAAGTGTTATGTGTTCGAATCTGATGCAAATGTTAAACTGCAAGCATTTAACTAAAGTACATTGTCATGCGCTTAAACTAAAAGTAGCAAACACACTTTCGCTGTTACATTTAATTAAGAAATTAGTTAACATCTATATAAACAAATTTAATATTTTTTCCATTCATTCATTATAATCATCCGACACTTTATACAATCCCGTCTATTTCACATAGCATCAATTTTTTTTTTTACATAGTTGAAAACCAAAGTGGTCCCTTAACTGTGTTCCTCGATCTATGATATTTGTCCGTGTGTCTAAGCATATTTCCTACTCTTAGAATCACGTTGGTAGAATATTTCTCCTACAATATATTCCAAGTACAGAAGTCGATACATTACACTAAATTTCTCCAGGGCGGTGTGCTCCAGGATGGCCGCAGACTAATGACTGAAACATGTAAAAGAATGGCATCGTCGTCGTCGTCATCATCATCATCCTCATCACCATCATTATTATTATTAGTAGTAGTAGTAAGACAGCTAATTGGTAGCGCGCTTTTGTCCGCCCTTGCGTTCTTAGTTCAAATTTCCCCGGGGACGACTTTGCTCTCCATCCCTCCGAGGTCGATAAAATAAGTACCAGTTGAATACTGGGGTCGACGTAACCAACTTAAATCCTCCCACCAAATTTTAGACCCTGTGCCTATAGTAGGAAGGATTATTGTTATTGTTATCGTCGTCGTCGTCATCATCATCATCATCATCATTACCAGCACCACCACCGCCATTATCATAATCATTATCAACATCATCTTCCTCGTCGTCGTCGTTGTTGTTCTTTTACCCTGTTACTCTTTTACTCTTTGACTGGTTTCAGGCATTTGGAGCACCGCCTTTAGTCGAGCTAATCGACCCCAATACTTATCCTTTGTAAGCCTAGTAGTTATTCTATCGGGCTCTTTTGCCGAACCGATAAGTTACGCGGACGTAAACACACCAGCATCGGTTATGAAGCGATGTTGAGGGTGGAGACAAACACAGACACGCAAACACGCACACAGATATACATACATATATACGACGGGCTTCTTTCAGTTTCCGTCTACCAAATCCCCTCACAAAACTTTGATCAGCCCGAGGCTATATTAGAAGACACTTGCCCAAGGTGCCACGCAGTGGGACTGAACCCGGAACCATGTGGCTGGTAAGCAAGCTACTTCTCACACAGCCACTCCTGCGCCTGTTGTTGTTGCTGTTATTATTATTATTATTATTATTATTATTATTATTATTATTATTATTATTATTATTATTATTATTAGCATTATTGTTGTGAATGTCGAGTTATTGCAAATTGACATTTGTAATACAGTGGAGGAATATTAAGAGGAATAACATCAGTTAATTATGTCAAGTCATTCATAGCATTGTGTTTATGCACCGACTGGTAAAATTATGAATACTGAAAATATGTACATTTATATTAATAAATAAATAGAACGTCATCGAAAACATTGAATATGCTGCGAATAGCTTGGTAGAAAAGACTTAAGAAATTACAACATTTCTATGTAGTGGCTTTGAATATTATTTTATACATCTGGGATAGCATACATCATTAATTCCGAGCACTTTGCTGTTCCGATAAGCTTTGATTATTAATGCATTATTATTGTATGAAAATAAGAGAAAATGAAATTCCATTCTGAATAAGAGCAGCACATAATATCATGTATTAATGAATGTTTGTAGGAATTCTACTGTATAACAGCTAATTTCAATTTTCGTTTACCTAGCTCATTGAATGGAGGAGCAGAGGAGAAAGCCTATGTTGTTAGCGATACCTTGACAAACCAGAAATGTAAATGGAAGTGAAACATGTATGGGAAAAAATAACGCCATGATTGGAATGTTCGAGGCTGCTTGGAACTGAAAGTGAATACTATTTTCCTAATATTCGTGTTTCTGTTGTTTGTCTCTAACCTTAGTGTTAATTGTAACGCTGGAGCAACATCGACTGTGTTAGCATGTAGTTTTATGATGATGATGATGATGACGATTATGACGATGATGATGGTAATGGTGATGGTGGTGATGATGAGGATGATGATGATGATGGTGATGGTGATGATGATGATGATGGTGATGATGGTGACGATGATGATGGTGATGATGATGACGATGATGATGATGATGGTAATGATGATGTTGATGCTGCTGCTGCTGCTGCTGCTGATGATGATGATGATTATGATGGGGGTGATGATGATGATGATGGTGATGAGGATGATGATGATGATGCTGATGCTGATGGTGATGATGATGATGATGGCGATGATGCTGATGCTGATGGTGATGATGATGATGATGATGATGGTGATGGCGATGATGATGATGGTGATGATGATGATGATGGTGATGGTGATGATGATGATGATGATGGTGATGATGATGGTGGTGATGTGATGATGATGATGATGGTGATGTTGATGATGATGATGATGATGGTAATGGTGATGGTGATGATGATGATGATGATGATGATGATGGTGATGATGGTGATGATGATGATGATGATGTTGATGATGTGGATGATGATGATGATGATGATGATGATGATGATGTTGATGATGTTGATGATGGTAGTGGTGATGATGATGATGATGATGATGATGATGGTAGTGGTGATGATGATGATGATGATGATAATAATAATATAATAATAATAATAATAATAATAATAATAATAATGCTTGGAATGGAATATTTCCGGGGAATAAGTTTGGCGTTGCGCTCAAAATTGACCGGATGGAATAAGATCCAAGCAGTTAATACATGAGTGATAGCATCACTTCGGTATGGTGCACTGGAATTATGAAATGGTAAAAGAAAGGACTACATTATTTACATTTGATGGATATTTTGTCCTTTATCTTGTTTGTTGCTAACACAACGCTTCGGCTGATATACACACCATACTTCATCAGGTATCTTGGGGAAATTTCGAAACTGGGTTCTCATTCCTAAGGTAGTTTTCGATGTTGTTGTCGTTGTTGTTGTTATTGCTGTTGTTGTTGTTGTTATTATTATTATTATTATTATTATTATTATTATTATTATTATTATTATTATTATTATTATTATAGCAATTGTTTTATTCGAGAATACTTCATAGCTACATTTTATAGATTTACATAGTTCTGATGCCTGCGACTACCTGCGCGAAACTTTAGCATATTTAAATTAGCCGATTTGAGACAACCCATAGCTTTTAAAGGTTCTCTTAGTTCTTTATTCTGTTTAAATATGAAGAAATGTATTTTCTAAAGAAGTCAGCACAATCTTATTTGAAACTATAACAAGTTTGTAGTTCAGATGTTGTGGGTACTTTATCTAAAGATTTATTATTCAATAAATCATGGATTACTGAGTGGAACTGGAGGTACCTTGCATTTTTCTAACAATATCATTGACAATTACCGTATTTAATGGCATATTAGACGAACGGGAACATAAGATGCAAACCCGTTTCAGCAGCGCATGTTCAGGGAAAATGATTTTGTGTATAAAAGATTATGGAGATCGATATGACGGGAGGAAACTTCTCATATAGGACCTAAGGTGTATTTAAACAGTTTCGAGCCATTATTTTGTAACTTCATTAAATCGGGGTTAATGACAAGGGGTGGTAAAATATTTTCTTTATGTCACCTAAAGACCTGAGTGAATGTTATTTCTTCCACGATAACCTACGTGTCTGTTATTTTCTATTATAATAATCTAAATGACTGAGAAAGCAGCAACGCTAGGTGAATTCTTGCATGTCCATAACAGAGAAAATTAAGATATCCAGCAAGGTTCCCTTGGTGATCGTCGTATTCAGTTCATTTAAAAAGAATGTCTGTTAACCTAAGATTTTTAAATGCACCGAATAGATAGTTTGAAATTTCTATTATGCAATAAAATTGTAGTGACGAATCAATAAAACGTCGACATTCACTTGCATGATGACTTTCAAATAAATATCAGAAAGTCCATTAATGTCAGGACAATAAAACCGAGGACCATCCATTTTGGAATAAACTACTAAATCAGAATTGCGCTTCCGATAGTAATTCACAATCATAGTTTCTTCAAGTCTATGACTGTCTTTTAACTGAGAAGCGAGAAACTCCACCGTATCCTTTGGGACTTATGAATCGCTAAAAAGATTGCTCAATTTCTCTTGTTTGAAAATAACTGGGTTTGTGATTCCTTCTAGTGTGTGCTTGGAACGAAAGGAAAATCCTGGGAAGCCATAAGCAATTGCACCTCCAACATTATATAATATTTTCGATATTGTTTGAGCTCGTGGCGTGGCGGATAAGGAGCAGGCAATGTTTCATCATACGAAAGAAATCTACATGCGGAATTCACATTTAGGATACATACGTATATGTTTTAGACGAAAACTTCAGACGAATCCTTCTGGAACATTCTCCTACTGCGGTCTGTGTTTCCTTGTAGCATTCTAATCATAATTTGGTTGATGTCTTTCTTCGTACTTTATCTGCAATGACAATCTACCACAAATTTGTGACCTCTGACAGCTTCTGATCTCCAATCGTCACAGAATGATTAGGGGAGTACATAAGAAGTGTGGTCGTTGAATGCTACTATCGTTTACAATATTTTCAATATATTCGGGTTTGGGAGATTTCGTGTATGCATGTGTGAATATTGTTATTGCTGTTGTTGCAAAATATCATAAGATGGTTCAAATGAGTGTCATTGTCAACAGAAAAAAAACTTGCCATTTTACCATTTAAAACACAAGAATTATAATACTTCTTTATCATTTCTCGTGTATGGTCATCGCAGTGTTATCTTTATTTGAGGCGCATCTCCAGTATATTTTGTAGACATTTTACACGTATATTTAGGACAAAAGAAAAATAAGCTATCGACAAAACATATTTCCGTCTGAACCATGTAAGCGCAGACATTGAAATTCTTCAAAGATTACCCTAGTAAAAATCGATGAAAACATTGTTTAATGTCGTTGCTCTGATAGAATCCAGGGCTATGAACAGTGAGTAATATATAAATGTGAACAGGTTTGTGGTCCTTAATTATAACAACAACAACAGCAATAATAATAACAACAATGAGAAACATTTCACCAATAACAAGTGATAACACATGGAGAAAAACTAAAAATAATTATGTAATTTCAGTCAAAAGTGATAATGAAGAAGTCAGAAGCTACAGAAAGAGAAATATGGTATAAAAAGCAGGAGAAAGAAGTAAGTTATGAAAATATAGGAGAACGCTGAAATTATATAGAATTAAACGCATAAATGGCTGGAGAAATAAAGTTAGACTGCGAGGAAATAATTTGAGAAGTAATACATCAATGCTCAGAAAATAGTACCACTTCTTCAATTAAGAAACAACAGTAGCACAAGCAGCAGCAGTAGCACTAGTTATGGTTGTAGTAGTAGTAGTAGTAGTAGTTGTTGTTGTTGTTGTTATTGTAGTATTAGTAGTAAAGTTAATGATAATATTTATTCTATGATTGTGGTGCTTCTCAAAATTAATGGGGAAGAAACCGTCAATGGAATCGACTAATAAGTAATTAGAACTTCTATGTACCGAGGGTAACGACAGCAATAACAACAACAGTGGAGGCGCAATGGCCTAGTGGTTAGGGCAGCGGACTAGCGGTCGTAAGAACGCGGTTTCGATTCTCATGCAGGGCATTGTGAGTGTTTATTAAGCTCCACGATGCTCTGGCGGGGGCTGAGTTGGTGGTGAACCCCGCTGTACTCTTTCACCTCAATTTTCTTTCACTCTTTCTTCCTACTTCTGCCACAAAGCAGAGAAACCATGGTGTAATCCATTATGGTGTGGTAAACTTTCAGACCCTAGTCTAGATTGCTAATCCCCTGTATCCCAGGATGTTTCCGCTCTTCACCTGTTAAAAGGCACCGTTTACGGAATGAGGATAACAACGTAGCTTTCGCACCCGTGAAACCGCCTGTGGGTGGATCTTGAAGTTGCCACACACATTCTTAGTAGGCTCGAATTAGAGATTTTTCTTTGCGGTTAATGGCGTGAGTCCTGATTGGAAGAAGACAACAACAAAAACAACAATAACTACTACTACTACTACTACTACTACTACTACTACTACTACTACTACTACTACTACTATACTACTACTACTACTACTACTGCTGCTGCTGCTGCTGCTGCCACTACTAATACTACTACTGCTGTTGTTGTTGCTGCTGCTGCTGCTACTACTACTACTACTACTACTGCTGCTACTACTACTACTACTACTACTACTACTACTACTACTACAACTACTACTACTACTAGTGGTACTACTCAGTGATGGAAGTTTTATGTTAGCCGCACGAAGTGATGCATGTCCAGAAATAACTGTAAGACAAACATTGATGTAACAAGATTCTAAAATCAGTTACAGACTTTTGAAGAATTGCAATGAGGCGAATGACTACATTATTTCGGACTTTTAAGGCGCTATGTGATCATGTTTATGTCAATCAGACAATCTATTAATAATTCATCGGGAACACTGCAGGAATGGTAAAAGGAAATATCAAATAAAATATCCAATACGTTACATGAAAGTCACGTTGCCACAACCATATGTGACATGTCGATGCAGACTGACTAAAAAATATACAGGGAAATTGTGCATATATAATTATCGATGGCAGTGAAAATATCACTGCAGCCATTTCAATACCATTTGACCGAATCATGTTTAAGAAGTAAAGAAATTGTCACTGTTCAATATTTCAAGGTAAATACAAAGACAATAATAATTGTAGCGATCTTAATTATTACCAGTTATTATTATTATCGTACTTTAAAAAAAAAATATTTCTCTGCAGATATGCAAGCATTCTTGCACGTAGCCGTATGAACATACACGCATGAATAAAATGTTATATTACAATATATGATATTATATTACATTATGTTATATTATAATACTTTATATATATATATATATATATCACGTGATCACGTGACCGACCAGACCATCAGATGATTTACACATCGCTGGTCACAATGCGTTCGCATTGTTTTAGCCTTCGAATGACGCCTCCCCGCTGGCTAAGCGAGTAGGCCAACAGAAGAAAGACATATACATATATATATATATTTAAAAAAGGAGATGTGGAACACGAGTTGTGATATATAAAAAAGGAAATGAAGAAAATGCTGACAAAATAATTTAAGTAATTTAAGTAAGTTAATTAGGTGGAAGTTCTTTTTACCGGTTGCGCATTTGTTATGCTTATCAAAAGTTTTTTCCTCTTATCAGATAAGAGGAAAAAACTCTATATATATGGTGGTGCAATGGTGCAGTGGTTAGGGCAGCGGGCTCACGGTTGTAAGATCGCGGTTTCGATTCCCAGATCGGGCGTTGTGAGTCGTTATTGAGCGAAAACACCTAAAGCTCCATTTTCAGTTGCCCAATTCCATCCCATTCAACTGTTTCAGGTACTGATTATAAGAATACCCTTTATTGTCATTGATTCAACATGGGAACCAGAAGTCATATTTTTATTTCTCAGATTTCTCGCATTTTCACTTCTCCTCTCACAAAATCTATCGATGCAATTTGTTTCGTTTATATATTGTCTTTCTTGGAACCAGATGAAAGGGTTTTGTTCTGTACGCGTTTTATTGCTCCATTTATCAATATTACATCGTTTTTTAAAACAGATATTTCGCAATCCTATAATACATATTTTATAATAAATTTCTTGCAATATTTATCGTTA
>NC_043008.1:15528079-15555579 GCF_006345805.1 Octopus sinensis
TGAGTTCAAATTCCGCCGGGGTCGACTTTGCCTTTCATCGTTTCGGGGTGGATTAAATAAGTACCAGTTACACACTGGGGTCGATATCATCGATTTAATCCGTTTGTCTGTCCTTGTTTGTCCTCTCTGTGTTTAGCTCCTTGTGGGTAGTAAAGAAATAGGTATTCCGTCTGCCGCTACGTTGTGAGTTCAAATTCCGCCGAGGTCGACTTTGCCTTCCATCCTTTCGGGGTCGATAAATTAAGTAGCAGTTGCGTACTGGGGTAGATTTAATCAATTGGCCCTCCCTCCAAAATTCCAGGCTTTGTGCCTAGAGTAGAAAAGTAAATATAATGTTAATATCGCAGCTGATTCCAACTATTCAGGCCATATAATTCGTGCATGCATCTTCCCCTTTTATATGAAATAAACTGAAATTTTACAGCCTTTAGTAATGGGTAATACCGGAAAGATTCTCTCTGTTAACTGTTATTAATTATACGACCTCAGCTTCAGGAAAATGCTTCTATAAATTCTTGAAAACCTTTAACCTTTATACTTTACATTATTTTTCAAAGAAACAGAACCTAATTAACCTAAAACCATAATTAATGATCCAGTTCAAACCATATTGATTAGAAACTCGAACCTTTAGGTTATTGAAAAGATTTTTAACGATAATATGGCTTATTAAAATGAGGTCTTGAGTTGGAGTGGATGTAAGGTTAGAAACAAACTATGTTGTTGACACTAAATTGAAGTTTTCACTTAATAATAAATAAAATCCATACAAATATGGTGGAGAATACGAATGGATACCTAAAATAAAGTAACGTATGGATGGATACTAAGATCAAAATAGTGTACCTTTACGAGATTAGTATAACTATATATAAACCTGTGGTGATGTACTTGACTGTTAAGTGATGTGTCGCAACTAAAACGATTAAAGCGTGGAAAGCGTATTCTACGCATTCAAAAACTTAACAAATTTGACTTAAAATTTTATCGTTTCCTGTCAAAAGTTTCGCCGTACTAATTAATAAGTGTTTAAGCGAATTTAACAGCTTTTGTGTAGTTTGGAAAGGCGAAGAATCTTCCATGCTGCGAATACGTACACAAACACAGACACAGACACAGACACACACACACACACATACACACACACACACACACACATACACACCACACACACACACACACACACACATGTATGAACCGAATACCTAACGATTCAGAAATAGAAAGCTTAAACCAGTTTAATTAATGATCTAAGCCCTGTAGTGAATCGTTAGAAAAGGAAACATTATAATTGAAATATAAAGATTTCCGTTATAAATAAAATATATATCCTAAGTATAATGATAAAAAGATATTAGGTATATTTCATAACAATATTATTGGTTTCACACTTTGGCAGGTAAGTAGATAAGTCGATTACAACAACCCGCATGCCCAACTCATATTTATTTATCCCAAAAGAATGAAAGGTAAATTTGACCTCGTTTCATAATAATATTATTGGTTCAAAATTTAGCAGGGGAGGGATAAATCGATACATCGATCCCAGTCATTAACTGGTATTTATTTTACCTACCCCGAAAGGATGAAATATTACGTCAACCACGGCGGAATTTGAAACGTAAGGACGGATGAAATACCGCAAAGCAAATTTTTTCGGCGTGCCTAGCGATTCGGCCTGCTCGCAGCCTTGTTTCATAATAATATTTGTCGTGAAAGCGTATACGTTTGTGTGTGAAATACTGTAATATTTGTTGTAAGCAATAGTGGAAATTAAAATTTAAATACACTAAGCAACGCAGACGACCACGAAAATGTAGGAACATTTATGGAAAAGTATGACGATTGTAAATGTGGCTTAGCGGTTAGGGCATTCGGCTCCCGATTTTAAGGTCGTGAGCTCAATTCCCGGTGACGCGTTATGTGATTGAGCAAGACACGTTGCTCCAATCCACTCAGCTGGCAAAAATGAGGTGTACATGTATTTGAAAGGGCCGGCCTTGTCACACTCTGTGTCACGCTGAATCTCTCTGAGAACTGCGTTAGGGGTACACTTGTCTGTGGATTGCTCAGTCACTTGCACGTTAATTTCACGAGAAGCTGTTCGTTGATCGTATCAGCTGGGACCCTCGTCGTCGTAACCGACGGAGTGCTCATGTATATATATATATATATATATATATATATATATATATATCTATATATTATATATATATATATATATATATATTATATATATATATATATATATATATCCAGTTAGAACAGAAATAGGAAGTGAGACATAACCTCTTTAACGATTTCTTTCCGCAGTGATCCAAATTCGTTCTTTAAAATACTTAAGCATATATTAACCCCACGGCAAAGATACCGTCAACCGAATTTAGTCACAAGGCTTTGGTCGTGCCGGGGCTATAGTAGAAGACACTTGTCGATGGTACCCCGCAGTGTGACCGGACGTGGAACCGTGAGGCTGGAATACAAACGTCTAACCACAAAATGAAAAATGTTCCATAGTTTATTTATATAGAGGTAGAGATTTTCTCCAACATTTCGAAGAAAATAGAAAAATGAAATAAAATGAAATGAAATGAAGTGAGATGAAGTGAAACAAAATAAAATTATATAGAATATGATGTTTAAATATTTTCCTCATTTCATTTCAGAATGTCTTAAAACTTTTAAGTGACACAACGTAAAACTATTATTTCATTTTAATTCACTTCATTTCATTATATTGCATTCGGTTCCTTTGGAGATTTTGAAGATGTTCTGTGTTTGTATATAAATAAAATGAAGCACATTCTTTCATTTCTTCTGAATAACATTATTATTACTATTATTACTAACTTTGAGTAATATGCTCACTACTAAAAGCATTTCATTACCAACACTCCCTCTTTCTTTCTCCCTCCTTCGCTCACGCTCACCTATATAAACCAAAACGCAACAGAACTTTTTCAAGTAACAGGAATTAATATTGTTAGTGAGATTTAATATTTTAGCAAATAAACTTAATTAATTTAATTTCTCAACAGAAATTAAAATCAGCAACAGAAGTCGTGAAAATGGAGTCTACTTTCTAAATCATTAAATCTGCAGCATACGTCATCATTCATACATACGTACATTCATGCATACATTCACACACACACAAACACATATATATATTTAATAATAATAATAATAATAATAATAATAATAATAATAATAATAATAATAATAATAATAATAATGATAATAATAATAATGAAGATGATGATGATAAAAATTAAGAAAAAAATGAGACTTCGATAGATAAATATTTATATAATTTAGAACAAACTGTAACAGTTTGTCATTATAGTACTCGAAGTTTAGAATGTATCGTAGCTCTTCGCTCCAACATTGGAAACTCCGAGTACTACAATGCTAACCTTTTACTACCTGTTCTAAATTATAACACACACACACACACACACACACAGACATATATATATATATATACACGCGCACGTACATATATACTCGCTTGCGTTAGCGTGTGTGTATTTAGTGAGAAAAAGAATGAAGGTGAGAGAGTCCGGCGGTGAGAGAAACAGAATGTGTATGCTATGAGAGAAAGAGAGACCCTACCCTACTCTTAAACCACACTTTCTCTCACACTTTCTTCCTTTTTCTGTTGTAACTCTATCTCAAAGAGCCAGCCTTGTGTCCCGCTAAGTCTCCATGACTTTAACGGTACATGTGTCCGTGGAGTGCACAGCCACTTGCATCTTAATTTCACGCAGGCTTTCCGTTGATTGGATCAACTGGAACCCTCGTCTTCGTAACTGACAGAGTGTCATAGTAATATATATATATATATCTATATATATAATATATATATATATATATATGATATATATATAATTGAATAGTTAATTACCTTATTATGGATAATTCGGTTAAACTTCGAAACATATGTCGAAAATAAAATAAAGGAATTTTGATAATTTCGTCGTTCAACTCCATTCTTTCATTTATTTACACACACATATATATATATATATGTATATATATATATATTATATATATATAATATATATATATATATATATATATATATATATATATATATATATATATATTTATTTATAATATATATATAATATATATATATATATATATATATAAAAAATATATAATATAAATAATAAATAAATATATATATATATATATATATATATATATATATATATATATATATTTATATATATATATAGGGATTGCCCCAAAAGCCACTATACACTTTCGTTTTTCTATTTCGTTTGAAGTATCATTCAGAGAGACATGAGGCCATCAGCATTTGACACAGAATCACAGCGTTTTTGCAAGCATATCATTCCCTTGCCCATGGTACACCATACCACCAACTTGGGAGCGTCTCGTTCCTGTTCGAGAATTTCTACTGGCTTTGATCTTCCCCAAATTCGACAATTGTGTCGGTTTATCCGACCAGAAAGATAAAAGCTAGACTCATCGCTGAACCATAGGTCTTCCAAGAACTGGGAGTCCTTTTGGTAATAGTGGAGGAATGATTCACACATTTCCACACACGCATCATAATTTTCCGCTGGAAGCCTTTGAACACCCTATATTCGGTAAAAGTAGATCTTTATCACTTTGCGAAGCATCTATTTAATTGACATCCTTGCGGGGTAGGTTAAATAAGTACCAGTACGCGCTGTCTATCCTTATAATCCCTCACTATGTTTAACCCCGTGTGGGCAATAAAGAAGTATTTATGTATGTGTATATATATATTTATATACATATATATATATATATATATATATATATATATATATATATATATATATATACATATATATACATATATACATATATATATATATAATATACATATATATATACATATATATATGTATGTGTGTGTATATATGCTTTAACTAATTAAACGGAGTTCAAAAAATTATACAAAAATTTATACAAAATTTTACACAACCTTATTTAGCCCCGTGTGGGCAATAAAGAAATATATTTATATATATATACATATGTGGGTGTGTGTGTGGGTGTGTGTGTAAGTGCCTGTGTTTGCACGCATCTGTGGCGTGAATATGTATCTGTGCGCATGTGTATGCATGGGCGCATGCGTAATATATGCGTATGTTAATTGAGTAGTAAGTTCAATTCTGTAAAGGACTGAAATGACTTGTGATGACTCGAGTATTGGATGCTCGCTGCTTTACAGCTGATGGATTTCACCGGAATGTTTGCATTGCGTGTGACATGGGGAGGGCACAGAATTGGTTACTTCTGTTTGAACGTTGTTTCTCTTTTATTTGTTTATTTATGCATGCAAATGAATGTGTTGCTGTTTGTGATTGGTTTTCGTTGTCAGTATTGCTTGTATGTCAATTAACGTGCTTGTCATGTGTATAAAAGATAGATAGATAGATTGGTCAGAGCAGTAATTATTATTGAGGAAGGAGATGCGGAGCGTGGGGCCATGCAGAAGGAAAGGGTGAGATCTGGTTTTACGTGGTAGTTCTGTGAAGAATGTGTGTGTGTAAATATGAGGCAGGCAGGCAGCTCGCTGAAGATGAACTTTGGTATGACTAATGGTTTACACGTATATTTTCGAACACAGAATTTCATTTAGATACAGAAGCACGCCAAAATCATATACGAAGTCATGCCAGTGCACGTAAAAACAGCCATTGAAACAGAACACAGACACACATACACAAAGTAAACATTGAGCTGACGTATTGCTCTTTCCATACAAGAATATATAGAGTTCTTCTCAGTGATTATGCATTAATGCACAGCTTCCTGTCTTTGCCCATCCATAATATGTATGTGTGTATATATGTATGTAATTATTCAGTTCATTTCAAGATTTCTTGCCAATACAGAAAGAAAGGGTTTCTATCCTAGATCCAAGCCTCCTTCACTGGAATTTCAACATCAACAACAGGGTATTTTTGTTCGTATATATGTATGCATGTATGTATGTATGTATGTATGTATGTATGTATGTATGTATGTATGTAC
This sequence comes from Octopus sinensis, assembly GCF_006345805.1. Classification (NCBI taxonomy): domain Eukaryota; kingdom Metazoa; phylum Mollusca; class Cephalopoda; order Octopoda; family Octopodidae; genus Octopus; species Octopus sinensis. The sequence goes on from NC_043008.1 coordinate 15,534,122, forward strand.
TGTATGTATGTATGTATGTATGTATGTATTGTATGTATGTATGTATGCATGCATGTATGTATGTATGTATGTATGTATGTATGTATGTATGTATGTATGTATGTATGTATGTACGCATGTATGTACGTGCTGATTTGTATGTTTTATGTATACATTCTCATGCATATAGTTGCATATGTAAAAATGCTCATGTATATTTAGTTTCAATGATGGATTGGATCGGTAGTCTTCGAATTAGCTTTCTCCTTTCTGCTTTTGAGAAGCTTAATTTCTCAAGATTGGTATTTAGGCAGTGTGCTACATATCCCAGGGCCCCAATTATTACAGGTATAAACCTGAACTTGTTATTTGGATAGAGTAACTGCATAATTCTCAATAGTTAAGCGCAGGCGTTCTCTTGTCTCTAATCTTCAGCTTTATGCTAACATCCAGTGTGAAGCTTATTTCCACAAATCTGCACCATCTCGTGCATTTATGTATGTATGTATGTATGTATGTATGTATTACGTATGTATGCATGTAAGTATATATGTATGTATGTAAGTATATATGTATGCATGTATGTATGTGTGTATGAATGTATGTATGTAAGTATATATATATGTATGCATGTAAATATATATGTATGTAAGTGTAAATGTTTGTGTGCATGTATGAGATTCTCTTTTATTCCCTTTTATTTGTTTCAGTCATTTGACTGCGGCCATGCTGGAACACCGCCTTTTAGTTGAACAAATCGACTCAGGGCTTATTCTTTGCGAGCCTAGTATTTAATCTATCGGACTCTTTTGCCCAACCACTACTTTACGCGGGACGTAAACACACCGATATCGGTTGACTAGCGATGGGGAGGCAAACACAGACACGCATACATATGCATACATATACATACATATCCCGTTTTGGGATCTGCGTCCACTATGTATCTTAAATTACTTGATCCAGAACCGAGTTATTACCGTAGTGGGTTTTCTTGTTTCCGTTGGGTTAGGGTCTTTGCCTCATCGTCAAAATATATCTTCGTTGAGTTACTTCTAAAAGCCTTCTTATGATGAACGTCCTGGTCTAGTACAATATACCAAGATGTTTAAATGTCTCATTCACTTCTGTTTTCAAGCGCAGCGGTTCTTCGTTTAGTTTACTGTTACTCATAAGTCCTTTTATTCAGTTAGCTTCTTCTCCCGAACTGTTGTTCTCTGGAACAGTTCCTGAGAAAGTCGGCTTATTTCCTTCTTGTCTATGATAACCAGTGTTTGAAACTTTCTTTCAAATGACATCTTTAAAATTTTTAGACCCCCCTTATTATCCTTATTTGTAATACCTTATTCTACCGTTGCCCCAGGCTTTGATTGAGACAAAACCTCTAAACAAAGTGAGTGTGAAGGGTGTGAAAAAAAATCTATATTGAAAATTATGATGATCCAAGCTAATTATTTTCGTCGATTCTTTGAGAAATAAGTCCACAGCCATAAAGACAACATGCATAGTTTTATAAGAACATGGCTGTCAATAGACCATTATGTTTGCTGTAGCATACACAAAATATATTTTTCTAGTTAGTGGAAAGTCTACGAGATAATAGGAGTCTACGAGAATATAAAATCCGGAAATTTGAGAGAAGTGTTTACGGATTTATGTACGGTGTATAGATTACCAACTTCTCATGCTTGTCTGGTTATTACAATTAACTTGAAATGGAAATTTTAATAAGTTTCCCTTGCGCTAAACCGAAGTATAGAATCCGTATACGCATGCAAATTCACGCTGTAAGTGCGTATGCATACATATACATACATATACACACACATATACATACATACATACAAATATACATATATATATATACACACACTCACACATATATGTATATATATGTGCATGTATATGCATATAATATTACATATATATATATATATACATATCTATATATATGTACATATATGTATATATATAGATGTATATAATATTATATATTATATGTATATATACGTTATATATTATATATATATGTGTGGTACATAGATGTATATACGTATATGCACAAAGTAAGAGAGAGAGAGAGAGTGAGAAAGATGGAGAGAAAGAGAGAAAGACAGAAGAATGTGCATGAGAGAGAAATCCTTCCTCGTGTTGCTGCTTAAGTTGCCCTTTGTCGACATAAGCAGCGTCCAACAAATTGCTTCTCATTCGAAGCGTAAAGAGATAATATGCGAATGTCCCGCAACCCTGTCTTGCATGAAAACCAATTCGACGGTATTGTATCTCACACAATGTGAGGTATGTTTAATTTTTCCCCATTTGAAACTCCTGTGCAACGAACTGTAACCTTGTTACCGGAATCAATATGATAAAAGACAAATTTTGAATTTACTATTTCGCTTCTTTCATAGACTATGAAAGCTGGAACACTGGTTACACCGTGTTTGCCATACTTACAGGGAAAATATCTCTAAATTGTTTGGGATACCTAATTCGTATTTGGACAATATTGCTTTCTTTTTATGTTGCCTAATATTAAAAATAACGACAATCTTAAGCGTTATGCCATTGCATTTGTTGGGTAAAACAAGCGCATCTAATCGTTTGCAACTAGATATAACACTATCAACAATTAAACTTATATTGCTTTGCGTGAAAAATCTGTAGATATGTATATCCTCTTTACACCGTTCCTTGGGCAATTTCTTTTATATATCAGTAACTTTAGTTGATGAGCTACGCCTAAGAGAGGTCTTTCAACGGAAACATTTCAGAAACCTACCATTTTAATGGTATTTGTGAGGCTGACTAAACTTGTTCTGTCATTTTTACCAGAAAGAAGAGAAAATATCTATGGTCTTGCCTTCACTTTATAAGAGCTTTGAGATCGACGCTTCTAAAATTTCTCTTGAGCAACTGAAAATGGAGTGCTGTAGGGGGAAAAACTAGTGGTGTTCTTTTAAAGACATTTGATCCCTGTGGATTGTAGGCTAAACATAACATTTCTCTACTGTACTTGACTCTTGAGTGTTATTTATGTCACAGGTTTTGATTTGCAATTGTCATCGATGCTTCGGTGTTAGCCAGAGGCAAAACCATTTTTACCTCAGTGAAGAGGTGATCCATATTAATCTGGACTCTATCCTTGACCAGTCCGCCATAGGAAGCTCAACCAGTCTGATAGCATAGTCCTCAGTCCGACTGAGTTACACAATCCACCACGCTGCAATATTGATCAGACCTATAAAATAAACCTACCCCCCGCCCACAAAAAAAAAAACGGTTTCAGATAATGAAAATCAGAGGGAGGAGGATTCAGTGCTGTGCTTAGTGCTGGTTTAGTCTGTATAGAAAATAAGGATAACAGAATGAGGGGGGAATTGAGTAACAGATGTGCATCTACTTTGAAGTGGCACGTGACCTTGTCAGCTCTGAACAGCAGCTGTCATCCCAGTTACTTCTGTCGAGGGTTGTCGCATCCAGATGCGTCACAAACCCACACTGAGAATCTGAAAATACCTGCACTAGTCAGGAAAACTGAAATATCGAATTTTAATCAAAATTTCATATTTGTTGAGAGAGAGAAATCTCTAAAGGTAACTCTTTCTCCGAACGAAACCTAAAGGAGAAACAATAAGTTTGAACGGTATTCCTGCTAGAAATTAATAATTCTCATTAAATATACTTATAGTGCAAAATAGGAAACTCAGTGAGATTTTACAAATTGTGTTTGAAATTACATGAAAGATGATGAACGCCATTTTAAGTAAGAAACAAGAATATATTTCTTCGGAATTTGCATAATTTCTACTACATATTACTCACTGGAAATCGCCAATTTCAACGCATCTAAGCAATCATTCTTTAATACTCCCACGTGTGAAGACATTGTAAATAAAGTATGATGACTAGGGTTGAAAGGAAAACGACGATTAAGTTTAATTGCAAACTTTATGCTTTTTCATCAATTGAAAACGGCAAGAAAAAGAAAAAAAAAACATTCACAATCAATTTAAATATAATTTGATGTTTATCAAAGCGGCTATTTAGTTACCAATGGCAGTTTATGTAAATGAGATTTCATTAAAATATCAAGGCAAAAGAAATCCATTTAAAACGGGACCAGCTTTTCTTATTCAAATGTTTCAATTTCACTGGGGTCTTTGAAAATTGACACATTAATGCTTAAATAATCCTTTACCGCATCTCGGATTTACTTGAATAAAATTATAGCTATATAAATGGTCGGACTGAAGCTGTAATATACATTTACAAACTGCTGTGAATAGCTCCACTCAAATAATACTGGAAGAGAAATTTTATGCGTTCCAAACCAGCAGTTAGTTGAATATATATATACATACATACATATATATATATATATATATATATAATATATATATATATATATACATACATACATATATATATATATAATATATATATATGTATGTATGTGTGTGTGTGTGTGGTGTAAAAATATGGTTTTAAGAATATCACTAGCTTTACATCACGTTTGAAAATAAAATCCAAAGATAATATTAATAGCCAAATGAATTTCACTTGTCTTGCTTATTGGAATGTGATCAACCTGGGATAACCTGGGATAAGACATAATTGATAACATCAGTCACATCATATATTTTATATTTTTAAGCAACTATGTAACCGAAATTTGATATGAAGGTAACATAATACAATCGCATAATTTAAGCAGAATGAGAAAAATAAACGCCAAATATGAACAGGTCTCGATTGAAGAAACAATAATCTTGAGCCTGATAGTAGAAAGCAACATGAGGTGAATTCCGAATAAACTATAGTGGAGCCATAAACAAAATCACGAACAAATTCTCCGTCTAACATTTTGGAGGTAGTCGTAGCTTGAGCCGTCAGTTATTCTACCAGTATTTGACAGTTCAGTAATTGAACGGCAAATATTTCACAGTTGAGTTGATGGGATACCAATAGCACCTAATTGTCTTCTATGACAACTTTCGCAGGCTCAATATAGTTCATACTTCGGTTAAAGTGTTTGGTCAGATACAAACTTATCATCAGTATTTGCCGAATGATTAACATAATATTAAGGTGAGGGATTCACGAAAGAAAAAAAAAACAAAGGACGAAGGCAGGTAGTATAGAAAACAAACAGATGTATTAGTATAACGCTCGGGCATTGAAAAAAGTCTTTTACGTTTCGAGCCTACGCTCTTCCACAAAAAAAAGAACACTGAAAGAAACAATGAGAAAAACAAGGAGAGAAAAAAAGGAGAGAAAAAATGTGTGTAGTGGCTACCGATCTATCATGGCGTGTAATATTAACCATGCTAATAATTTCTGGTTTTCCTTTGCAGCCCTAGCGTTGTTCAACTACGGTTTTTTGTTACGATAATCTCATGAGTAATCAATCTAAAGTCTTTTGTTCTTTGAACATGCTAACTTTTCTGGTCGACTTTTGTATGGCTTCAGGAGAACCTGATTATCAAATTGTTGAATTTATAATCAATATATTTCAATTAAATATAATACCGGATGACATCTTCCACTTGGTTTTCGGATATTTCAATTTGGGGTTGGAATTATCACTAACGACTACATCATCGTAGTATATACTCCTCATTAAGTCTTATGCGTATCAGAGCTCTGTTATGTCTCACGCAATGTTTCATTACATACATATACTACTCCTAAATTCTAAAGCCTATGAACATTACATTGTCATTTTGCTTTTCCTTCATTCATAGCTAATAACGCTCAATGAAATTGTACAACCCACAGCAGATATTTTTTATATATTTTTCACAAACAAGGAACAGTAAAACATTTTGCAACAGAAGCATGGAAAGTTAATGTTGTTGCGCAGCACAGATATATAATCACTAAGTCTATTAAGAGGTATTCTGCCCGGAGTGGAGGTGCAATGGCCCAGTGGTTAGGGCAGCGGTCTCGCAGTCATAGGATCGCGGTTTCGATTTCCAGACCGGGCGTTGTGAGTGTTTATTGAGCGAAAACACCTAAAGCTCCACGAGGCTCCGGCAGGGGATGGTGGTGATCCCTGCTGTACTCTTTCACCACAACTTTCTCTCACTCTTACTTCCTGTTTCTGTTGTACCTGTATTTCAAAGGGCCGGCCTTGTCACTCTCTGTGTCACGCTGAATATCCCCGAGAACTACGTTAAGGGTACACGTGTCTGTGGAGTGCTCAGCCACTTACACGTTAATTTCACGAGCAGGCTGTTCCTTTGATCGGATCAACCGGAACCCGCGTCGTCGTAACCGACGGAGTGCTTCCATCCTTTCTGCCCGGAATTTTTTTACATATGAACAAACTACAACTAACACAAAGATTACTGCTAATCCCATATTCACATTGTTAAAATATCTACGAATATGTAGAATTACCGACAGTCCACAATGCTAAAGATCCTTATTTGCAAACCTATTTTTACTATATACACATGTATTATGCGCAGAATCATAATTTATGTATTGACATGAAACGAGAAACTTGACGTCTCTTATTTAAGTACCTTCAATTCGTACTTCAATATTCTCTGCATCTCTAAACCGATTCCTTTATGACCCCGCCACCAATCAAAACACGACAATTAAATCAGAAATCCGTCTGTTTGTTATCTCTGCTCCATGACACATTTCCCGAAATTCGATTAATACAAAACCGAAGTCCAAACTTCTTAAATCATCAATTTTTGGTGGAAAATATCTCACGATAAGCTTCTGTTCACACCTTCGAGGACCGAAAATAATGTATAACATTATTTTCTACTCTGACAAAATTATGAGAAGCAAGCAGAGTAAAACAAATAGTCTCATTTCTATTATATATATATATATTAATATATGTTAATACGTTAACATTATTTTATACATACATCATATATGTCAACTGCTCCGAGATCCTGCATCGGTAATTTATAGTTATTGCAGGGTGCGTATTATTTCAATCTAAGTCGATACAACATCATTTATATTTCATTTCAAATGTCATGTGTTAATCATAGAACTCTGTGTGTGTGTACGTGTACATGTTATATATCTATATCTATATCTATCTATCTATCTATCTATCTATCTATCTATCTATCTATCTATCTATTTGTCTGTCGGTTTGTCTGTCTGTCTGTCTGCCTGCCTGTCTGTCTGTCCGTCTGCCCGTCTGTCTGTCTGTCTGTCTGTCTGTCTGTCTGTCTGTCTGTCCATCTATCTGTCTATGTATGTATCTATCTGCCTGCCTGCATGTCAGCCTGCCAGCCAGCCTGCCAGCCTGCCAGTCTGCCTACCTACCTCCGTATGCATACATGTATGTACGTATGTATCTCTCTCTTTCTCGCTCTCTCTTTCTCTCTCTCTCTCCCTATATATATATATGTGTGTATATAAATATATATATATTATATATATATATATATATATATATATATATATATATATACACTTTTTATTAAATCTACGAAATTATCCCTGAACTGTTACCCAGAGTTTCACACCCCAGTTCATCGGACACGTGTGATGAGTACTAATTTCTCTACCTTGCGGATTTGAATACCATTTTTTAACAACTTGTTTTGCGCTTATGAGCTCATATCCATGTGTATGTGTGCGTGCTTTTGTGTGTGTGTTCGTGTGTGCATACGTGTGTGTGTTTACATATACATATATACATATAAATCAAAACAGTTTGCTATGTATGTATATAATTCCCAGTAAATGTGTTGAGCGCTCTTCTTTCATTTGTCTACTTTATATATATATATATTATATATATATTATATATATATTATATATATATATATAAGAAATATTAGATTTCTAAATATCTCATACAGATATGTACGGTGGTGGAGCGATAGAATGGTTGTATACTTTCAACTTAATGTGACAGTCCCGTAGGGAATTTCATCCCCGCTGTTTAGCCCTAGGAAGCATCGACGCTTCCTCTCGGCTTTGACACATTTCCTGTTTCCTTATATATTTATATCTATCTATCCATATATATTTATATAAGGACACAGGAAATGTGTCAAAGCCGACAGGAAGCGTCGATGCTTCCTAGGGCTAAACAGCGGTGCTGAAATTCCCTTACAGGACTGTCACGTTAAGTTGACAGTAAACAACCACTCTCTCTCTCTCTCTCTCTCTCTCTCTCTATATATATATATATATATATATATATATATATATATACGGATATGCACACACACATATATACATATATATGTTTATGTATATATGTATGTATATACATACCTATATATATATATATATATATATATATATACACGGAGAACCACACTACATATGGAACATCCGTTTCCCACAGTACAGGCAGATTCCTTTCAGTGAACACATAGAGAGTTATGCAGGTAATATTCAACCAAACGTCACAGTTTTTGCTATCTACCTGTATAAAGAAACAATTTCTGTAGAAGAATGTTTAAATTCAGAGAAATTATTTATTGAAAAATACAGCAGACGCCTAAAGAAATGAAAGCAATAGAATATATATAAATATGTCCTTGGGTCAATGTGTTTAGCTAAAACCATTTTAAGTGGTGCTCCAATAACGGAAGCAAGTACTGAAAATAAAAGAAAAATATATATTCGTATAAGTTACTTAGGACATATGTACGTACTTGTAAAGATGAACGAAAACCTCACACATAGATTTAAATGTAACTTGCTAGGCACCATATACTGTTTTTAGCTTGTTTCTGCTGGGTTGCTTTTAAAAGGATCAAATGTATGCGAAATCCCAGCGTTAGGCAATTATACGTGCATTATTAAAAAGACAAAATAAACGAAGATATTTTTTATACATTTTATTCTTCTCAGAATTTATTTTTCACTAAACTGAGATAATCTTAGAATTATATAGTTATTATTTCGCCATTAACAATTTAAGTAATCTTTGCTAAACTATCACATTAGCTTCCACGCAATTGAGCAGATGATGTTGCAAGTTGTAACGTTCACAACAAGATAACAAGAAGGAATAAAGTGAGCAATAATCTCATACACAAATTGCCAAATGTAAATGTATGTATATGTTTCATGCTGAACAAAAAAAAAAAAGACCATTATTTAATTTTTTTTCTTTTTTTTTCTTTTTGATATTTTTTATTTTGTTTCCTTGGTAGATATGGTTCTTTGTTCTCGATAAGTCAATCTTTTATATTTTTAAGGTTTTTTTTTTCGTTCTTGTCTTCCTCTAAAAATATGTTGTGTATAAAAATCTATGTTTAAATAATTTTTAAAAAATTCAGGAAATTGTCAGAAATATTTAAATATCTTTTTAACGTCTTTCAGATCGAATTAAGTTCGGAAGTACAGAGAACTGAACGCATGCAGAATAAGTTTTTAAAAATGTACAAGGTATGTTAAAAGTGACATTGGTGGGGAATTCGTCAGGTATCTCTAGATTCTTCATTTGCCATTCCACCCTACATATGAGAATCCCTGTGGAGCTCTGTAGAAAGGAGACCAGCACAGTTTGACCTCGCAAAACCCCAATTTGGTTGAATATTTACATGTCAAAATACGTTTTTTTTTCGTGGAATTTATATATCATTTGAATGTTCTATATATAAACTTTCTTCTGATATACTCATAACAAATTTTCTCAATTATCATGGTATCCCCAACCGTTTTTGTTTTTGACCACCGAACGGTAACTTTAATTCTGGTTCGAAGCACTAGAACACTATAAATTGATTTGTGTTGAAAATGATACAGTTACGAAGAGGATTTGTTTTGTTTTATTTTTGATAGGCGTAAGAATGGGTGTGTTGTAAGTAGCATGCTTACGAATCACATGATTCCTGAGGCAAGTGTCTTCTACTATAGCCTCGGGTTGCCTAAGGCGTTGTGAGTGGATTTGGTAGACGGAAAGTGAAAGAAGCTCGTCGTATATATATATATATATATATATATATATATATGAATAAATGAAAGAATGGAGTCGAACGAAGATGTTAACAAAATTCCTTTACTCTCAACACATGTTTTCCATGCTGACGATAAACATAGGATAATTCATTCACCTACTTAAATATATATATGTATATATGTGTGTGTATATGTCCAACTAAAAGCGCTTGACAACCGATCCTGGTGTATTTACGTCCCCATAAATTAGCGGTTTGGCAAAAGAGACTGATAGTATAAGTACTAGGCTTACAAAGAAGAAGTCCTGGGTTCGATTTGCTCGACTAAAGGGGGTACTCCAGCATGGCCACAGTCACATGTAAAAGAGTAAAACAGATATAAAAGTCGATGGTGGTAGATTAGATAATCGTTATGAAATTTGAAAGTGGAAATTTTATCGTGAATTTTCTCTTGGATAAAACGTATTTCGTTCAAGATTTTCATTGCATAAGAAACAAAAGTTTCTGCTGAATTCTGGTCACGATATGGCACAAATGAGCAAATTCAATAAAAAGAGACTACAACGGCTGCTTGTGTAGGATGGAAGCACACTGAAACTTCTGGGCAAATTTCTGTGTGTGTGTGTGTGTGTGTGTAGATATGTGTGTGTGTGTGTGTGTGTATGTATCTGCGTGTGTGTGTGTGTGTGTGTGTGTAGATATGTGTGTGTGTGTGTGTGTGTGTATCTGCGTGTGTGTGTGTGTGTGTGTGTGTGTGTGTGTGTGTGTGTGCACGCGCGCTTATGTATGTAAGAAAAACATATTTACCAAAAGAAAAGTATGCTAGACGAAAAGGATTGATTTCAGGGAGATTTAGTTGTTGTTTCTAGCACATTATCATTTTCTAGCAGATTGCTTCAGCGCGATTATCTTATACCTTCCCTATTTACCACCACCGCCACCACCACACGGAGTTTTATCATGGCTACCGAATAATTGTCGCATATCATATTTACATATATATATATATATATATATATATATATATATATATATATATATATTATATATATATATATATATATATACATATGTGTGTGTGGGTCTGTCTGTGTTGGGTCCCTAACATATCTTGGCAACCGCTGCTGGCGTGTTTACGTCACCGTAACATTGCGGTTCGGCAAAACAGACCGATCGAGTAAGTACTAGGCTTCCAAAGAATAAGTCCTGGGGTCGATTTGATCGACTGAAGGTGGTGCTTCAACATGGCCGCAGTCAAATGAGTGAAACAAATTAAAGAATAAAAAATAGGAGACTTTTTAAAAAGCTTTCTACGCAACAAAAACCCATATTTCATATTTGTACATTACGACTACTTGAAAATTTTCGAACATTTTTATGCGGCATGCTATACTTCAATCTTTCTATCTATGGTTTACGATATTGTTTTAGTTATGAAAGTGTTCCTATCATGCAATAATTTTCATTTTTCTCGTTCCTGTCACCATGCTACCATACCATATTTTATGGATGTATACTGTTTTCTTTTCCGAGCACAAATCACCTTCAGTTATAAATTTATTGATATATTATGGGTTAGAAAGGAATTTAGAACAGACGAAAAAACAAAGAATTAGAGACGGATTTTTCAAGGAATATATATGAGTTAACAGTGGTTGTATTAAACGTGTTTCACTGTCACTGAAATTGAAAATTTAAGTTAACATCACTGTTGTATCTGACTTAGTATGTAACAGAATTTAGTGACTCACTAAAGGATAAAACTTTTAACTTTTATTATATACTCTTTCTAAGTTCGAATACTATTGCAAATATTCCTTTCTACTATAGCCAGAGGGGTAAGTCGATTATATTGACCCCGGTGTGTAACCGGTACTTATTAAATCGACCCCGAAAGAATGAAGGAAAAGTCGACTTCGGCGGAATTTGAACTCAGAACGTAACGGCAGAGGAAATATCTATTTCTTTACTATCCACAAGGGGCTAAACACAGAGGAGACAAACAAGGACAGACAAAGGGATTAAGTCGATTACATAGACTCCAGTGCGTAACTGGTACTTAATTTATCGACCCCGAAAAGATGAAAGGCAAAGTGAAACTCAGTGGAATTTGAACTCAGAACGTAGCGGTAGACGAAATACCGCTAAGCATTTCGCTAACGATTCTGCCAGCTCGGCGCGTTTACCATTGAAAATATTGAACTATAATAACCGCACCCAAAAAGAAAAATACAAACGACAGTGTTCTGGGGTTGTTTCGTTTTCCACTGATACTATTCTCCTGTATTTTTATATTTTGTCCTAATTGAAATACCAATGTAATGAAAATATGACGGTTTCTAGTCAGTTATTTAAAAGCTTTAATCATCCTATTTTCGTATTGAACAAACAGAAGGAAATTTGAGCAGAAACTAATATTGCAGAAAAAATTTGCTCAATTATGTTGAAATCATGATTAGGAATTGTAAGAATCTAATGGAATAAATTTGAATTCTTATTCAAGAATTGTTAATTCTTTAAATTGAATTATGGAACTGTTTAAAATCTACATTCAGCATCTTCGTATTGAGCTAACTTTCAGATTTTAGTGACAAATATATAACATGGCGTCATAAAAGTCTCATATTGCTTCAAATATGTAATGTTTGATTTCCAAGTTTATACTGAGGATCTAAGTATTAGATATTTAATTTCTAGATGAAAGATTTACAGATATGAAATTTTGAATGTGAGTCAGGTGTCAAACTGGTGCAAAAAGGAAGTTCAGTAAAGATACTAAGGAAATATCTTGAAGTTTAAACAGAAATTACAACTTACCTTAAACTCTGAATTTCACATATCTTGCTAAGATCTCAAAGACTTATGCTTGGAATATGAATATAAATCAGAATAATTGTTTTGGCAAACTTAAAATTTAAAAGTCAAATAATAAAGTGCATATGTACTTTATTAGTGTAGTGTTTAATGTAATTATATATGAGGAACATTAATTAAGAATTTTACGTATGTATGTGCATGTGTGTATGTATGTGTGTGTGTGTAGAATCATGGGAACATTTTTGAAAAGCCTCCGGACAGTTATAATCTCCGATTTACTTAAAAGTAAAGAGATAAACTTAACTCTTTAATCGTCTCTTTTATAACATCGAACCTCGGATGCACTAATCTACAAATGGCAGTTCCTACTCCTCTCCAAGTGCCAAACCGCGTATTCCTTATCTATAGTTCATCTCTGCATATAATGTGAAGAAATGTGATGAAGAAATGTGATGAAGAAAAAGGAGATGAGTTGATATAATGTATAATGTAGAGAGATATGGATTGCTGTTGACATGCTCTTTGCATAACTTCAGTAAGAAAATAGATGTGTTGAGGTACTGGAGTATTTCGTATCAAGAAAGCTAAATTCACAATATGATGCCTGCTGGTTGGTTTGAGAACATTACTGCGATATTCTTGGAGACTTGAAATGCATCCACTCGGATGAAGCGAGGCTGAAATGCCTCATGCATTTATGAAAAAAACGGTATTCTTGGTGGTATTCTTGAAGCGGTATTCTTGGAGGCATTAAAGGCGGCGAGCCGGCAGAATCGTAGCACGCCGGGTGAAATGCTTAGAGGTATTTCGTCTGCCGCTACGTTCTGAGTTCAAATTCCGCCGAGGTCGACTTTGCCTTTCATCCTTTCGGGGTCGATAAATTAAGTACCAGTTACGCATTGGGGTCGATATAATCGACTTAATACCTATGTCTGTCCATGTTTGTCTCCTCTATGTTTAGCCCCTTGTGGGTAATAAAGAAATAGGTATTCTTGGAGGCATTAAAGGCGGCGAGCCGGTAGAATCGTAGCACGCCGGGTGAAATGCTTAGAGGTATTTCGTATGCCGTCACGTTCCGAGTTCAAATTCCGCCGAAGTCGACTTTGTCTTTCATCCTTTCGGGGTCGATTAAATAAGTACCAGTTACGCACTGGGGTCGATATAATCAACTTAACCCGTTTGTCTGTCCTTGTTTGTCCTCTCTGTGTTTAGGCCCTTGTGGGTAGTAAAGAAATAGATATACTTGGAGACATCTACTCTGAAAGATCGAGGCTGAAATCCCTTATACACTTAAGGAAAACGACGCGATATTCTTGGAGGAATCCACTCTCATGGAGTTAGGCTGAGATTCCACACACATTTATGGAAAATGATCTAAATCGTGATGGCATACTTGTTCAATATGACTTTATATACTCTGTAATGTCTTCATTATACGATATATAAAGTGCTATGCCGATTATTTAAGAGAGACTATAAATGGTAGTATTTCTGCATAATGTTTTTTATTTAGATTTATCCTATTTCATATGCATTCTTTGCTCTCTTCAATAAATAGGTTATCTTAACATAATAATCACTATATTAAAAAACTAATTTAAAATTCTCTGCCTTGTCAATCGGTGGTGATTTATAATTATTAATAAATTGGACTTGTGTTACTCAATTAAATGTTCACTTTTTTTCATAAGTCTGACTAGAGTTAAAAAAATAAAATAGATGCGTAAAGAGAACAAGCGAAGATGACACTTCACCATTTGACATGATAATTCTCTTGTAATGAACTTTGATTAAATTTCGGTTCGCTTTCTTTTGCTAGTGCAAACACGTGCTTTCGTATTTCAATTTACTCTTGAGAAAAAGTACAAATATTTCTAGAAAGTTGACAACACATAACATTGCTAAAGCTATAAAAAAAAAAGACGAGCAAGAAATGCTACCTTTATGGAAACAAATAAAGAATTCCTAGCACAGAATTTGAATACGATAAAAAATTAGCAATAATAGTACTGCACCAGAGTACACTCCCTGCACTTCTGATCTCCGCTTTTTGTGATGCCTGTAAAAGTTACACGTTTTATCAATCGGGTTTAATGTAAAATAAGTACAGTTTTCATGAATAAAGTACATTAAAGCGTCTATCTTTTTCAAGGTAGCACACTCTTAAAGATATGGCAGTGCGTTTATTGAACATAATCAATATTTTAATCACATGGAAGTTAATGTCCCGTAAGCAATGTGTGATCAGAGAATGATAAGCTTTAAACAAGTTCTGTTGCAATCTGAAACGAATTTACATTTAACCCAACTAGTTTGGAAATATTTATACACCTATTTTGTTATTACAAATTTGTGTTATTTTTTTTAATGAAGAAAATATTTAAATGAGATACGGTTAATGAGTTGAAGAGCAGCATGGAAAGGAAATTTGATTAAGACAGGAAGTGCTCGCAGTTCCTATTTGCAGTGAAAGATAGGGAAAAATATGCATAGAATTATACAATATTTTTTTTTTTACTACCAGGCGTAGCTGTGTGGTAAGAAGCTTGCTTCCCTACCATATGGCTCTGTGTTCAGTGCCACTGCGTGGAACGTTGTACAAACATCTTCAACTATAGCCTTAGTCCAATCAAAGCCTCGTGAATGGATTCAGTAGACGGAAGCTGAAAAAAGCCCGTCATATGTGAATGTATGTATATGTATATATTTGTATATATGTCTTTGTGTCTGTGTTTGGTCCTCTACCATCGCTCGACAAACGATACCGGTATGTTTACATCCCCGTAACTTAGCGTTTCGGCAATAGAGCCCGATAGAATAAGTACTAGGCTTACAGAGAGTACGTCCTGGGTTCGATTTCTTCGACTAAAACACTTTAAGGCGGTGTTCTAGCTTGGCCGCAATCAAATGATTGCAACATGTAATAGAATGAAATATATATATATGTATATGATTGTGTGTGTATGTATGTATATATATATATATATATATATATATATATATATACATATTCTCTTTTACTGTTTTACTCCTTTACTTGTTTCAGTCATTTGAATGCGGCCATACTGGCGCACCACCGTTTAGCCGAGCAAGTGAACCCCAAGACTTATTTTTTATAAGCCTAGTATTTATTCAATCGGTCTCTTTTGCTGAACCGCTAAGTTACAGGGACGCATACACACCAGCATCAGTTGTCAAGCGATGTTGGGGGGACAAATATATATATATGTATATATATATATATATATATATAATGCACACATACATATTTATGTATATATAAATATGCATATATACATATATATATATATATATATGCACACACATACACACATATATGTATATAAGTGTGTGTGTGTGTGTGTGTGTGCGTGCGTGTGTGTGTGTGTGAGAGTGTTTGTACACATATTTTTTGACGATGGGAGATGTATCAGTTCGAAGAACTATAAATGGCTTGATGTTGTTCACGGTGGCTCTCAGTTTAGCTGGGCTGACTCACATTCTTTGCCTTTCTGGTCGTCATCTGCATCAGATGTAGAAAAGAGATAGATTGTCATGTACTGAAACAGCGGTTGACAGCCATTCACTCCGTTATTGTCTCAAGTGGTCTGTCCTTAGCCATTCTGGCTTTGATGCTTCTCCGCTACTTCAGCCGTTATTTGTATATATAAAAGTCAGGATGTGTGTGTGTGTATGTGTGTGTGTACGTGAATGTAATTTATGCACGTCCACAAATTAGCATGCATGTCACTCCAATTTTAGGAGGACATTCGCCATAATCCTAGCTGTATTTTCGTCAACTTATTTTACCCAGAGGCACCAGCGAATAGCGGTAAAGATAGATTTTCAACCAAAACTTTTGACAATTTTCAAGTCGGAGAAATTACCATTGTTTGCAAACAGGAGTTAAGTCCCCTTCTAGCGACGAGTAAGTTTTTGTTAAAACTTTTGATGTTGTTTTCCCATCGAGGAAAAAAGTGTTTTGTTGATATACGGGCAACATACTCACACACACAAACATTACACACACACACACACACACACCACACACACACACACACACACACACAAATACACACACACACACTCACACACACATACCAACATGTATGCGTATAGAAAACATGTATGCAATACATGCAATGCATGTATGTAAAAGGTGTACGTATTCAAACAGAATCCAACGTATGCCTCGCATATATAACATGATTTAATTTACTATATTAGGCACCAAATATGTAGATATATTTTGTATTCTATGGATATACCTTGCTATTTATTTGCGACAATACAATATCCATATACAATTAGCTATATTCATTACGTTTCGCTTCTTTAACGTGACTTGACGTCTGCTAAACTTAGTGAAATTTCTTATATTAAAGTAACGTCTTTCACTAATTCTATATTATCACCTACATCATATCATTTGTATATACGTTCATGTTTGTATAAGATTAAAATTAAAATATATAAAGCCAAAAAAAATGAAACAAAATAAAACGATTTTCATTGTATATCATATTTAAAAATTTCTATATGGTAAATATCTTGAAGTAAAATTGCTTTCCTTTTCGCAAGAAAAATTTCTAAGAAGAAAAAGATGATAAATGAATAAAATAGTTCGGGGGCACAGCCTTTGTATATGTGTCTATGAATCTGTCATAGAAATACTTACAAGCATACATGCATGCACACATACATGCATACATATATCGTACAAACAAACGTTCGTATATACACGTATACGTATTTATTTTTTTCATAAACACATATGTGTGTATCTATATGTATATGTATGTATATATACATATATGTGTGTGTATGCATGTATAGATGCGTATATATTTATATATATATATATATATATATATATATATATATGTGTATATATATATATATATATATATACATATATATATATATATATGTGTGTGTGTGCGTGTGTATGTATGTGTTCGCTTAGAAACGGTATTGGAGAATTAGTTCGCTCCATGATCACGTTGTTTCGAGTTCATCCCACGACTTCCATTTTTATTTCACATAAAAACTTGTTTCACTAAATTCCTTGTTTCATTTCTTAAAATTGCACTCCAAAAATAATGAAATCTGCACTTTCTTGTGCAGAGAAATTCTGACCAAAACTTAAAATTACCACAGTTTGAGTTTTGTTATGCTGATGTTTTCAAATTAGGGTGAAATGGCGTCTTACATAGCTACCTGAGTTTAATAATATATTACTCTTTTACTCTTTTACTTGTTTCAGTCATTTGACTACGGCCATGCTGGAGCACCGCCTTTAATCGAGGAACTCGACCCCGGGACTTATTCTTTGTAAGCCCAGTACTTATTCTATCGGTCTCTTTTTGCCGAACCGCTAAGTAACGGGGACATAAACACACCAGCATCGGTTGTCAAGCAATGCTAGGGGACAAACACAGACACACAAACATATACACACACACTTATATATATATATACATATATACGACGGGCTTATTTCAGTTTCCGTCTACCAAATCCACTCACAAGGCTTTGGTCGGCCCGAGGCTATAGTAGAAGACACCTGCCCAAGGTGCCACGCAGTGGGACTGAACCCGGAACCATGTGGTTCGTAAGCAAGCTACTTACCAGACAGCCACTCCTGCGCATATACTATATATGTTTATTCAATACACTTTCTTTGTTTCAATTGGATTTTCTCGCTTACAAAATGTGCCGTCATGGCAGCGCAAATTCTGTTTAGCATAATTTTCTTAAAAATCAAGCTTTCTCTACTTCCCTAAATACAAGTTCAAAGCAAACTTCTGAACCATAAACAATGCCTTTAATATTAGTTTCAACTTTTGGCACAAGATCAGTAATTTTGGGGTACGTGGAAGTCGATTATATAGTCTCTAGTGCGCAACAGCTACTTATTTTATCGACCCAGAAAGGATGAAAGCAAAGTGGAGCTTGGTGGAATCTGAACTCAGAACGTAAGTACGGACAAAAATATTTCGCTCGACGTGCTAATGATTCTGCCAGCTTGTCGCCTTAAACAATGCTTTTAACATTAATAAGGAAAATTTTCCAGTTCTTTCTCTATATTGAAGGGTAAAATATTTCAAGTATGCAATAGAATATCGTTATTCTTATAAGGGTCGATATTTTATTGTTGGTAATATAGGAAATCAGAAGACACTTTATCATTAACTCCCTACTCTTTTTTCTATTTTAATATCATATAATTTATGAGATATTTTGATAAGAAGATATAATTTAAAAAGCGATATTATATTGGCACTATATTTTATTGCCGAATGTAGTACATAGGGCTTCTTAAAGCACATGAAATTCAGCCCAGTTTTGGATGAGTTTCGTTCTATTCGTTGTCAGGAAAATTAAAATTTCCGCTGAATCTAAAGCACAACATCCATCCAAATGACTATTAATAATTAATGAATAACGTTCATTGATTTTGACAATGGTTTATCGACATTTAGTTTCATTTTGACGTATTTGGATATTTCTTTGGTTTACAATATATCCCAAAATACGGTATCTAAGAGTCTCACAAATATGTTATTAGGAACGACTTGAACAACATCACCTTCTTCTTTCTCTTGTTTGCATTATGGACGATCTGTGTGTATGGAAACAGAGCTGTTATTAGAAGACAAATTTATTTGGAAAAAGTAAGTACCTATATTTATTTCAGCTACTTTTATTTCTAACGCCTGAAGACCAGAAATGAATCTATACAATTCAAACATACATATTATTTATCTTCGCCAACTGAACATCGTTATATACTTATCATATGCATTATTTTATGAATAACCTTTGTTACAGAGAGGATTATTTAATAATCAGTGTAGAATGGCGAGAAATATAACGCTCAGAGTATGGAAGAATAAAATTCTACGTTGGTAGACATCTACTTGACGTTGCTTTCTAGTTTTTAACTTAATGTATAAGCTTTATTTTCCATATATTATGAATAGATGATCTATTATAGGAACCGTTTTGAATGATCGTCTTATTTCCGACACATCAGGTACGCTGAGATGAATTCTTTAACACGTGAAGCAGGTGCTCATTTCTATTTACAATAAACGACATCCGTTCTGGGCTTTCACATAATTACCAGAAGTTAACAGCTTTGTCAGTATAATGATATAAGTAGATTAAATATTCAATATCTATAGAAAATGGATGTCTACCGAAAAGACTGAGTTCTTGAGAATGTGAAGATTTATATGCTTGAATTCATGTATGGTTGTATGTTGTATGCATGCATGTGTGTTCATATATATAACTATAATAAAAACACATTAACATTCAACTTAAGAATTACCCAATATTGTTTTGAAGGGTACATATTAACTATGCTCTTTAGAATATGACAGTAACTTCGAAGTCACGGCATTTTAAGCTTCAACAGTCAGACAAAGACTAGAAGGCCAATTTTTCGAATGTTATAGAATAAAGCCACCTTCAATTTCAACAAATGCTTTTATATGAGATCTAAATCATCTACATGCTCCAAGCGACTGGTCCTGGTTCATTTTTACTGTAAAAGTATATGTGCGTGTGTGTGTTTATGGGGGTGTGTTTGTGGATGTGTATGTCTGTCTGTGTGTGCGTAAACAAGAGGAAAGTGAAAGATACTCTCCATACCGACAGCATAAGAACGTAACTTATTTTGAATTTGAAAGCTTCACAAACAGTTATTTCGAAAATCTCCTTCAAGATTTTCGACCAGTTATTTAAAATAGAACATGAAATATTACCTTTAATGACTATATATAAAACATGTTTTACTATATTAGCATAAGCTGTTAGGTGAACATGGAATATTCAGAAGTATATGTTTTGAAAGATATAATTTTTATTTTAATCTTGGGCGAGTCATTATGTCTCTGATAAACACACAAGCAGAGGACACGAATAAAGTCGCGATTAAAGACGTAAAAACTGATAACCCTAACTGATTGATTGACTGATCGATTAACCGAAGTATCATTTAAATGTTATAAAAATGATGGAAGTCGAAGTCGATTTCGGCGGACTTTGAACTCAGAATGTAATGATGAGCGAAATGCCGCTGATTACTTTGCCCGGCGTGCTAACGAATCTGCCAGCGCACCGACTTTGCTTCATTTAATATATTGAACAGATTATGACACCCAAAAGAGCTATCAAGTTGCTTTGCTTCGTCAAACTACTGTGCAATTGGAGTGAACATTTTTCAACTAAATGTAATGGGTAGATTCCTCGACTCTAGATTCTACATGTTGAACCAATATTTTTTCCTATGTCATTGATCAATAAAGAACAAACACAAAACTCCCAAAACGATGAAAAATTGGAAAGCCACCGGTCTAAATTACATCTCTGTCAAGAGATGGAAGCTGGTTGGACATCGCAGAAGATACAAAGTCTTGAGTTTGCACCAGAAGATCCTCATGTTACTGCTGTCTGTTTTGCTATACATTCCTAGTCTACAAGAATAAGTTCAATGCGTTTGAATGCACCGATTATTGCTTAATCCAGCTGTTTTCTCAATCTATAAACATTTTCAAACGTATCATCCAAGATATATTGCACAACACCATCTATATCTTAGCCAAGCAATGCGGAATTCTTCAGCGAAGTGGAATAATCGATGTTATATACTGTCTCTGATTGATAAAAGAAGAATTGAGAAAATATCAATTCTAACCATTTGCCATTCCTTGAGGCAGGATTGTCGACTAGTTTTGAGTTATT
>NC_043008.1:15560579-15565579 GCF_006345805.1 Octopus sinensis
CATATATATGCGATGGGTAGATTGTCGCCATTTTATATTTTTAATTTCGCGCTTGCGAAGTGGAAGAATGAAAATAGACGTGAGATATGCAGGGATATTGTATTCTCATTCGCATAATCACCGAACCTTCCCATAGCACTTACTCAGCATTACCTGACACCTTGGGGTCGTATTGAGACCAAAATGTGGATGCTGAGAATCGTGGGCTCACTTAGCGGTTCGCCAAACGAGGTCGATCAAATGACGTAGCGTTTCGCCACACGAGATCGATAAAATGGCTTAGCGGTACGCCAAACATGATCGATGAAATAACTTAGCATTTCGCCAAACATTATCGATAAAATGACCTAGGTCATTTCAGAACATTTATAAATAAGTCTTACAGCTGTTTCCGGGATATTTTATATATTCCTTCATCGGAGACGGCGTGGGAAAATGTAGAACACACTTGCCGATGATCCTACGCTATGGGACTGAACTTTTCAGCGGACAGGATAATCTATTATATCGACCCCAGTACTCGACTAGTATTTGTTTTATTAACCCTCAAAGGATGACAGTCAACCTCGAGCAAGATTCAATAAGGAGGGAGGGTTGAAATGAAAGCGGGGCTGAGACTTAGAAGTTAATGGGTGGTATTGGAAAAATTTTATAAGCGGAGAGGGGGACTGCAACAGAGCTATAAAAGATTATATATATATATATATTATATAACATTATATAAAAGGGCTTAGTAACATAAATTACTTTGCCACATACTGAACTCATTAGAAATAGCAGCTAAAAAAAATTTTTTTAAACTATTTCTAATACTTAAAGAAAATCTCTCTCAGATAGATTTTCTTTAAGTATTAGAAATAGTTAAAAAAAATTTTTTTTAGCTGCTATTTCTAATGAGTTCAGTATGTGGCAAAGTAATTTATTTTACTAAGCCCTTTTATATATGTAATATTTTGCATTCGCCTTAAATGGTCCCTTTACATACTGAATACTTGGTGAAATTGATTAATAATTAATTAATTTTACCCTCATTTTTGAAATATATATATATATATATATATAATATATATATATATATATATATATATATTATATAAAAGGGCTTAGTAAAATAAATTACTTTGCCGCATACTGAACTCATTAGAAATAGCAGCTAAAAAAACTTTTAAAAACTATTTCTAATACTTAAAGAAAACCTCTCTCATATAGTGTTTGCTCAATTCAACTCACGAAAGTATGGGGGTAGAGACATTAAAAAATCAAATGCAAAGGTTATTTGAGAACGTACGTTTCAAGATTAGTCAAACTCGACATTTCTATCATCAGCTCAGAACTCCCTGGTTTGGATTTGAAAACACTGAAAGTGGGAGCATCCCTTTCGGCTTCTTATCGCTTCTGAAGATCTGCTCGAAACTAACAGTGCCAACAAACTCAAAAATGCAAGCGAAGATTTCTGCTCTCCCCTTTCCACCAGCGTGGGTTAAAATCAGTAAACACTATGCTTTTTTCGGTAAAATCCGAGGCATTATATAGAGAGAGATGAATTATAATTTCAACAATTGAGGGTAAAATTAATTAATTAATCAATTTCACCAAGTATTCAGTATGCAAAGGGACCATTTAAGGCGAATTCAAATATTACATTATATAAAAGGGCTTAGTAAAATAAATTACTTTGCCGCATACTGAACTCATTAGAAGTAGCAGCTAAAAAAACTTTTTTAAAACTATTTCTAATACTTAAAGAAAACCTCTCTCATATAGTGTTTGCTCAATTCAACTCACGAACGTATGGGGTTAGAGACATTAAAAAATCAAATGCAAAGGTTATTTGAGAACGTACGTTTCAAGATTAGTCAAACTCGACAATTCTATCATCAGCTCAGAACTCCCTGGTTTGGATTTGAAAACACTGAAAGTGGGAGCATACCCTTTCGGCTTCTTATCGCTTCTGAAGATCTGCTCGAAACTAACAGTGCCAACAAACTCAAAAATGCAAGCGAAGAATTTCTGCTCTCCCCTTTCCACCAGCGTGGGTTAAAATCAGTAAACACTATGCTTTTTTCGGTAAAATCCGAGGCATTATATAGAGAGAGATGAATTATAATTTCAACAATTGAGGGTAAAATTAATTAATTAATCAATTTCACCAAGTATTCAGTATGCAAAGGGACCATTTAAGGCGAATTCAAATTATTACATTATATAAAAGGGCTTAGTAAAATAAATTACTTTGCCGCATACTGAACTCATTAGAAATAGCAGCTAAAAAAACTTTTTTAAAACAATTTCTAATACTTAAAGAAAACCTCTCTCATATAGTGTTTGCTCAATTCAACTCACGAACGTATGGGGGTAGAGACATTAAAAAATCAAATGCAAAGGTTATTTGAGAACGTACGTTTCAAGATTAGTCAAACTCGACAATTCTATCATCAGCTCAGAACTCCCTGGTTTGGATTTGAAAACACTGAAAGTGGGAGCATACCCTTTCGGCTTCTTATCGCTTCTGAAGATCTGCTCGAAACTAACAGTGCCAACAAACTCAAAAATGCAAGCGAAGAATTTCTGCTCTCCCCTTTCCACCAGCGTGGGTTAAAATCAGTAAACACTATGCTTTTTTCGGTAAAATCCGAGGCATTATATAGAGAGAGATGAATTATAATTTCAACAATTGAGGGTAAAATTATTAATTAATCAATTTCACCAAGTATTCAGTATGCAAAGGGACCATTTAAGGCGAATTCAAATTATTACATTATATAAAAGGGCTTAGTAAAATAAATTACTTTGCCGCATACTGAACTCATTAGAAATAGCAGCTAAAAAAACTTTTTTAAAACAATTTCTAATACTTAAAGAAAACCTCTCTCATATAGTGTTTGCTCAATTCAACTCACGAACGTATGGGGGTAGAGACATTAAAAAATCAAATGCAAGGTTATTTGAGAACGTACGTTTCAAGATTAGTCAAACTCGACAATTCTATCATCAGCTCAGAACTCTCTGGTTTGGATTTGAAAACACTGAAAGTGGGAGCATACCCTTTCGGCTTCTTATCGCTTCTGAAGATCTGCTCGTAACTAACGTGCCAACAACTCAAAAATGCAAGCGAAGAATTTCTGCTCTCCCCTTTCCACCAGCGTGGGTTAAAATCAGTAAACACTATGCTTTTTTCGGTAAAATCCGAGGCATTATATAGAGAGAGATGAATTATAATTTCAACAATTGAGGGTAAAATTAATTAATTAATCAATTTCACCAAGTATTCAGTATGCAAAGGGACCATTTAAGGCGAATTCAAATTATTACATTATATAAAAGGTCTTAGTAAAATAAATTACTTTGCCGCATACTGAACTCATTAGAAATAGCAGCTAAAAAAACTTTTTAAAAACTATTTCTAATACTTAAAGAAAACCTCTCTCATATAGTGTTTGCTCAATTCAACTCACGAAAGTATGGGGTTAGAGACATTAAAAAATCAAATGCAAAGCTTATTTGAGAACGTATGTTTCAAGATTAGTCAAACTCGACATTTCTATCATCAGCTCAGAACTCAAATGGTCCCTTTGCATACTGAATACTTGGTGAAATTGATTAATTAATTAATTTTACCCTCAATTGTTGAAATTATAATTCATCTCTCTCTATATAATGCCTCGGATTTTACCGAAAAAAGCATAGTGTTTACTGATTTTAACCCACGCTGGTGGAAAGGGGAGAGCAGAAATTCTTCGCTTGCATTTTT
This sequence comes from Octopus sinensis, assembly GCF_006345805.1. Taxonomy (NCBI): domain Eukaryota; kingdom Metazoa; phylum Mollusca; class Cephalopoda; order Octopoda; family Octopodidae; genus Octopus; species Octopus sinensis. The sequence continues at coordinate 15,564,331 of NC_043008.1, forward strand.
GAGTTTGTTGGCACTGTTAGTTTCGAGCAGATCTTCAGAAGCGATAAGAAGCCGAAAGGGTATGCTCCCACTTTCAGTGTTTTCAAATCCAAACCAGGGAGTTCTGAGCTGATGATAGAAATGTCGAGTTTGACTAATCTTGAAACGTACGTTCTCAAATAACCTTTGCATTTGATTTTTTAATGTCTCTACCCCCATACTTTCGTGAGTTGAATTGAGCAAACACTATATGAGAGAGGTTTTCTTTAAGTATTAGAAATAGTTTTAAAAAAGTTTTTTTAGCTGCTATTTCTAATGAGTTCAGTATGCGGCAAAGTAATTTATTTTACTAAGCCCTTTTATATAATGTAATAATTTGAATTCGCCTTAAATGGTCCCTTTGCATACTGAATACTTGGTGAAATTGATTAATTAATTAATTTTACCCTCAATTGTTGAAATATATATATATATATATATCTATACAATATGTTACATTACTCGGTAGTCAAGATAAAACTCTGAGTTTCAGATGCCGAAGTGGAAATCCACAAACCAGATAATAGCCAGATAACCGAAGAGATGGTGTTGTGGATTTCCACTTCGGCATCTGAAACTCAGAGTTTTATCTTGACTACCGAGTAATGTAACATATTGTATAGATAAATTTCCTCTATTTACATAATATTGAGGTCTCTTTCTTTCTTTTGTTATCTTACCGTTTTATCAATATATATATATATATATATATATAATATAACGTGGTGGTACGTTGCAAACTTAATGTGGCAAGTCCTTACTACTACTTAGCCCTAGGAAGCACCGCTTCCTGTAGGCTTGACACATTTCCTGTGTCCTTATGTTTATTAAGAGGGAGGTAAGCACCTACACCCAGCAAAATCAGCACCCAGAGGCTAGTTTTTGAGTCATTGCTGGTCATCGGTCATTAGTCTGGAGTAGCACGCCATATATATTTAATATATATATATAGGCGTAGGAGTGGCTGTGTGGTAAGTAGCTTGTTTACCAACCACATGGTTACGGGTTCAGTCCCACTGCGTGGCACCTTGGGCAAGTGTCTTCTACTATAGCCTCGGGCCGACCAAGGCCTTGTGATTGGATTTGGTAGACGGAAACTGAAAGAAGCCCGTCGTATATATGTATATATATATATATATGTGTGTGTGTGTTTGTCCCCCTAGCATTGCTTGACAACCGATGCTGGTGTGTTTACGTCCCCGTCACTTAGCGGTTCGGCAAAAAGAGACCG
>NC_043008.1:15570579-15583079 GCF_006345805.1 Octopus sinensis
GTATATATGTACATATATATACCTATATATACACACACGCACATACACACACACTCACACATGTATATTACATACTTATACACAGAAACACAGATCAACGCGTTTTTTTTTTCCACTCTTGTCTACAAGTGAGTCGATGAGTTGATGATTACTTTATATGAGCAAAACACACACACATACACACACACACACATAAAATACTAAAGGAAATAAGAAACAAAAAAAACAGGAAACAAAATAATGCAAAAAAAAATGTTCATTTAAAACAATGGCAAAATAAAATAATGTAAACGAAACATAAATCATAACCGCTATCTAAAATATATAATTAGTTCTAGTCTGATATTAATGCCTATGGTCGACCAGTTTTTGGCTGATAAAAGGGTTTATACAATTATTGTTCTGCAAGTCAGTGAAGCAAATGTGTCAGTGAAAACAAGAAACTAATTTAACAGTGGTTAGTTCAATATCAGCATTAAAAAGAAGGAAAAAAAAAGTAAATAATAAAATAATGCGGTGTTGCTCAGCAAACAGAGCCGTTGATTCTGTTACCCTCTGTTAATCAATTTTCTTACACTAGTCTCTGGGGTGCGTGTTGGTATAATAATTATACCCAAGTCGCATTTAGGTGGAATTGGTGGGATACCGAGAAGAATTTGGTCAGTCTTGTCTTCGGATAAGGATTTTTCCCTGATTATGAATTTGCCAAAATCTAAGTAAATGGTTTTAGTTTCAAGAACTCGAAGTAATTGATTGTGCTAAATCACAAAGACATACACATATATACCTAATGCGCACGCACACGTATCTATCTATCTATCTATCTATCTATCTATCTATCTATCTATCTATCTATCTATCTATCTATCTATCTATCTATCTATATATCTATCTATATATATATACATATATATATCTTATTTCTTTATTGTCCACAAGGGGTTAAACATAGAGGGGGCAAACAAGGACAGACAAAGGTATTAAGTCGATTACATCGACCCCAGTGCGCAACTGGTACTTAATTTATCGACCTTGAAAGGATGAAAGGCAAAGTCGCACTCGGCAGAATTTCAACCCAGAACGTAACGCCAGACGAAATATCTATTTCTTTACTACCCACAAGGGGCCAAACACAGAGCGGACGATCAAGGACAGACAAAGGGATTAAGTCGATTACTCGACCCCAGTGCGTAACTGCTACTTAATTTATCGATCCCGAAAGGATGAAAGGCAAAGTCGACTTCGGCGGAATTTGAAATCAGAACGTAACGGCAGACGAATTTCGCCCGGCGTGCTAATGTTTCTGCCAGCTCACCGCCTATCTATCTATCTATCTATCTATCTATCTATCTATCTATCTATCTATCTTCTATCTATCTATCTACCTATCTATCTATCTATCTATCTATCTATCTATCTATCTATCTATCTATCTATCTATCTATCTATCTATCTATCTATCTATCTATCTATCTATCTATCTATATTATTGTCCATGTGTGTGTGTATGTGGTGTGCCTGCGTATGTTTGTCTGTGCATGAGTACTCAAAACGCAGCTAATATTAACGCAGAAAACTCGATACGGCTTTACTGGTTTCAGTCATTTGAACACAGACATGGTGAGATACTGCTTGGCGATTTACGCCGATATATGATACACTTGTGGACCACACTCATAAAACCCGGTTCGATCTCACAGATTAGCAACTTGAGGAATGATTTATGAGAAAAGAAAACAACAAAACAAGCAAAAAAAAAGAAACATCAGCTTATATACACCAAAAAAATATATAAGATCCAACACGAATTTCAAGGCTTAATAATTCTTATACACGATGTATAATCAGCTACAAACAAACAGAAATATTTACAGCTCTGCCATGTGTAAATGCATCAGTTTTCGTTAAAACCATAAAGTTAGCTATGTGCTGATTGAATTTTAAGTTTCTGTAGATGGAAATATCGATCAATAACAGTATAGCCCGGCGTTGCTCTGGTTTGTTTTTAGTTGCGCTTAAAACAGCAGACTTTGATGTCGCGTTAACAAAGTTTTGACATAGTTTCAATCGGTATGAAAAGTAAAAAATTTGCATTATGTAGCTTCTTATTTTCTTTAAGTGTACATTTTTCTGGTTGAAATACACTGAAAAACGGCGACACGGCAGTCAAAGAATCGTTAAAAATAGGGATTTTCATAGAAAAAAACCCCACCTTTTCGATGTAAATAACTTTTGCTCTTAACATGGTCCGATTTGAATTGTTTCTTCTACGGAATGAAGAGTAAGCCTACTTCTATCATACTCTCAATTTTGGTCAACTTGCACCGCAGGGTCTCGGAGGAGATATTGTTAGTTGAAGGCTACCAAATCTGCGACACACACACACACACACAAACAGACAACTTCAGTTTTATATGTATAGATTGATATACTCACGGTATGTCGTCCGTGGCTTTAGTCGATGTGTCTGTTGATAGGGTCTTGCGAATCTCGCGTATGTTTTCGCAGCAGAAATGTGTCTCGTATGGACATTTACTAAAGTGGGTTCGAATGACGTTCTTTTCCAGATTATTTTTTCTCAAGATTCTAGAGCTTCAGCATTACTTTTAGACTAAATCTGTGGTTTTCTGATTTACTATATATTCTCTTATCTGTTAACACACTCGCCACATAAGAATTTCATTAGTAACCGTATATCATTGTATCCGATGTCACTAGTTTTTTCTTCCACAAATTATTTAATAACAAGAATTCAATAAATTGGGGCACTTTCGTGTGTAAATTATTATACTGTTTTTTTTTTAATATTATTAGAATAGTCTCCAGAAGCATGGTGTGTAAAACTGATTCAGACACGAAAACAATACTACAGTGGGATAACGAATGGAATTAGACAAAACAATAACGAAGTTTATTTCATTTAGACAGACACAAAGAGCCTGTGTACACATAGAAAAGCAGTATTCATAACCGTCCTACAGTGTTTAATAATAAGACTACTCGTTCGAGAAAGCAATAACAACTACTACCTATTATTAGCGCTCAAAGAATGCATTTTACTAGATATTATTAATGGCATATAGAGTCAGACATGTAACGTTCATCATGGCAACGTTATCTGATTTTGTTCATTCGTGTCGACTTCATCCCTCTTTACTATATTTACCAGCAAGATAAATCAACTAACGAACGCTTTTGAATTACAAGTCAGTTCGATCAGAGCGTATTGGTGATTCAACCCTCAATATGTATCATGCTATTTCTGCTGATGATCTTCATTGAAACTAAACTACAGGCACATGGTATAAAATAGAAAGGGGTTTTCAATATTTGAAAGTGTATTTTGAAAAGACCAACTTATACAAAGCTTTGATAGTCACAAAAAGAATTCACTTCAGAATTGAAATGAAGAAATCTCACTCCACTGTTATACAAGGATTCGATTATTAAATTCTACTAAAATTGTTACGAAACAACTGGCAATATAAATCTAGAAATTACTCAGTGCCGAAATCTTCTATTGATGCAACAATATGCATGCTATTTAAACTGAATATAGTTCGCTCCTCAGATACCAGGGTTCAGAGAGATGCTCTGGAATAAATTAATCCCGACTATAATGTAGGCGTGGGAGTGGCTGTGTGGTAATTAGCTTGCTTACGAACCACATGGTTCCAGGTTCAGTGCCTCTGTGTGGCACCTTGGTCAAGTGTCTTCGACTATAGCCTCGGGCCGACCAAGTGGTTCAGCAAAAGTGACCGATAGAATAAGTACTAGGCTTCCAAAGAATAAGTCCTGGGGTCGATTTACTCGACTAAAGGCAGTGCTCCAGTATGGCCGCATTCAAATGACTGAAACAAGTAAAAGAATAAAAGAGTAAAAGAGAGTATAATGTACCATAATTTCTGCGTTGGAACTTAAAGCGAAGAGTAGACACACCAAATACTAAACTAGTGGAATACAAGGAAGATATCGACGTTTGCTAATGGTAGTTAACTCATTATTGCAGACAAAACATGGAAATTGAGGAGGTTGAAAAGAGTGGGGTGGGGGCCGAAGTTGAAGGAAATACTGCTTGGTTAAAATTGGTATCGAATCAAGATCAGTTGAATTGGTGCACGCAAACGCAGGACAAATAACTTATAGAAGAAGCGGATAGAGGCATGCAAGTATAAAGGAAGATCAATAGATAACGAAGCCAGATCAATGGGTTCACTCACAATATAAGTTGAATGGCAAGAAGAGGATACGTATTTTGAATTAGAAAAAAATAATTGTATCGAGGTTTCAATTTTTTTTTTTTTACAATTGTTAAAATTTCCCCAAGTTTTTCCTCTGGTACGGAATTCTGAAAGCAGAATTTTTTAATAAAGATGGTGATGACCGTATATGTGTATGAGTGTGCACGTTTGTGTATGTAATGCACGGTCAAACACACACACACACACATATATAATTCTCTGTCACTTTATATATATATATATATATATATACTTGTATATATGTGTGCATGTATGTATAAATGTATGTATGTATGCATCTATGTTTGTATGTATGTATGTATGTACGCATGTATGTATGTATGTATGTATCTATCTATCTATCTATCTATCTATCTATCTATCTGTCTGTCTGTCTATCTATCTATCTATCTATCTATCTATCTATCTATCTATCTATATATATATATATACTATATATATATATATATATAATGATGTTGCCTATTAAATTTGAACTAAAAAATATCACATATGTCACACATATATGTAACTAATTGAAAGCATGTATGTTTGTTGTGAGCAAGTATGTGTGTTAACAATTCAATGTAATTACATGTATATATCTGTGTTCATAACAGTTAAACATATAAACGATAAGCAAATAATAATAATAATAATAATAATAATAATAATAATAATAATATAATAATAATAATGCTCTGATGTGAGATATTAAGGTGGTAGGGGGTAAGATATTACTAATAAGAAATACAATTAATTCAGATATTGGAATGTATCATAGGAAGAAAATATGATTATATTATTAGTGAAAGTTCAATATGATTATCTTAGATTATATTCGGGCAATACGATATTATTTTATGGAGCTGTACTGGCAGATCGCCAACACTATCTGCAAACTAAGTTGTTTGCTCTTTCTTTGCAGGTCGATCCGAACAGTAAGCGGCACAAGTCGATAGATACAACGCTGATATGTATAACTGCAGTCTTGATTATGCTCGCAGTCTAGTAATATCTGATTTAGTTGAATGAGCTTTACACTCTCCTTTGACAGCTTGGCATATAACTAGGTCTCCATCATTCTAACGAATGCGTCGAATTATTCTTCTGCATTATGCGCCATTTTATTTTGATTATACTTTATTGCAGTGAAGTTCGAAAATGAACTGATGCACTGTTTAAGCTGCAACTAAACATACTCACACACTAAACATGCTAAACATACTCACACAGAGATATACACAAGTATAGAAGCACGTACACAAACGCACAAACATACATGCGTAGGCCTAACAAACTCGCTTACTTGCAAATAGACAAGACACATATGGATACATCTATACTCACAGACTTTCAAATACACTGGCTACGATAAATATCTGTCTTTCTCACTCTCACTTTTTATACATACATGTATATACATACAGTCTTTGACACATGTATGTGTCTGAGCGTATGCATGTACATACATACGTTCATACATGTGTTTCTACAAATGATATTGTGTTAGCTTCGGGATTTTCCAATATATTTTGTATGGAATTTAGATGACGCCTGTGTGTATGTATGTATTCTATGTGCTTATGTGTTCTATGTGCTTATGTGTTCTATGCGCTTATGTATGTGTGCGTGTATATGTGTGATAGCGAGTGTTTTAGTTAGCATGTTTCAAAAACTGTCATATGTCAATGTAGTTTAACAGTTCGATAAATATTTACTAAACACAATGTGATCGAGTAAAGATGTGATGCCTCACACGTGCCGCAGAACAAAGTTAGAAATCTTTAAAATGCTTGTTTCTAACGTAGGGAGACGGCAAGATAATTTTTCGAGGCGAGTTTAGTCGATTCTATAACATCCAGGACTTGTCGAATAGTTTATCCGTCAATGGAAAGTAAAGTTTGCCTCTTTGTCTCTTGACGATTTAAATTCAGGTCATTAAAGACTTAAATTCGGATCATGTTTTGTAGAACAGGGTATCAGTCCTCTTCGGTCGAAGCAGGTGCTATGTATAAAGAATAAAAATATTAACTAACTCTGTTTTTGCAGACTCCACACACAAGAATATAGATTTTCAATAGGCGCCTACTTGTGCGGGACCAGTTATGGCTTCATTCTTTCTGAATACAAAAGTACGACGGAAGTACTCGAGTCGAATGAATGATCTATAATTTTCTCCTTACGCTTTGATTCAAAATATGTTACCAGTTACATCTACGTCGGTAGTGGCGTTATGGATTCTTTTTCAGCTTCTGACAAGATGGCTTGTGGAATTTTTTGAGTAAGTTAATGCTGTGTGTAATTTCATCGCTTTGAACAAATTTGTTTTCCAGTCTTCCGAGAAGGATAAAATTATATACCAATTGAATACTGAGGTTACTATAACCAAATGTTCTCTCCCTGCCATACACGCACACACGCGCATACACATACACACCACACACACACACATGCATGTATATAAATATATACATATATATACATATATTTATATGTCATATATGTATTATTTATCACACTGTATTCTATATATATATATATATATATATATATATATATAATATACATACACACACACACACACACACACACACACACACACACACACACAGACACCACATATACATATATATGCAAGAAGAAAATGGATGAAAAATAACAGGAAGAAGTTGGTCCTTTGCACTAGTAAGCCATTAATTTAATTAATTAATAAAGAAAAGTGGTACCTCTCACACACTCTTTCAAACTCTTACCACCAGCCTCCTGAGAGTAATACGATGCGATGTTCGAGAGATGGAATTGCTGGGAGGATGGATGTGAATATAAATGGTGAGATGTTAGAGGAGGTGAGTGTTTTTTAGTATCTGAGGGTGTTGGTTGAAGAAGTGTGATATAGAGTGACGGAAGGTAGTAAGACACCTGAAGTTGCGAAAGGTATGCTGAGAGATAAAAGGTTGAGTGTGAAAACGAAAAGAAATGCGTATGAGGACGTGATTGTGACGACAATGTTATATAGTGCAGAGACGTGGGGGCTGAGAGAAGTGGAAAGGAGGCGACTAGATGTGTTTGAGATGAGATGACTGAGGGCTATGGTTGGTGTGACAAGGATGGACAGGATGAGGAATAAGGAGATGCGAAGGCGTGCAGGAATGACAGAAAAACTAACAACCAAAATGGATAGACGAATGCGGAGGTGGTTTGGTCACATGGAGAGGATGGATGAGGATCGGAGGATAAAGAGGGTGACGAAGGCAGAAATGGTAGGCAGCAGAACTAGAAGCAGACCTCGGTTTGTTGGGATGGAAGGAGTGAGGAAAGAGTTTATAAATGATAGGAAAGCTTGAAGAGTGTTTGTGGATGGATGCGTGAATTTGATGTTGGTCAAAGGGGTAAGGACCCAGCATGATGCGGCGGGGATAAGCCAGCATATGTTGTCGGGCGCCGCTGCTGATATTAAGGGTTGCTTTCTATGCCTTGACCCAAGCATACAACGGGGCTCATCTCTTTGAGCTTGGAAATGAATGGAATGCCTGGTGTGTAAACTGTTGTGGCCACCCACTCCTAAAAAATAAGGAATAAAGCTGGGTATATATATAAAAAGCTATATGTATATATATATATAAATATAAAGAGAAAGAAAGAGATACAGAGAAAGGGAAAAAGAAAAAGAGAGAAGTTGAATATGAACTTGGTTTCCTTGAGATATTTCATCTATAAAGACTTAACTGATTTCACAGATTTCTCTGATTTGCAAAAGTTGAGATAGACGTACGACTATGTTGTAACTGACTTGCTTCGAGTGGAGTTCCAGAATTCTATTGTTCTTATAGAAGAAACATGACTCAAATTAGTATCTGTTTTGGATGCGATTTGATTGGCAGTGGATGATCACGTAATTAAGCATACAAATTTTAGTAAGTTCCGCGCTACGTCACTTCGTTAATATGTGACAATATGTTTGGCACCGTAAGTTAAGACTGACACGGTTGAGCGAACGGGACTCGCGGCAATCTGAAGAAAGCGTAGCTGTATGAATTTAATGTGTTAAGCGTGGTTGAGGCTGATCACGTGATTAGGCTCAGAAATTTTTGCAAGTTATCCGCTGCGTCCGTGCGTTAATATCATGTGACAACGTTAAATTAAAGCCGACATTGTGGAGCGAACGTATCTAGTGACAGTTCCAAACAAGCAATGCTCTGTAAATGGCATGTGTCAAGGGGAAGGAGATGTGTAAATGTAGTCCGGCGGCTGGATAGTTATCATTTGTATGTACGTAAGGCATAATATTTTGTTCCTCACTAACTTCATGCATTGTTGTTATGCGGGGAAAAATTCATGATTGAGTCCAAAGACTGAGTGGAAAAATTTAATGATTGGTTGACGTGACTACCATTTTTTGCAGTTGTATATATACGGTTTTTATACTACAAACCCACACAAATAGACACTCACAAAAATACACACATCAGCACGTAAACAACATGCACATATACACACGAATCCCCGTCACATATCTACAAGTAGGTGTAAATATGTTTATATCTTCACCTATATATATGTTTGTATGTTGGGGTGATATATAAATAGCGTCGGCACTATACACTGTATATTTACAATTATTTCTTTACAGCTAGAAATTTTCTCATTGATAAAATACGGTGAATGGGTTTCTTGCCGGTTCGAATATACCTTCAGCATATTTGAACGGGTAACAAGTCTGTATATATACACATCACCGATTAGCGCTGTCATCGAACGATGACAGATATATCATACTAGAAATCTGTCTCTCGTGTCAGTTTGCTACGTCAGGTTTTCTGGGGTCTGCTGCTGAAGAGGAGATAACCACAATGAAATGCATGCGCCCAACTGTTTGGTTACGGAGAACTTTGAACTGATTCAGTGTAATTGTCTACAGCGAGAAATTTTCTCTATGACAACGTACAATGACCGAACTGATTGGAATATGCCTCAAACATATTTGAACCTGTTACAAGTTTATGTTTTTATGCATCACTGCTAAGTGCTGCCATCTTGTATGTATGTATGTATACCTAAACAAATGTGCAATAGACTATGCTGCCTAAATGTAGACAGCAGTAAGAAACTTCGTTGCCGTTTTCTTCCTCCGCTTCCTTCATCTACAGCTACTACTACTACTACTACTACTACTACAACTACTACTACTACTACTACTACTACTACTATTACTGCTGCTGCTGCTGCTGCTACTACTACTACTACTACTACTACTACTGCCGCCGCCGCCACCACCACAACCAAATCCACCACCACCACCACCACCACCACTACTACTACTACTACTACTACTACTACCATATTTTAAGAGGGACTCATTATTATATGCAGTTTATTAATTTTATTAATTTTCTTGCTCTTATGGTAGGTAGCTTACTTAATCGGTACTATTCTTGGTATTCAATTACGGCTTAGAAGATAAACATCGTGCCATGAATATATTTAAAAATCACTTATGTCGACGGGAAAAAAAGAAAAAAAAAACCTTTTCTCACTTATACGTTAAGTATAGATGGAATTATCAACTGACAGTGCTAGGGCTGAAATCGATATTACAAATTAAGGAGAGACAAATTTTTAGGTGTGACAATAATAAAAATTGGCTGCGCTATAGGGTGTGATAACGCTTGTGTCTATAACTGCGATGGAACGGCAATATAAGTGTCTACATTATACGGTTACAAACTAAAAATGCTTCAGAATTGAAATAAATGTCATACTGTATTTAAATATATCTCTTTAATTCACGTAGGATACTAGATTAAAATTATATTACCACTGACATCGTTTTCCTACTACCTGGTTACCTAGCATCGACAAAAGTGTATTAGTAAGGCATAGATATAGCTTAACCGGGTATGTATATATATATATATATATATATATATATAGATAGATAGATATATACACACAGGAGAGTATTGTAGTTCGCTGGAAGCATTGTATATTGTTTGGGAAATATAACGTGTCTTGAATGGTACAACTCTACACTGTTGTGCCACACACACACACACACACACACACCACACACACACACACACACACACCACACACACACACACACACACACATACACACACACATATATAAAGTCAACTATTGTTAGCGGTGAGGAGCTAACGATATATATTGTATATAATGGGTGCAGAGTTGCACCGATAACCAGCTGGCGGAGATTCTGCCTGGGGTTAAACTTGTAGTAACATGTTACAGCCACTTTGATGCTGAAATGTATTGAAAGATATAGTAATAATTTATTCTCAAACACAGAAGAATTCGTTACTGAGAAGCTTAGCTTAAAGTTAAAGCACTTGACGCGTAATCACAGGGATGTGCGTTCGAGTCTCATGGCTAGCCTGTAACGATTTTTCTGCAATATATAGTTAGTTTCTCCTGTTCATTCTATTGTATTAGCACTATCATGCGTTTGAAAATAAATTATATATATATATATATAATATATATATATATATATATATATATATAGCATTCATAAATTTCCTTTACTATTTGAAACGTTCAGGAAATACTGAAAAATACGAATAATTCCATAGAGTTTATTGGTAAATAGAAACAAAACCAATAAAATTTTATGATAAACATCAGTAGAGTTCTGCATGGGCTGGATTGGTTCATTGATGGATCTGAACGGTATTGGATACAATAAATTGTGGAACTTGTAAAGATATTTTATGTCCACACTCTATACTCTCTCACTCTCTCTCTCTCTCTCGCTCGCACATACATACACACATACATACATACATACATACATACATACATACATACATACATACACACATATATATATATATATATATATATTTATATATATATATATATATGTAGATATATGTCTGTGTGTGTGTGTTTCCCTGCTCATGGAAATTGTGCTTGTATACTTAGGATTTTCAAATGAAAGTTTAGATATTAATGCTTTAGATATTATTTAGTAGAAAGCGATACTGGTTTTACTAGAAACAATATGCTCGCGGTTATTACAATATCCTTTGTGATTTACTTTGCTTATTCTTACTCAAATATTATAGTTCAACATCTAAAATATATCGTGTATCAATAAAGTTATTGTGTATAACGCTTTCTCTAGATTGAAGCTTACTCTACGGTAAGATGCATGAGTCATGGAAAATCACTGATTGAGGTTTAGGGAGAAGATGGAAGATTTAATCCACAGAGAACTACTGAGAGAAAGAAATATGGACTTTAAATGTAATGAATCATCTGAGTATAAAGCAATTTTTGTCAGGAAAATTGGAAATTTAAACTAAGAGAAACACAAATAAGAAATGTATACTCTTTTCTCTTTTTACTCTTTTACTTGTTTCAGTCATTTGACTGCGGCCATGCTGGAGCACCGCCTTTTTTTAATCGAGCAACTCGAAACCGGGACTTATTATTTTGTAAGCCCAGTATTTATTCTATCGGTCTCTTTTGCCGAACTGCTAAGTAACGGGGACATAAACACACCAGCATCGGTTGTCAAGCAATGCTAGGGAGACAAACACAGACACACAAACACACACACGCATACATATACATATATATACATATATACGACGGGCTTCTTTCAGTTTCCGTCTACCAAATCCACTCACAAGGCTTTGGTCGGCCCGAGGCTATAGCAGAAGACACTTGCCCAAAGTGCCATGCAGTGGGACTGAACCCGGAACCATGTGGTTGGTAAACAAGCTACTTACCACACAGCCACTCCTACGCCTATGTATGTGTATATTTGATAATGAATGCATTAATGTGAATTAATAGGTGCAATATAAGGTTAAACTACGTGGCTTTCTCTAATTCTTAATAATAGCCAAATTAATTAATTACGTCTTCCGTAAGACACATCAAGAATGTTTATGAAAAACGAAACTATTCGCTTCGGTCACCATTCAAGCTATTGAAAGCCAAAGAGTTAAACCAATGTTTTTAATTTCACTTCATTTAAGCATATGTTTATTAAAACTATGAATATGATTGCGAATATATGTCATTTGCATAATTGAAGTGTGTCCTGAACTCCACTTTCACACACACAAACACACATACTTTCACACGCACACACACACAAACACACATACTTTCACACACACAGACAGACACACACAGACGCACAGTAACACAAAGACATACCTACACACGCATGTTTATTAGTACGTTTATATCCGTCTATATTTGTCCTTTATGTTTAACGTG
>NC_043008.1:15588079-15605579 GCF_006345805.1 Octopus sinensis
ACGGGTGACGAGATGCAAACAGTGGAGAGATTTGGAAGTGTCAGTTCCCGGAAAAGAAGGACAATCTGCTTCAATCAGGTGCGGAAGATATTGAAGTTACAGTAGAAAATGCACACAGGCAGAAATAGAAAGGGGCTCATCACTTTTATCGGTGAAAGAGCTATTGTGTAACTTAACATATTTCAGTCGAGTTAGGTTATCTTGGTGGAAGCGCGTGGCTTAATGGTTAGGGTGTCAGCATCATGATCGTAAGATTGTGGTTTTGGTTCTTGGACCGGGCGACGCGTTGTGTTCTTGAGCAAAACACTTCATTTCACGTTGCTACAGTTCACTCAACTGGTAAAACTGAGTGACGCTACGATGGACTATAATCGGTTCATCCAAAACTGTCGTCCGCTTTAAAAGGGCGCATTTATTTTTATTTTTAAGGTTATCTTGAAGGATAACCTTACGTTGAAATTTCTCTATCGCATTTTTACAGGAGTTAGGTTCGTAACCCACGGTGTATACTTGCTCGGCCCGAGTCGATACTTGTCCATACTTGTCCATAACAAGTAAAATCAAATAACGAAATAGAATCAGAAATATTTTTATAATTGTAGATGACAAATTTTATGGGCGGGAGAGATAATCACCAGAGCTTCCACGTGCGGGGTTCGGGTCAAAACTGGAGAAGCTATTTGTAACTCAGCATCACTTTCACGTTCTTAAGTAAGGGTTTGGGTGGCTTTGCAGATATTTGTAAGGGTAAAAAAGTACACAGCTTTCTGTTCTGATCAAAACAATTTGGGTCATTGTCTATAAGCGTCAGCTGACCAGGTTTTGACGATGCAAGATATATGTTTCTGTTTGATTTCGTAGGTGACCACTCTGGTAAAGCCACCACCATCTTATTTGATAAGAATCAACTAAATATGCTACTATAGCCAGGTAACTACTGACCTGAATCTAGCAGACATCACGTGGTGTATATTATATAAAAGTGACTACCATACAGTGTTCGAGCAGTTAAAGGACTGTTTATGAATTTACATAGATTTCTTTTACGTAGTAAGAAATACTGGCTTCCATTAAACTCAAATATGCCACTCTTATCACTAATATTCCGTATGCAGTTTTCATGAATACGGCATACTGTTCTATGGTAATATGTTTTGGTTTTATAGGTATTCCACAGTTAATATGTTGGGAAATAATCTAATTATAATTTTGAGTTAATTAGTAATGTTAACTTATGAAGAAAACAGTTTTGATATTCTAACTAAATTCACAAAAAAAAAAGAAAATGTAGTTTCAGATTTTTAAAATAACGTTACCACGAGAACCAGAAATTAAATCAAAAGCGAGAGCTTGAAGCAACCATTTTTGTAGATGTAGTTCACAGAGGATTTAAAAAAAACAACAACAAAAGAAACATAAGTGTAAACGATTTTTTCAAACCTTGATTTCATATTTTCATATTACAAAATACATTTCAGACAGTGGATATAATAGCCGAAAGGTTCCTATTCCGAATATACAGAGTTATTCGTTTCCGATCCTCAGCCGATTAACCGAGCCTGAAATCCTTTTCAAATATCCACTATATACATACATACATACATACATACATACATACATACATACATACATACATACATACATACATACATACACACATATATACACACATACATACACACATACATACACATACACACACACACACACACACACACACACACATGACCTCTGCCCTTCTGCAAAGAAACCTATTTTTGAAAATTTGCTAAACAGTGACGCTGATCATAGTTTAATCGAAGGAGCGAGGTGCAAAGTAAATGCAGTAATAATAGGAAAATCAGTGGGGCCCCATTTAAGCGGCCCTTTAGAAACTGAACCTCCTTACGATATTCCCTGGGAGTTCATGGTACGAGATTCATTGCCATTGAACTGATTTCGTCGCCAATGCCATGTATTTAGTTTAAAAGGCAGTTAAAATAAGAGGGGAGGGTCAGTGGAACCCCAATTAGGCGGCCTTTAAAAAAATAAGCACTAGGATTAGTGGGGTTGCTGGTTTGAGTTTCGCTGTCCTTGCACCAAGGGTCTATGAGGAGTTAACGAACTTAAAAACGTAACGGACAGAAACATCAGTGAAATTTATATTAAGAAGAAGCATATATATATATATATATATATATATATATATATATTAACACACACAGACATACACACACACATATATATATATGTTTGTGCGTGTATGTGTGACTGTGTATAGATACATAGACAGACAGAAATATAGACAGATAGAAAAATATTTTGATAAATAACTAGATAGGTAGGTAGATAAAGGATTCGATATCTCAAGGTTTTAAGATAATCTACCCTTGCTCATATGAGTCATAGTGTGAAGTTATAAATACGCAGTGTAATATTAAAAGCGCACTGTTGTATTTCTAATAGTCGTTTTTGTAGAACCTATTCACGTCACTAACCGCAAGCTACCTGGCCAATTATTGTTGGCATAGCCACGATTGTTATGTACAATTGCGAATGCATAATATGACTTTATTATGTGTCTTGAAACATAGCCTAATCATGTGAGGTTATGGTAAATGTAATTAAAATCCAAGTATGTGATTAAACGTCGATAATCCTATCATTTACTAGCTGTGGGATCTAGCAAGAAATGAGCGAGCGCAATCAACGTATTTATGTTAGTATGTTCAGCGATTTCTTACAATAGTACAAGGCTAATATTTTGGTTATTCCGTCATCATTATTCCCTTGGAACAATGGTGACTGAATAAGTAAATTATCTGAATAAGTGAAATTAATTATAGTTTAGGATATTCTAATATAGTACCCTCATAATAATTGCCACTTCTTATTTTCGTATCTCATGAAACGAACGATACACACCATATTACTTGAAGCCTAACGATTAGGCAATGCATGCTCCTGTCAGTATTTTTAACTAAATATAAGCAATAATAAATCTCTGAACGCGGTATAAACAGTAGCTGCACGACAATGTGAAGAATATTTGCCACATAAATGTGGCTAACCACTAACGGTGGATGCTACTGTAGCTTGTAGCCCCAGGAGAACATCTTCTCCAGCTGGCTATTGACACCCTTTCTGTGCCCTATCAGTATTTGCAAAGGGGAGTCATCCTTCATATCGGCGACCTGACGTGATACGCACGAACCCGGGTTTCTGAATAGTTACCCGTCATATATAACTAAACTATAACTATAACTATATATACCTCAAAATACCTCAAAAGCTATAACTAAATATAGTTTTCGGGGTATTTTTGTCTGACAATCTTATCAAAGACTATATTTTACTGTCGAGATAAAATACGAGTGATTCCGCCGCGTCAATGTAACTGTCCCAATAAATCGTAGTTCACACGTTATGAGATTTTTCATTAATTTTAATTAAGTAAAATTACTATGTTGTCTCACCTGTCTTAATTGAACTTCAGTGAGGGCGCGTGGCTTAGTGGTTAGGGCATTCGGCTCATGATCGTAAGGTTGTGAGTTCCCGGCAACGCGTTGTGTCCTTGAGCAAGACACTTTATTTCACGTTCCTCCAGTCCACTCAGCTGGCAAAAATGAGTTGTACTTGTATTTCAAAGGGTCAGCCTTGTCACTCTCTGTGTAACGCTGATTATCCCCGAGAACTACGTTAAGGGTACACGTGTCTGTGGAATGCTCAGCCATTTGCACGTTAATTTCACGAGCAAGCTGTTCCGTTGATCGTATCAGCTGGGACCCTCGTCGTCGTAACCGGCGGAGTCTTTTTTTTTTATATATACCTCAAGATACCTCAAAAGCTATAACTAAATATAGTTTTTGGGGTATTTTTGTCTGACAGTCTTATCAAAGACTATATTTTACTGTCGAGATAAAATACGAGTGATTCCGCCGCGTCAATGTAACTGTCCCGATAAATCGTAGTTCACACGTTATGAGATTTTTCATTAATTTTAATTAAGTAAAATTACTATGTTGTCTCACCTGTCTTAATTGAACTGCATTCATACTGATGCTATTGATTATTTCTAATCACAAAGGGTTCATTATATTAAGTATAAAGTACATTAGCAATCACTATACCTTATACTAAAAGCACTGGGTGTGTAATTATAACACAAACGGGAATTAAAAAATAATGTACTTAACGAACAAAGCAAAATAATTCAATGAACCTAATCCTCTCCATAAACATATCTGTTATGGGAGCCATTACTTGCACTGGAAACAGCTTTCTCTCACTACCTCTCTCCTTCTCTCTTACCCTTCTCTCTCTCTCTGTATATATATATAGGGAGAGAATTCACGAACAAAACAAAAGACAAAGACAGGTGGTGAAGAAAACAAATAGATGTATTAGTAAAACGTTCGGGAATTGAAATAGTCTTTTACGTTTCGAGCCTACGCTCTTCTACAGAAAGGGACACAGAAAGAAACAAGGAGAGAATATATATATATATATATATATATATATATATTATATATATATATATATATACAAAAAGGGTGAAATATAATTAATTTAATAAAATGAATAAATTTCACCTAGTAGTTTTATCGGTATGGAAAAGACCATATTTGGTAAGGATTATATTAATTATAATAAAAGGGTTAATTGCAACAAGTTGCTCAAAACCAAATACCAAAAATATTAGAAATGGCAGCCAAATAGATCACCATTTCTCCTACTTTTTTACTAGTAGGAGAAATGGTGATCTATTTGGCTGCCATTTCTAATATTTTCTGTATGTGGTTTTGAGCAACTTGTTGCAATTAACCCTTTATTATAATTAAAATATATATATATATATATATTTATATACATCTATTTGTGCGTGAGTATAGATAAATATGTAGATGTGTCAGTGTATCTATATATGTTTGTGCGTGTACGGGCGTGTGGTTGTAGGTGTCTGTGTGTTTGTCTCTCTCTATCTTCTTGATAGCTGGTGTTTGTTTGTTTACGTCCCTGTAACTTTGCGTTATAGGAAAAGTGACCAAAAGAATATATAAATCTCTCTCTATATAAACGGCAGTTTGTCTGTGCGTGTTTCTGGTTGTCTGTTTGCTTGTACCCTCACCCTGACCACGGCTTTCAACCGATTCTGATGAAACTTGACACACACATAGCCCAATGTCATAATTCAAAACTAACGCAGCGAAAATTTTGAAAAGTTCCCCCAGTTCTGAAAAAAATCGATAAATTCGACATGGGGTCGAGAATTAGGAATACGAACCACAAACTGTCTAGGGGACGCAACTCTACCTTTTTTAAATCTCAAAAAAAAATTTACCATCATTTTTTCCATTTTTTTGCTATTTTTTGGCTATAACTCTCTAAAAATGCTTTATAGTTATTTCCCTTACAAACCTGAGCAACGCCGGGCGATACTGCTAGTATATAAATAAATAAATGAATAAATAAATATGTACTATGGTTTGATATGTTTGAATAAACCTTTAAGAGCCGTGCCTCAGCAAGCGGCAGTCTAATGGCTGTAACAAATAAAAGATAAGAAATTAAAGATTAACTAAATTAAGTATTCCTAAAGTAAAATATTCATCTAAATTTACTATCCATTAATGGAAACCTAACAAGTGTCGCTGTGTATACGAAGTCTTTTATATATTAATTGTATGTATTTTCTGTCTTGTAAATTATACGAAACAAGAAAAGAGCTTATCGTTCATACTAAAACCAAACAAAATCGATGCTGGAACAAGCACGCTGTCAGAGTCGTTACCGCGGACAGGATATTTAGGAACATTTGTGTCCTGGTCTTCCTTTTCGTTTGCGTTGCCCTATGTTTCCTGTTTCCGAAGACGAGCTATGCTCGAAACGTTAAACAACCGGACTTTTCCATCTCTGGGCCTTTTATTAATACTTTACATGTGCTATGTCCTCATATTGTTGCTATTTTTTTCATGTATTTTTCTCTGTTTTTTAGCGTATATATATATATATATTATATATATATATATTATATATATATATATATATATATATACATAATGTGACCGCGTGTGTACCGTTGGCGATTTGTTTTCCTCCGTCTTCCCTTCTTTGGATCTTTCCCTTTCCTATGTTTCTGACGAAAAGCTCTGCTCGAGACGTTAAACACTCCTTCTTTCCTTGTTTTCTGAGCGTCCAATAATACTATACTTATTCCACGTCCTCGCGTTGTGTTTTCTTTCTGTGTTTTTAACTACATATATATATATATTATATATATATATATATATACGGGTGTGTGTGATTGTGTATAGAAGAATATATTAATAAAAGGAATTCCAACCTTGTCTGATTTTCACGTTTTATTTACATTCTTATAATGATATAATATAAGATAATATAATATAATAGAATAAAATAAAATAGTAGAATGTTAAATGTTAAATGTTCATTCTGATTGAACTAGTACTTTCATGCATTAAATTATGCAATCTTCAGGTTCATGTAGTAGTGGTGACAGTCATGCTTCACAATTTTTGACTGATATACATATGATATATGCATGTATATTGTATATATATATACATATGATACATGCATGTATATTGTTTTATATATATTTTTTCCTTTATATATATATATAATATATATATATATATATATATATACATACATGTGGGGGCGAGCGCGCGCGTGTGTGTGCAAGTGAACATGTGCGCGTGTGATATAGTCTCCGGCATGACTGAAACGTCTTCGATCATATATCTGCTGGTTCTGGATCGACCTAAGGCTAAAACAAAAACGAAGATCTATAAGGTATCTAGCGGAGTATAAACATTTATTGCGAAAGATCAGCTAGGACAAAAAAATACACTGCATCAATAGGCATTGAAAATTACAGTTCTTTTTACGTGAAAGAAAATTAAATTTGTATAAGGATTTCGAAGTGCAGTAATGTCTCCAGGCCAAATTTGCATTACTTTAGAAATTAATACAATAATGATAATGATATCTATGTTGTTATCAATTGGTAATAACAATAATAATGAAACCAGCAATAAAAAATAATTATGAAAATAATAGTAATACATGCTCTAACTTATGTTGTTATATGTATCTCTACGTGTATGAAAACATGTTATACTCAGGAGGAGGTAAAGGTTTTTTTTTTCTTTCTATTGATAGTGTTATCATCAATAGTAGCGCTATTAGTAACACTAACTGTATGATTATTATTATTATAATTATCATTATAATTATTATTATCATTATTATTATTATTATTATTATTGTTATTATTATTATTATTATTATTATTATTATTATTATTATTATTATTATTATTATTATTATTATTATTATTGTTATTATTGTTATTATTACTATTATTATTATTATTATTAGTATTATTATTATTATTATTATTATTATTATTATTATTATTATTATCATTATTATTAGAGCGGCGAGCTGTCAGAATCGTTAGCACTCCGGGTGAGATGCTTAGCGGTTGATCAACCGTAACTACGTTCTGAGTTCAAATTCTGCCGAGGCCGACTTTGCCATTTCTCCTTTCCAGGTCGATAAAGCAAGTACCAGTGTAACACTGGGGTCGATGTATTTGACTAGTCCCCTCCTCCAAAATTACTGGGCTTGTGCATATACAAGAAAGGATCATTATTTGGGCGGCGAGCTGGCAGAATCGTTAGCACATCTGACAGAACGCTTTGCGGTATTTCGTCCGTCTTTACGCTCCGAGTTCAAATTCCGCCGAGCTCGACCTTGCCTTTCATCTTCTCAGGATCGATAAACTAGATAGATGTGACACACTGATGTCGACTCTTCACCTTACTCAAAATTTCAGGCCTTCTGCCTTTAGTGTAAAGGATTATTATTATTATTATTATTTTTGTTGTTGTTGTTCTTGTTGTTGTCGTCGTCATCATCATCATCATCATCATTATTATTACTATTAAGGTGGTGAGCCGACACAATCGTGAGGAAGCCGGGCGAAATGCTCATCGGCATTTCGCCCCTTTTCACCTGCGTTCAAATTCTGCCGGGGTCGATTTTATCTCTCATCCTTTCGGGATCAATAAAATAAGTACCGACTGAATAGTGGGGCCGCTCTATTATCGATTCCCCCTCCTCCTCTGTAACTGGTGGCTTTCTACCAAAATTTGAAGCCATTATTATATCTACCACTAAGACGCCGAGCTGGCAGAACCATTAATACGCTGGACGAAATGCTTAGCGGTATTTGCCCCGTCGCTACATTCTGAGATCAAATTCCGGCGAAGTCGACTTTGCCATTCAACCTTTCGGGGGTCGATTAAATAAGTACCTGTTATACACTGCGGTCGATATAATCAACTTAATCCGTTTGTCTCTCCCTGTTTGTCCTCTCCGTGTGTAACCCCTTGTGGGTAGTAAAGAAATAAGAATCGTTAGTACGCTGGAAGAAATGTTGGCAGAATCGTTACCACCCCGGGCGGAATGCGTAGCCGTATTTCAACTGGCGTTACGTTCTGAGTTCAAATTCCGCCGATGTCGACTTTGCCTTTCATCCTTTCGGGGTCGATTAAATAAGTACCACTTACGCACTGGGGTCGATATAATCGACTTAATCACTTTGTCTGTCCCTGTTTGTCCCCTCTATGTTTAGCCCCTTGTGGCTAGTTAAGAAATAGGTATTTCCCCCGTCGCTACGATCTGAGTTCAAATTCCGCTGAGGTCGACTTTACAGTTTATCCTTTCGGAGTCGATAAACAAATTGCCAGTGGAGTAGTGGGGTCGACGTAATCGGCTATCTCCTTCCCGCAAATTTCAGGCTTTGTACCTATAATAGTATTATTATTTCTACTAATGCCACTAATTTATTTTTCTTCTTGTTTATGTTGTACTTAGTGGTAATTGTAGCAGAGCTGGATATATATGAACTATTGATATAAGAAATACAAAATAGAAGCGAAATAATGTCTAATGCGACAGGCCAATTAAATACAAGTACAATCGTTCGAAACATACTAAATATTATATCAAAATACGTAAACTTATTCTTATAATGAGCGGAGAAATCACGAATAAAAATCAATGCTCAGCCACAGAAACATACACACATACGCGTACGCAAATGGACACACGCATATATTTGTCTATCTATCTATTGATCTATGTATCTGGCTGCTTGTGTGGTTAGGAATGTGAGTGGTTGTGCGCAGAAATGTGTTTAACAAGGTATAAATGTATGTAGATATCCGAGTGTGCGTGGATAATTAAATGAATGGTTCAATGGTTGACTGGAAATAACAAGAAATAATACAATAATGAGCAATATTCATAACAATCGTTTTTCTCATATCATCAGTTGTCTTTGTATACATACATACATATATACATACATACATACATACATACTACATACAATATATATATATATAATATGTATATGTATATGGATATATATATAATATATATATATATATATATAATATATATATATATATATATATATATATGTTTCACACACAACACACATACTCCCATATATAAGTGCGTGTGTGTGTGTGTGTGTATTTGTGTTTAGGTATACATTTTACAATACATACATTTATTCATCTCTTTGTCTGTCTGTCTCTTTTTTATATATTTATATGTATATATGTATATATATTTATCCATGTATGTGTGTATGTACGTATATATACATACATATATATATAGTATATATATATATATATATATGTATATATATATATATATATATATATTTGTGTATATATATATATACATAAATATATATATATAAATATATATACATGTATATGTATATATGTCAATATATGTGTGTGGAGGTGTGGGCGTATGTTTGTGTGATCATATAGAGATAAATAAATAAATATACATATATACTCAAATGCGTACATTTAAACACTCACATATTTATACACATAATCTTTCCCCCTCTGTTTGCCTATATATATATATACATACGTAAACTGATTTGGCTTCTCTTAAACAAAACACAGTTTCTTTATTTGATAATACTCTGTAGTTGCTGCCACACAACCACAGCATTATTGATGGATATATTCTGCAGGTTTCTTTTTTGATTAGTTTTCTCTTTTCTATCGATCTCTGTTCTGGCTTTGATTTTTTATTTTTTACTCAATGTCTTTTGTTCCTTTTTTCTTTCCTGCTCTCAATGCTGGTTTTGTTTTTTGTTATTATTATCTTTTTAATAATTTTTTTTTGTAGCCATTACTATTGTTGCTGTTGCAGTTTCCTGGTAGACCTCGCTAAGATATTTTTTTTCTGAAACAACGTTTACATATTATATATACAACGGTCAATGTTCACTTTTGGATCGCTTTCAACTTTCGACTGATTATTGACAAGGCGAAAATCACTTCCTCCTAATACGTTCGCCCGGAATCTTTCAAAATCACTTATTTCTCAAAAGTAGGATTGGTAATATCTTTGAATTATTCCCTAAACGACTGACTTTTCAAATTTATATTTTGTTTCATATTTTTCCCTCGTCTACTTCTTATGTATAAATCTATTTTCCTTTACTTGGCCTAACATCTAGATTTAGCATTATGCTCTAAGATTGTTTTTTTTTTTGGTTTCTGCGCTCATACATACATACATACATACATACATACATACATCTGAAGATATACGTAGATATACGTACCAATGTATACACACATGCGCACACAGAGAATGAACGAGCGGGAAATGCATATAATGGCAGTAAAAATGTCAAAACATGAAATCCAAATGAAAATAATGGGAGAGGAGATAGGACAACTATTCATGAAGGAAATCATATAAGTATATATATATATATATACATATGTATATATATATATATATATACATATATATACATCTATATATACATATATATTATATAATATATATATATATATATATATATATATATATAATATATATATATATATACATATATCTATATATATGCATAACAACATACATACATATGTACATACATAGATTTACATTCGTACGTACATGTGTAGTGTATATATAAATGTATATATGTGTGTGCGTACAGACGTACATGTACAAATATATAAATTTTACTTGTAGCTTTCGATTACTACTTCACCAAACTACATTTGAATTATTCTTGAGCAGAGAGATAGGGAACGAAAAAGCTAAGGAAAGGAGGGACAGAGAGAGAGAGAGAGAGAGAGAGAGAGAGAGAGAGAGAGAGAGAGAGAGAGGGGGGTAGATGGGGAAAGAGACATAGAGACAAACAGCGTGACCTGTATGTGAGCATGTGTGGGTTTTATGAAAAGAAATAGTGGCCGGGTAAGACAGAAGAAGACGGGTTGGAAGTAGACGGGGGATATGTAATGTTATACGTACAGCTGGAAATGTGTGTGAGTAGGAGGAGTTTAGAGAAAGATAATGAGCAGTCTGGATTATAAAGCCAAAGAGAAATGCAGTACATAAACTGGCAAAGGGAAGGGACATCGATCAACTTTATGACCAAATATAACATAATTAGAGTTTTGCATGAGAGAGGGTTTGGAGATGGTTGCTCTGAAATTTGAGGTGGATCGATAGAAAAGAAAAATATGAATTGCGCATATGCGAATTGCAGAAGTTTTACAGAAGTCTTAGGCTTATTGTAATTTCCCTGTCTGCACAAGCTTCCCATTGCCAGTGCTTGGTGGTATTATCATTGCAATTGCCAATTATAGTATAGAGAAATATAGCGAAATATTGAATTGAGCAATGCACAAATTCCATATTACTTGACCTAATCTGAAACCGGTCTATATCGTTGTTTGCTAAGCTCCAACTAGAGATGCATATCTACTATTCATAAGCAATCGATGAAGTGCAGAGATCCAGAAGTCAAATAACAAAAGAATAACAACGGAGTTTTTACTGATATGATTCTTTGGCAATTGTTGAAAAATTGTTTTGGTTTACATAACCACATATCTCTAAAGCAAGAAACGTATGCATACATACACACATACATGTATATGTGTGTATATCTATCTATCTATCTATCTATCTATCTATCTATCTATCTATCTATCTATCTATCTATCTATCTATCTATCTATCTATCTATCTATATACATATATATATATATACATATATATATATGTATGTATTATTTATATATATATATAATATATATATATATATTTATAGATAGATATATATATTTATAGATAGATAGATGGATAAATTGATAGATAGATACATACATACATACGAACATACATATATGTATATTTGCATATACATATATGTTTGTGCAGTAAGTTATTATATAAAGTTTAGAGACGAAGAACAAAATAGGCTGGAAAGTAGAGTGAAAATATTAAGAATTTAGTGATGAATCCAATGTAGGTTTTTCGAAAAAATCAACCAAAATAAATTACCATTGATGTATTTGATTATTATATTAAAGTAACTAATTGTAATAGAACCCTGTGTTTTAGAAAACATGTTCCAATGATTTGTTCTAAAGCACCCTGATTCTGAAAGTTAGGTACGTTCAACTAATGAATAGGCGGTTATATCTTGATAGCGATGAGGAGATAAACTCAGATCAAATACTGGCTGGAAGGATCCTCAGGTTTGGGAATTTAAAAATACTGATTAACTCAGCGTGGAGACGCAATGGCCCAGTGGTTACGGTAGCAGACTCGCAGTCGGAGGAAACGCCTAAAAGCTCCACGAATCTCTGGCAGGGGGTGGTGGTGATCCTTGTTGTACTCTTTCGCCACAACTTTCTCTCACTCTCTCTTCCTGTTTCTTGAGTAACGCTGCGATGGACTGGCGTCCCGTCCAGGTGGGAGGAACATATACGCCACAGAAACCGGGAAACCGGCCCCATGAGCCTGGCTAGGCTTGAAAAGGGCGACGTTTATCGTATTAACTCAGCGTTTCTAAAATATGATTAGAAAAAATACTAAAAACAAAAATGGTGTACACTCATTTTGATGAGGGGCTTCGACGCATGTTCCACTGATATGAAATCAGAGGCCTTAGATTTTATCGATAATACTGATACGAAAGATGTACGCATAATATATTCCTGTTTCCCAAAATTAATAATGCGGGAATGTGTAGATAAGGGGCATTTTCTACGAGTTTGTAATTCACGTGTGATAATGCAGGAGAAAAAAAGCATTAGGTTCGTACACAGTTATATAGTTTCCGGTAATTATATTATTTCCTTGATAACATTATTTTGATATTGCTGCACCTTTTATGTGTCCAAAGTTTACGGCGGGTGCAACCTACGGAGTTTACACCTACACCTTTTCGACAGACCGAGCAAGGTCGGTGCAATGTGTCTCTCAAACAAACCACACACACCGCACACCACTCACTCTCTCTCTCTCTCACTATATATACATATATATATATACATATTATATATATATATTATATATTATATCATATATACCTATATTATATATATATATATATAATATAGATATATATCTATATATATATACTCCTTTACTCTTTTAGTTGTTTCAGTCATTTGACTACGGCCATGCTGGAGCACCGCCTTTAATCGAGCAACTCGACTCCGGACTTATTCTTTTGTAAGCCCAGTACTTGTTCTATCGGTCTTTTTTGCCGAACCGCTAAGTAACGAGGACGTAAACACACCAGCATCGGTTGTCAAGCAATGCTAGGGAGACAAACACAGACACACAAACACACACCTATCATATATATATTATATATATATATATATATATATATATATAATACATATACGAAGGGCTTCTTTCAGTTTCCGTCTACCAAATACACTCACAAGGCTTTGGTCGGCCGAGGCTATAGTAGAAGACACTTGTCCAAGTTGCCACGCAGTGGGACTGAACCCGCAACCAGATGGTTGGTAAACAAGCTACTTACCACATAGTCACTCATGCGCCTATATATATATATATATTATAAATTATAAATTATCAAATATATATATTTGTATTTATGTGCTATCTCTGTATATTCCACTGATGAGGCAAAGCATTTCTTATGCTGAGCCACAAATCCGGGATCTGGAATTATTCAGTAGTGTTTTGCTAGTTCAATATTGTCTTTTTGTCTTCTTTCCTGGTGCTGTATGAACATTTAATGTGGTTTTAGAGTCAGGTTTTGGCTGCTATTTCCAGCGTGGTGCTATCTCTTAGATAACCTAAATCATAATATTATATATATACATATATATATATATTTACATACATACACGCATATATATATGCATGTATGCATGGTGTATGTATATATACATACATACATACATACATATATTCACATATATATATATATATATATATATATATAATATATATATATATATATATATATATATATATAAGTATGTATGTATGTATGTATGTATGTATGTATATACACGCCTCTACATACGTACATACACTTACATACGCAGACATTTGCTGTAAACAATATGAAATAATCTAAGCGTCTTCAAATTAGCATATGCGGAAAAGCTTTTCCATGAAGAAAAAAGCTGTTTTCCTTTCCGCCAAATCAACCACTCCAATATTATGGATTAATATCATTGCTAAACACAGAATACGAAGTATAATGTCAATATATTTCGCTTTTACTCTATCAGTTGAATTATTGCTTATTTACTTGCTTTTTCGTTGTCTATCCAACTGTCTGTTTGCTTGTTTGTCGGATTGTCTTTCTGGCCGCTTCTCCGGGTTTCTGACTGTCACTTTCAATGCCTGTTTCTCTCTGTCTCTGTCTCTCTCTTTCACTATCTATCTAACCATATATCTATGTATTTATCTTTGTGTCGACCTATCTCTGCGTCTCTTTGTGTCTCTTTGTCTGCCATATATTTATATCAAATTCCTTTAATACCTATGTAGTTGTTCTTACAATTTTTTTTTTGGAAAGACTTCATGCAAAAAATAGTGGTACGATAGAGTAGTTGTATACTGTCTAAATAGTAGTGGTGTGATTCCCTCCATGGGACTGTCTCATTAAGTTGACAGTATACAACTACTCTATCGTACCACTACTGCTTATATCTCTTTGAGATATTTAGAAATGTAATATTTCTATTTTTGTAATCAGTGGATTTATTTCACGAGACTTCTTATATGTTAACAAGGCCTAGACAAGCATCTCCAGCTAGCAGGCCATGCTACTCCAGACTGATGACGAGAAGACTCAGAAACTAGTCTCTGGATGCAGGCTTCGCTGGGTGGAGGTGCTTGTCTCCCCCTTGCAAACATAAAGACACAGGAAATGTGTCAAGGCCGACAGGAGGCATTGATGTTTCCTAGGGCTAAATAGCAGTGAGTGATTCCCTTCATGGGAATCTCACATTAAATTGACAGTATAAAACTACTATATCTATATACACCTGTTTGTTGTTTATACATCTGTATCCCTTTTTTGCTTTTCTGTAAATTCCAACTATATATATATATATATATATATATATAGAAAGTGTGTCTATGGCCAGCTGGAGGCTACAAACTACAGTAGCATCCACCCTTAGGGGTTAGCCTGAATCATATGGCAAATATACGTCACGATGTGTTGTAGCTACTGTTTATAACTTGCTCTGAGATTTATTATTGCTTGTTTACACTTTTTCGATATCAGTGTCTATCGATACTGGAAAAAGTTTTAAGTATTTGTGAAGGGAACCTGCTTCTCATCGACAACTGTGATTGTCATAAGCCGATGACGGGTCAATACCCAGAAACTCGAGTCCGTGTGTATCATAAGTTGGAGACGGGAAGGATGGCTTCCCTTTGCAAATACTGATAGGGCACAGAAAGTGTGTCTATGGCCAGCTGGAGGAGGTGTCCTCCTGGGGCTACAAACTACAGTAGCATACACCCTTAGGGGTTAGCCATATTTATATGGCAAATATACGTCACGATATATATACATATATACATATTTTTCGACCTGGTTCAAAGCCCAATCTTCCGCGTTCCTTTACAGGGCTTAGGAAAACTGATGGAATAACTGCAATAAGTGAGTGAATCTAAAAATGTAATATGCTGAATAAAATCATGATTAACTGATCCTATTATAATATATTTTACCCAAAGCCTGAGACTATTGAGCGCCATCTAGTATTTCTCCATTTTTCATAATTGAGAACCTTTGAAAAGTCTACCAGTTTTGATATTTATTCTTCTCTGAACACCGCACTCTGACATGAGAAATATATATATTTATATTATATAGAGGGTACTATTATTCATAGGTACCGCACGCTAGGAGGGACTATTGCAGTCAAAACTACTTAAATAAACTACTTGAATTCGTTGCACTGAAGAGAATAGAATGCATATTCTGCATTGATTGCGAAATCACAGGTGATATGTAACTAAATTCTGTTTTTAAATGACTCGCTTTGAAGTTTTGCATTCGGTACAATTTGTTTATTTTAGTAGTTTTGACTGCAAAGGTCCCTCCTAGCGTGCGGTAACTATGAATAATAGTACCCTGTATATAATATAAATAAGTATTTTCAAAGTTGAAAAAAATTTACAGATTTTTTTCTCTTACGAGGTTTTTCACGCTAACTACTTGATAATTTCTTATAAAGATTTTATCCTTATTTTTAAATATTATATATATATATACATATATTTAATATATATATATATATATATATATATATATATATATAATATATATATATATATATATAATATATATATATACATGTAGAATGGCATCTATCACAGAAACTGAATAAATCACTGGTTTCAAAATGTCAGCTTATATACGCAACAAAACACCAGTTTACATAATACGTTCTATAGACGAATATGCGTTTTATGTATAGGATATTTAGAAATATTTCTGTGCGTCCGCTACCGCACTGTACAAGTACTTATGAGTATATAGTGTATACGATTCATAGACTCTTTCAAACTCGTAGACTCTTTCAAAGTAACGATAAGTAGTTTCTTAAAACTGCCATCTACATAACAAAGAATTTGTCACGCACCAGCTATCGCGCACTTAAAAAAAATGCATACATACAAATATACATACATGAATAAATACATACATGCATACATACTTATGCATAAAAGATAAATAACAGATATTTTCAGTGGATAATAAAATGTCGTGAACAATATTCGCAGCAATACAATAAACTCAGAAAACCAATCGGAATATACATATATATACATACATATATGCATACATACATACATACATACATACATACATACATACATACATACATACATACATACATACATACATACATACATACATACATGCATACATGTATGTATATTATATATATATATATATGTATAAAATAGATACATACATATATATATATACTTGCACACACATATATAAATCTATATTTAAATATAAGTATCACTATATATATATATGTAGGTATGTATGTATCTATATACATATATATATCTATATATACATATATTATATATATATATTAACAAAATATGTATA
>NC_043008.1:15608079-15623079 GCF_006345805.1 Octopus sinensis
CTGTATCTCGAAATATAGTGAACAGATCCTGTACACCATAGCTATTTATTGCAACAGACCTGGACACAATGCAGCAGTGGATCATGGACTGGCAACTCAAGCTGGCTGTGGACAAATGTACCACTATACATTTTGGAAGGAAAAACCCAGCATCTACTTACTCCCTCCACAACACTAATCTCAAAAAGTCTTCTTGTGAACGTGACCTGGGCATTATTGTCGACAGCGATTTGCATTGGACAAAACACATTGCTAAAATTGCCAAGAAGGCTGATGGTATCTTGGCATCACTTACCAAGTACTTTGTGAGCCGTTCTCCGGCTATCTAGAATTTGCATCACCTGGAATTTGCATCATCGGTCTAGAACCCCTATCTTGCCCAGGACATCGTCTGGAAGCTGTTCAGCGATGTGCAACCAAGAGAATACCCTCCATCAGGCATTTGCCATATTCTGAACGCCTTACTTCCAGGGCCATGGATACATTGAAACTCCGACGTCTGGCAGCTGACTTGGCAGACACCCATAAAATTATTGACCATCTTACAAACAATAACTCTGATCACCTTTTCAAACTCCACCCCTCTAACACCCGTGGAGATGTTTACAAAGTCAGAAAACAGCACAGCTCCCATGACTTTCGGAAACATTTTTTCACACTAAGAGTTGCTGAAGTATGGAACAAACTCCCGGCATCAGTTGTTAGTTGTCGGAGCACTGCATCCTTCAAAACTTCCATGCTTCCTGAGATTCGCCAACACTACACCTGATTTTCTCCCCTCCATACATACACAAGGATGTATCTGACTCATACACTGTTCACTTCCCAGATAATTGTACATTAATGCATATACTTTATACGCACTTTTGACAAGTTGTGGTGCACCTGAGCACTGTATACAATCATTTCATTATATATTATATATATACGTGTGTGTATATGCACGCTTGTGTATGTGTATGTGTGTGTGTATACATATTTATATGCCCCTTTAGTCTATTTTGGGCAAAAGCTTCGTAACTCGCGCCTAAAATCCCTTACACTTCTCGTTGCCGGTTACCACTTGTTAATGCCATTTCCTGTGGTAATCCACTGGTATAGTAGTTATATACATATGGAAATCTATTTCGCTTAGGATGAAGATAATAATAACAATAACTCGAAGATGGATATTCACAGGCTAGGAATTTCTATACTCTTGTTGTTGTTGTTGTTGTTATTATTATTATTATTATTATTATTATTATTATTATTATTATTATTCTATGTTCGGCGACATTTCACTGATCGCTGCGTTCTCAGTTCAAATTCCGGCGCGGTCGACTTTGCCTTTCATCCTTTTAGGGTCGATAAAGTAAGTAACAGTGAAACACTGGGGTCGATGTAATCGACTTTACTCCTCCCCCAACATTTCACGCCTTGTCCCTTTAATAGAAAGGATTGTTATTACTGTTATATGTACGGAGGCGGTGATTTGGCAGATTTATTAGCATGCCGGACGAAATGCTTAGCAGTATTTCGTCCGTCCTTACGTTTTATAGTTTTCTGAGTAGGGTTAGGATTAATAAACAGAGAGAAGTCACAGCCATGTATAACAAAATCCTGAGATCTCTCTAAGGTTTATGACTATTTTCTAGATACATACTGTAAATAATGGGAAACTACTATGCACCCCTACAATTCCATCGGTATGACATGATCGACTGTCCCGAAGTGGCATTTATATCGAATAATACATTATCAAATTGGCAGAAGGATGTTTCTCTAGTCGACAAAATAATTCAAATACACAAACAGACACACAGACGCACACGCACGCACATCCATAGACACACACACACACACAATCTCATACGCAAACACACACGTACGACATGTCACTGCAATGGCTATTTCGTTTCGACTCAAGCTACAAAAGAGAAGAGAGAGAAACGACGAGGAAATGTTCGCTGTTTGAATACGCGCATAAGCGCAATGATTTTATAAACTGATCAATGGAAATTCGTATCTATCTCTCGTGACTCCTTCGAAATTCTGCTTCATTTCATATCAGATATTATTTCGTGAATTGACACTTGGACGTTTAGACATGAGAGTATAGACCAGCTTAAATAAATTGGATTAGATATCCACGCTGCTCAGCCATTCTCTTCGCACGTGGCTTTCATGATTGTTCCCGTAAAGCATCTACGGTTAAACCTTCTCAGATGAACATCAAATACTAAACCAAGCAACTCAGTGACGTCTACAATGACGTGTCGTATTAAGACGTAGCTATCTTATATAGGAAATTGGTTTTATACATAAGCGAATCTGCTTCTTTCTATCTCTCAGCCACACATACACTCTCATACTCTCTTTCCGTCCATTAACCTAAATAACTAAATACAATGAATGCATAAATGTGTCGATATATTAGTCTATGTAGCGGTATAACCAACTGACCAATTATGCATATATATGTATGTGTGTGTATATGTTTGTGTGTGTGTGTGTGTGTTTGTGTATTTAAATGTATGGGATTGCACCTAGAAAGTTACCCTCCTAGACACAAGTCTGGGCAAGGTTGTTTATGGAAGACCAGCAGTCGCCCATGCATACCAGCCTCCCCTCTCCACACCACCAGTGTTATCCAAGGGAAAGACAAATGTCGATACAGCTTGGCACCAGTGACGTCGCAACTCATTTCTACAGCTGAGTGAACTGGAGCAACGTGAAATAAAGTGCCTTGCTCAAGAACACAACACGCAGCCCGGTCCGGGATTCGAGCTCACAACCTCACGATCTTAAGCTCGACGCTCTAACCACTGAGCCATGCGCCTTCACATATTTAAATGTATATTCATGTATAAATATATCTAAAATTGTAAAACGGCGAGCTGGTAGAAACGTTAGCACGCCGGGCAAAATGATTAGCAGTATTTCGTCCGCCTCTACGTTCTCAGTTAAAATTCCTCCGAGGTCGTCTTTGCCTTTGATCCTTTCGGGGTCGATTAAATAAGTACCAGTTACGGACTGGGGTCGATATAATCCACTTAATCCGTTTGAATGTGTCCGTGTTTGTCCCCTCTGTCTTTAGCCCCTTGTGGGTAGTAAAGAAATAGGTATTTCGTCTGCCGTTACGTTCTGAGTTCAAATTCCGCCGAGGTCGACTTTGCCTTTCATCTTTTCAGGGTCGATTAAATAAGAACCAGTTACGTACTGGGGTCGATATAATCGACTTAATCCGTTTGTCTGTCCTTGTTTGTCTCCTCTGTGTTTAGCCCCTTGTGGGTAGTAAAGAAATAGGTATTTCGTCTGCCGTTACGTTCTGAGTTCAAATTCCGTCGAGGTCGACTTTGCCTTTCATCTTTTCGGGGTCGATTAAATTAGAACCAGTTACGTACTGGGGTCGATATAATCGACTTAATCCGTTTGAATATCCTTGTTTGTCCTCTCTGCGTTTAGCCCCTTGTGGGTAGTAAAGAAATAGGTATTTCGTCTGCCGCTACCTTCTGAGTTCAAATTCCGCCGAGGTCGACTTTGCCTTTCATCCTTTCGGGGTCGATTAAATAAAAACCAGTTACGTACTGGGGTCGATCTATTCGACTTAATCCGTTTGAATATCCTTGTTTGTCCTCTCTGTGTTTAGCTCCTTGTGGGTAGTAAAGAAATAGGTATTTCGTCTGCCATTACGTTCTTAGTTCAAATTCTGCCGAGGTCGACTTTGCCTTTCATCCTTTCGGGGTCGATTAAATAAGAACCAATAACGCACTGGAGTCGATATAATCGACTTAATCCCTTTATCTGTCCTTGTTTGTCCACTCTATGTTTAGCCCCTTGTGGGTAGTAAAGAAATAGTAAAGAAATAGGTATTATCCAGGAGCCGCAGATTTCTGAAATCTTCTCTTGTAAGTACTATTCAGTGCTATCAGGTAACAAGCTAATATGGTACATCAGCCCTCAAAGCTCCGTACAAACATGAGACCAGAAAGTCAATAGAAGTGACAAACCCGTTATAGTACACTGCTGCCAGTCACATGACTATTGTCAATCTTCCACCATGTGTATTACGGTCGACATGTACATCTTGCTATTTACTCACAAATAACCACATCACTCCCATCACAAGTACACCCGTTTTAAAAGGGTAAAGCTTAAGAAGAAAATAAACGATTGATTCCATTACCTCTGCATCAAATAATAATAATAATAGTCTGTAGGTTAACGTATTTATAAGCATATAATATCGAGATATACTGAATGAAGTTCATAGAAAAGATGGCATATTAAACTGATAATGTTATTCTCGTAATTGTAACTGTCTATTGGTTCTAAACATAATAATAGAGTTCATGCTAAAATGAGCTATAGCCAGTTATATTCGTATAAAAATCCTTTCGCTTTTGTAATGTCTGTCTAGATTTCGTTAATCAGCGGCTTTTACAGACATCTGACATCATATAAGTATGTTGTAGTCACTAGTTTGCTGTTTCAATACAGTTTATTGATTTAGCGGAGGAATTTTTCGTTCAGTTTTGAAACAGAAATTAACATAAAAAGGTAAGAGTAAAATAATAGCGAAACTGAAGATTGTAATTTTCTTTTGAAACCTGATAATTATATTAATTGAAGATATCATTTGTGAAAGATGGTAAATACATAGTCAATGCATGTAAAGATTTTGCTTCCTCGACTTTCTGCTCTAAACTTTTGCCTTCATACCAGCTGCAACTTGTAACAGTTTCTTTGTCATTTTATTAGAGCTATCGCTGTGTAAATTATATAAACATACCAGCAATTTAAGACTAAATCGAGATCAGAGTTCCAAACTTAGCAGTCTTAGAATAAATTTTCTTTAGAAATCTACGAATACAAAGTCACCATATAATCATAACAAGAAAACGACGCTCTAAAACTAAACTTATATTTGATAATTCGGCCTGTGACATTAATAGCTTGGTCGCGATCTATTTTCATGAGAGAACAACAGTACTACCAAGTCGTTGATATATCTGCAACTAAATCTAGTAGTCTGTTGTGTCTGGGGAGAGTCATTTTCTTTTTGTGCCTTATAATGGAACACACTCAACGGTAAACTTTCCACTTATCTCTTATTTTTATTTTCCTAAAATTTTCGTTGCCTCTTGCAACCTTTTCAATAGTCTTGACTATTTTCAAGAGTCAACACTCAACCTTTTCAAGAGTCATGACTATTGAAAAGGTTGCGAGACGCAACGAAAATTTTAGGAAAATAAAAATAAGAAATAAGTGGAAATGTTACGGGTGAGTAAAATAAGGCTCAAAAAGAAACTGACTCTCCCCAGACACAACAGAATATGCTTCAACACACGAACTCACATAAAGAATCTTGCAAACCAAATCCCAAAACGAAACAAATCTAGT
This sequence comes from Octopus sinensis, assembly GCF_006345805.1. Classification (NCBI taxonomy): domain Eukaryota; kingdom Metazoa; phylum Mollusca; class Cephalopoda; order Octopoda; family Octopodidae; genus Octopus; species Octopus sinensis. The sequence goes on from NC_043008.1 coordinate 15,613,465, forward strand.
AGATTTCACTCAAATCATTTTCTGTGTTATTAAGAAAAATCACACATTAGATAATGTGGTCTGTGGGTGATGGTGTGCACAAACGACTAGATGTTTAAAGCAGGAGTGTTTTTATAAAACACCTCATACAAGGTGTTGGATTTCACGACATACATATAATATGTATATATTTATAAATGTTAAAGATGTAGAGATAAACAGACAGAGACAAGTAATGTGAGCTGGGCTTAATACTATATGACGTCTAACAGGAGAAGAAAATATGGCTTTGTATGTCCTTGTAATCAGAATGTCGATCTCTATATTATGGGTTTTATTTTCTCACTTAAACACTTCAGAAGGAGAACCATCATCTTCGCTGCTAACACCAACCTGATAGCCCCTTTCCTGAACGCGAAATTTGAATGTACATAACACACGAGTTCCACACACAGAAGAAATATGTCCCATTGACGAACTATCTCAGCACATGCATACGAACGTCGGATACACACAAAATGTAATATAAGATACTGGAAAACAATTTACCATGCAACATGACTGTTTGCTCAAAATTCAAATCCAGGGGCGATATCAACCGAAAATATGTCATCCAAGAGTAGTTGTCCTTGATTCATTGTTTTCTTTACGAGAATCTCCTGTGCCGCTGGATGGTGAATGTGTACAGTTGGTAACTAAGTGCCTTTACGTATATTTACTTTTTTATTAACATAGCCCCACGCTAATAAATATATGAGACTCAACAAAGAGAGATTATACAGCCTATCCAAATTATTTGTTGACCATATCAATTAACGATACAGAAAATATTTCATGATGCAAATATATTATAGCATTCTACGGTTAAGAAGGAAATTAATGGATGCCAAACAAAACATAATACAACTATAAGGAAATAGGAATAATTATTATGGAAAAAGTCAAATCTAGGTCAAAGATATTTTTCCCATTTACACAAACATGTATAGCTCTTTCACTCTCTCTCCCTCTCTCTCACACTATCTGTGTGCGTGTTTATATGCATACATACACACACACACACACACACACACATATATAATATATATATATATATATATATACTTCGCTTCTTTGCGCCACATGGGCTCAGCACTCCTTCTTCATGTAACCTCCTCTCCTCGCCTCTCTCCTCATCACACCTACTTCCTCCGCCCACCTCCCCACTCTTGTTCCGACTCCTATTCTCTTAACCCTTGCTCTCCGTCTCTCTTCTCGCTGCATAAAGAACAAATTCGTTTCCCTTCATACAGGCAGATAGCACTGAGCGGAAATAAAACACCGAATTTTCATATCCTCCCGTTATACCAATGCAAAGATTCAATCTCAGTACAAGAACGCTTAAACAAGGGAAACCTGTTCATACAAAAGTACAAACCACACCTCAATACACAAATTTGACCATTTTAAAAATTATACTAAGGAGCCATGTGTCGCCCATGCCACCTGTTGCTTCCCTTGGTTCACTCTCTAGACTCATTCTTATTTTTCAAACATCCAAAATGACGAAATCCCTCTGTCACGAGAATTGATTACTCTACAATGCCCCTTGAAAAGCTAATTCAAATAACGAAAACTGGTTGGATTTCACGACATACATATAATATGTATATATTTATAAATGTTAAAGATGTTAAGCTATATGAAACGAAGGCATTTCTCTTCCAATTTTATATATTTTTTCCACATATTTTCAACTCATAATTTTGCCACGTGTTGTATACGGAATATTCAGTACCTCTGCTCCTTGTATATTTATATATATATATATATATTTATATAGATAAATGAATAAAAAATATATATAATATATGTGTGTGTATTGATATTGATATATAAATGTATGTATGTATATATATATATATATATATAATATATATATATATATATATGTGTGTGTGTGTGTGTGTGTGTGTGTGTGTGTGTGTGTGTGTTATTGACTATTATTGTGGAAGCAGGGTAGTACTCTGAACAATAATGTCATTTATCAATATACAAATGCTGTAAAGATATCGACGGAACGTGGAGTCTAACACAGAGAGACACTATCGAAGTGTTCCATTAAATGCAGGTAACTTTCTGTAAAAAAACGTACAATGAGGTGTTTTAAAGCTTAGATTAATATAAAGCGAAGAACGCTGAAAGCGTATTTTAATTCCCTTGCTCATAAGCTTATAATAAACAGGAAAATAAGAAGCACTTAGCAGGATGAAACTGGACTGCAGATGTAAAAAGAATATAAGGGATAAATAATATATTGTGAGATTATTAGAATGTGTAAATAAGATAAGAACGACATTAAGTTTAAAGAAATAAACTGCTTTGGGATTTTCAGTCTCACATACGTGGTTCGACGACTCCCACAAATAGAAATTTTATTTTAGTAAATACGTATCAATAGAAGGTAGGAAGAGCCGATTTAGCGTGTCCAGTGAGAAAGTTATCGATGAAAACAAAATATATCAAAAGATGTTTCGTGCATGAAATTTTTACGAATTGTGAATATATATATATATATATATATATATATATATATATATATATATATATATATATATTTGATGAGGGTAAAATGATAATTCATTAACTTACACGAAATGCAGTTTATTATGAATGTATGCAAATAAAGAATGTTTTTGCATGCGAAACTGAATTCGTATTATCTAGGTGAGGGACGAAAATTTTGAAGTACAAATGATTCAGAAAAAAAGAAGAACAATATCAAAATATTGATTGTGATGGAGTAAGCATGGTCATTACTATGCCAAAAATAAATGCTTAAATCGGTGACAGCATATTTAGACTCAGAAATTAGGTAATATTAACCAATTAAAGAATCACATGTAATGAGATATAGCGATCATTGACTTAACGTTAAATTCTGATAAAGAAACTGATAGATATAACCCTTTTTTTAAAAATAAATACTTAATAATTATTAAATATTAATAAACTGAGTACATCTGACCGTGATTTGGCAATGATATCGAGCTTTATTAACCCTCTTCTGCGATGTATAACATTTGTTGACACCGTTAGAAAATAAGAACTATAGGGATATATTTTGGGATAAGTGAATCTCATGGAAAACAAATAAAATTTAATAATTCAGATCTAACATATTTGCTGGGTGTAGAAATTTTAAGGGAATAAAAAAAATGAATACTAATATAAGCAGGCGTGGCTGAGTGGTAAGCAGTTTGCTTGCCAACTACATAGTTTCGGATTTAGTCAAATGCGTGCACCCTGGGCAAGTGTCTTCTACTGTATCCTCGGGCCGACTAAAGCCTTGTTAGTGGATTTGGCAGACTAACCACATTTGAATCGTTGTCGATTTTCTTCCTCCGTCTTCTCTTTTATTGGACTTTCCGCTGTTTCCGAAGAAGAGCGTCTGCTTGAAACGTTAAACCATCTTTCTTTCCGTTCCTGAATGTCTGCTAATACATTGCATGTTCCACGTCCTCGCGTTGTTACTTTTTGTGTTTATTCTTTTTGGAATTTACTATATATATATATATATATATATATATATATATATATATATATATGAGTGTGTGTGTCTGTGTGTGTGTATGTGTGTGTGTGTGCGTGTGTTCTGTATATGTGTGAATGTGTGTGTCTTTGCGTCTGTGCTTGTTTCCTACGACCGTTTGACAACCACTGCGTGTGTTTACATCCCGTAACTTTGCGGTTCGCTAAAATGAAACTGTAGAATAAGTGCCGGGCTTTAAAAAGTAAAGCTTTAGTCTAAACACTAAAACTAGTAAAAAGTCAAAAAGTAAGTGGTATTGGTAATAAGGACCTACGACATATTGTATTTTAATGATTTGGAGATACGGGATACAGCAGAGTGATCTCTTATTCAGTTGGGTACACAGGAGCCTGAAAGGAAGTGCCCGTAGCGGTACAAGAACCGAACCTACTACATGATCAATATGACTCGAACACCATGAGGACAAACTGCGTCTGCAATATAAGCGGCCTAAGAATGGAACGGCATATATTTATAAGAAAAGTCATATATTGATTCACAAAACGAGCCAAGTCATTCTTGATAATGTTAGATAAAGGAGAAATATGTGAGAGTTTGGCTAGACGAACATTTACAAATACTCAGTAATCGATGAACTAGAATACAACACACACAAAGGAGAAATTTAGGAGGGAATATTATAGACGCATTAGATTAATACCTATTACAGTTCTAAATGCAAACACACGAACATAGTAATAGCTATCAATACTCGGTTCTTTAATAAGTTTTAGGTGTATTATTCTGAACTGGACGCTAAATGAATTCGCAAGATGAGACAAAAAAAAAAACAACAACCAAAACATTAAGAATACATCATTGAATATATGACAGAATGATTATATTCAATTCGAATACTGGGAGGGAGAAGAGTAACGTGTCTAGAAATCTATAAATATCAAAACATGTCTCGTGGAGAACAAGTAACATTAAAGCAAGTAGCTACATAGAAAACAAAACAGGTATTTTTGAAGGAAGCAGAAAACAAAAATAAAAACAATGGAAATGAATATAAAAATCAAGGTCAATGTGATATACACGTATGGAAAGACACAAGAAATAACACAAAAGTGCAACTCTAAAAACTAAGCAGGAAATAGGTGACGGAATTCTAAAATGCTAAAACGAATCGAAAAACGTCGTATAATTATTAGAATGTTAAAAGAAGGCAATAAAATTGGTATGTGTGATATGTAGCAAATCTAACGTGTAGAAGTATATGATCTTTCAATCATCGTTAACTGGCACTATTGGTAAATACTATACTACTTTGAAGAGGGCTAATAAAACTGAAAATGTCACTGTAGTGTCAGAATCAAAATTACCCAACAAATTGAGTGGAATATCCTATTTCTAATTAAATTAATATTAATTAAAAGATCATAGGTGTTGCTCTCACTTTCTCCAGAATTCATCTTCAAGTTTATGATAAAACTCCACCTGATTTAGAATGCAGCGCAGGACTCATGTTTGGGGTTCAATGAATTACGGTTCCAGTACAGAATAAAAAACTATTCATCGGTGAACGTCAAAAACACGTATTGAAACAGAACACATTAATTATTTCAAATTAAGTAAGAATTTGAAGAAACAGTTATATGTTTTTAAGCTTTAATGACTGTAGGGGCACGACTTTTCTTTATGCAACCATGATAAATGATTTTATGAATTCATACAGTCTACCACAATGTTAACAGTACTCTTAAGTCACGTGTTAAGGTCGTTTCTACAGATTATAGTCAGCAATGTATTTGTTACTACGTTTCGTATCCGAGACGCCAGATATAAACAATGTGAATGAGGATGCAAAAATGGGAAATGAATGTATATACCATATTTTGGGAGATTTTCTCCCTCATCGGCGCACATCTAACTCATTAATCATCCACGAACACATTGCTTAAAAAGCCACTAAATATAGCGGTATAACGTTATTGAGCATACCAATTTATATATGAAACATATTCCTAGAGTCTGGTACGTAAATAACAAAATTACTTGTAGGTACACGGCATTTTGTCATGCATTTTAATATACTACAAAGTATATCGAACAAATTTATATGTCAATACCGTGTGTAATTCTTAAGTCACGAGTATAGGTTTTCCATAGAAAATAATGCCAGCACAAGTTTACGATGTTTCGTATACTGAATACATCTAGGTAAACAATCCGATCGAAGATAGAAAAAATATTGTAAAATACCTATTTTTTTCTGTTGTACCTATTTGAAGCATATATAAATGTTAAACACGTGTATGTGTATTCTGTAGATAAATATGTCATGTAAAATGACGGCTTGTGAGGCAATACAATACATACATAAAAATACATATATACATACATACACCCACACATGTATACCGGGTGCATATAGTATTTGAGGACATACATTTTTTAGGTCATTGCTCTATTTTTTTGTTAACTCTGTATAAACTTTGTTTCAGGAAATAATAATGGCAGACCTCAGCTTACTCAAGAAACGAAGAGGTGTACTGTTATGGTGAGTATACAGGCTGAGAATAAAGATTTGGAAATATCACGATTTTTAAAAGTTGCCAGATCCTTCATCCGTAAAGTTTGTAAGGACCTAGAGACTGCAGGTAGAAACGTATCACAATTATCAAAGCATAAAAAGCATTCCAAATGCTCTGAAATCATTAGAACACCTGAATTTATCCAGCAAGTTCAACAGACCATTGACTTCAAAGTCAGATGTCCATGAGATCAATTGCAAAAGTTCTCCATGTGCCAGAGGAGACAGTCAGAAATGATGTAGAAGAAAGGAAAGGCAAGCATTTTATCAAACTTCCCTCGTTTTTACGTCACTTAAAATCTGCAAGTCTGTCCCTGTATTTCATTCCACTTACAGGAAACACTCACTGTGCTTATAATTTATATTACACTTATTTACATAATTTTAAATTTCCAAGTTGTTCAGTCGCGTGCCAGTGAATCTCATTTCGTAGATGAAATCTCTATTTTGTACACTGATTTCTCTCAATAACCTTTCTTCTTCATTTTTCCATTTCTCGGTAACGATTAACCACCCTACTTCAGGCTTCATTTATTTCCAGCCTTGTTGCAATAAAATATCTTTTCTCATATTACCACTATACAAACTTAATGTTTGCTATGAACAGCTGTTCAATTCAACTCTAACTCAATTTATAATTATCTAGATAAATATATCCTTACGATGTATATTCTCAATAGTGTTTTGTTTTCTTAATGGCAGGATATTGCAATGTGATAAGTTTGTTAATATGGTATATAATTAATTTCACTTTTATTGAACACTAATGAATATGTCATTATCTAAAATAACATTTAGAAACCAAAATCTAAATTTTGATATTAATCGCCACTGGATGGTCAGTTATGTTGTAGGAGAGTAAGTACATTCGGAAGTGTAATATGCGGCCTTCTTCCTAGTTTGCACTGGCTAGTTATTTTTCGATATATTCAATGTTCAAATTCTGTCGTCGCAGTGGCTGCGTCTATGTATCGGATCAATAAAACTATGAAACATAGCAATATATTAAATCGATAAAATCGACAGTTTCTTCAAAATACGCCAAGGGTATCATAATTTTGATGACAGGAATTTAAAAATACTGAAGAAGACCTGGCTGATGCTACCATGAAATTATTTAACTGCACTGAAAAATAAAATTCCGGCCCATTTACGGTACGCAACCCGTTCATCTATCATACATTTATAACATAACATACTGACTAACTACCATGTAAAATAGGCCCACGTGACTCAGGAAACAATAAACTCTTACCACAGACAATTTAAAACTGAAATAAACTATCGTGTACCACAGCCCAATGATGATTAGCAGGCCCTCTTCTACTCTCAACTGTGGTCACCGCACAGTGTAAAATCAACGGCTGACTTTGAAGCGATCCAGCGAAGCTTCACAAAGACGATAGTCTCATTGCAACAGCTCTGCTGCTGGAAAAGGCTAGAACAGCTAAGACTCTATTCCCTGGAGCGAAGGCAGGAGAGATATGCAGTAATATACATTTGGAAGATCCTAGAAGGGGACTGTAACAAATTTTGGAATTGAAAGCTACACAAATACGAAAACAAGTCACCATTGCACAGTGCGAAAGATACGAACAATGCAGTCACGCTTCAGGACCAGTTACTGTAAGATTCTGAATTTTAAAGGACCACAGCTTTTTAGGATTCTCCCAAAGAGCCTGATAGATCTACTCAAAGTGGATGTATGTGTTTTCAAAACAAAACAAATCTGTCGTGAATCCCAGATGAACCTACCTCGCAGCAGGGGGCGCAAATAAGGGCAGTGACGTCAAACTCTCTTACGCACCAACTGTTACGTCACATATCCCAGGAGGCTCTCAATATTAACAATGTAGCAAAACGGCTGTACTCCAGCATGACCACAGCTTTGAGGTAAAAATCAAGTAAAATAATATATATATATATATATATATATATATTATATATATATATACATATATATATATACACACATATATGTACATGTGTGTATATATATATATATATATGTATACATATACACACACTGATATACATATATGTAGTATATATTATATCTTGTGGAGACAGCTGTGCAACAGCTGGTGAATTTATTGCTCTGCGTAGACTATCATTACCCTGTCGACCTCTATCATGGCGGTGTATTAGTAGCATCATTGTTTATAATATAGAGAGCAAATAGAAGAAAGATTATGGTAAACAGAAATTTATATTATTTGTTCTTTATATACGTTACAATGTACGTTACAAGCAAATAATATAACTACATCTTATGTGTGTATATCTGAAAGTAAAGACAATTCTCCATTAGTGAGATATAAAAGCAAAATGAACGTTAACTGGACTTTAAACATAGCGATCGCTAGTCTGTCCTGATAAGCTAACAATAACGTATCTATCTAACTTTTATTTAGTCCGTCTTGTTTAAAGAACGGAACTGGATTGCTGCAAGAAAATACCACTGTCTTATTAGGTAAATAAATAAATCTATTTAACCAACGCTTCTCTATATATCATTAAATATTCGACGTAGTCTTTAGAGGCCTTTTTACTTGTTCGCTTCTTTGATGTTTAGATTAAATGACATAAACTCTGCCGCCGCACGTTTTCATCGGAAAAGAAGTAAATGGAACAATGCAATATAGAAGCTACAGTACTTCCATTGTGTACTGGATAATCCACGAGGAAAAATCAATATTTACTTTAAACATATAGCATAATGGCGAGTCTTAAAACGAGGTTATATAGACATTACTCAAGTACACATCTTTCACTGCCTAAATTGCTATAAAACAATGGAAGCAATATTAATACTTGAAAGTTCTTTGTTAATATCCAATAGATTTGTGTGTAAATTATTGACAACATGAATGGAAACAATTTAGCATTTTTTTAGGTCACAAGACATCATATTATGTGGTTGATTCGTATCTTTGATTACTGTATAAGTATAGGGAACCAGAAATAAGACCTGTTACATTTCCTGGTAGTTATGACACTCAAAATTCATTATTGTATTATTTTGTTGTCTTACTGAATTCAGCCATTATACACACACCATGATGTTGTAAATATAGGAGACTATTGTCCACTGCGCAGGTCCTAACCACGGTACATAATTTGAACAAGGAACGACATGAATAGGCCTAAATACTGAGCTATTCTGCGTCCATTATCTATCTATCTATCTATCTATCTATCTATCTATCTATCTATCTATCTATCTATCTATCTATCTATCTATCTATCTATCTATTTTCTGACTGCCTGCCTGTCTGTCTATCTATCTATCTATCTAACTATCTATCTATCTATCTGTCTGTCTGTCTGTCTGTCTGTCCGTCTGTCTGTCTGTCTGTATGTATATCGATCAATCGATCTATCTATTTATCTATATATAAAGAAGTACACATACGCAAACACGTACAGACACACACACGCACTCTCACACAGACAAATGTATACACACACACACACAAATGTACCAATCCCTCTATACATACATAAACACAAGGACATACTTAATGAC
>NC_043008.1:15628079-15638079 GCF_006345805.1 Octopus sinensis
AGTAAGAGTGAGAGAAAGTTGTGGTGAAAGAGTACAGCAGGGATCACCACCATCCCCTGCCGGAGCCTCGTGGAGCTTTAGGTGTTTTCGCTCAATAAACACTCACAATCGAAACCGCGATCCTATGACCGCGAGTCCGCTGCCCTAACCACTGGGCCATTGCGCCTCCACTTTCTCAAGGACACGCGGGTTTGAAGTGCATACATTGGATCAAAACATGTCATGGAATTCTGTATTAATTCTAAAACGCTTTATTCCATTTCCTTATGTTCCTTTAATTTGTGAAGTATGAAACAATACTGGTCAATAGAAAACCAAGTTCAGCTGCATTGACCAGTTCAGGAGCATAAGTATTATGACTGGAAATTGCTCTGATCGTGCATAGGAGACGAATGCCAATAATAGCTAACAACAAGGCATGATGAACATAAACGTCAATATGTTTGGACGTAACTATTACATTCAGTCAATCAACAGAAACTTCGACCTCCCAGTGGATGTAGACTTGTCTATAGACAAGATTTCAGTATTTAGGAGCCGTGCTTGATCTGATTGGCAGCTGTGACAAGATGTGTACACCCACACATATATATATATATATAAGTGTTTGTATTTATGTGTGCATTGGGTTATCATATAAACTTCGCTTCTTTCAAACGTTATTTGAATTAACTTGGAAAGTATTTTTATCGTATTAAACATGGTATATAATTTTGATGATGAATTAAGATTGCTTATGAAAACTAAGGTTGAAAATGAATTGACTGAAAACGAACGAATTCACATAGACATATTATTCCTCTATAAATTTTGTTCATTGTATTTGAAATTAGAATATATATATATATATATATATATATATATATTATATATATACATACATGCATATATACATACTATATCTATACACAGTCATAATTTACACAAAGATCCATATACATGTTTGTGTATGTGAATGGGAGTAGTGTTTCACTGTATATAAAAAGAGTGGATCAGAGAGAGAATGATAGATATACATATAGATTATGTATACATAAACACACAGATGTCCGATGCACACACGCACACACTCACACACTTATACACAGACACTGACATACATATATATATACACTGAAATATGATGGTAAATACCAATTAAGTCTCCATTCGACTGTAAAATCTCAACTTAAGTTTGTACATTACTTGAAATATAAAGAATTTGTTTACATGTCGTCAGATTCCAAATCGTTTGTTGAATTTGTGTCGTTAAACAATAAATTCAATCAACTGTTCATTACATACGTCGTGAGTTTGTTATTCCAGTCTCGTAACTTTGATATTTCACTGAAGTTAATTGATATATGATTTATAATGGAACTCTCTCAATGCCTTCACTCTCTATTTTCTCCTTTTACATCAAATCCTGCATGTTATACAAGATGCGGCCGAAATACCTCCCATGTTTGAAAGGTTGACAAAAGGAAAAAGACACGACATTTTGAAAAGAATATTTTACTGTTGTTTCAACAAAGAGTTACAGTTTTTATTCATCAGCGAAATAAAAACATCATTGGAACTTTCATTTGTTCATTAGCAACACATAGGTGAAAGTTTAAAATGTGGGAGGTATTTCCGCCCTGTATACAGTCTTCTTTGTATATTAATGGATTACTTAATAACTTTTAAATCAATGCAGTTTTCTTGTTCATGTTTTGTGAAGCCAGAGTGTATTAGTCGTATTAATTTTTTGTCACCACCCTAAAACGAAAAACAAACAAAAAAACTATATTTATATACAATCAACTACCCAAATACTGCATACTGTAAGAATGGTGCCAAAATTTGGCATATAAAGGGGCTGGTCTCGTCAATTACTTCAATTCCATTGCTTGCCTGGAACTTATTTCATCGACCTTGAGACGAGTCCACCTGTCCAGAATTTGAACTCAGTACTTAAAGACATTCGGAAGAAATGGCGATCAACATTTTCTTCGACACGCTAACGATTCTGCCAACTCGCAACCTTAACATATGATGAAATAATATGTTCTAGTATAAGCGCAAGGCCTTGACTATTTAGGGGAGGGGCTAGTCGATTGCGTCGACCCCAAAGCATCACTGGCCGCCTCCCTCAAAATGCTGGGCCTTGTACCTAGAGCAGAAAAGAATATATTTGTCATAGTTTTGACGGTGAGGTGACAGAGTCGTTAGCATACTGGGAGAAATGCTTAGCGCCATTCCGTACATCTTTACATTCTGAGTTCAAATTCCCCCCGCTATCCACTTTGCTTTCTATTTTTCGGGACGATAAAAAATGTACCAGTTGAACACTGAGAATAATTTAATCGACAGTGCATCCAGAAAGGATGGAAGGCAAAGTCGATCTCAGTGGAATTTGAACTCATTGTAAATACGGACAATATTCCACTAAATATGTCGTTCGGCGTGCGAACGATTCTGCTAATTCGCAGCCTTGGCGTTTGCTATAATAATACAGGACAACATGTTAGAATCCGATATATAAGAATGGCAAATAACACGCTAGTTAGTTAGTTAGTTAGTTAATTTTTGGCTCAAAAAGCAAAAAGTACAGCCATGTAGGGGGACATGGAGTTATGTACAGGGTGGTGTTCATGTAAAGAGTTCAGGCCACTTGTGGTCAAGGGAGACTTTGAACCGAGCGGTCGTCGGCATCTTCACCATTTCGTCTGGCAGCTTATTCCACGGATCCGCAACCCGGACGGAGAAAGCGCCTCTTCTTCCATTGAGATTAAATCGACGCAGATAGAGCTTTTCGGGGTCACCCCGCAAAAGACGCTCTGGAGCAGGAGTGAAGAACAGCTCTTTCGAGAGGTTACACTTTCCGCTTATGATGTTGTGAGCAAAAATGCGATCACCACGGCGTCGTCGTTTTCCTAGAGAATAAAGTTCGAGCGTCTTCAGCCTTTCTTCATAAGACAAATTCTTGAGACCAAGAACGCATGTATGTGTTTGAGGAGATAAGGAGAAAAGGCTTGAATCCCGTACTCCAATATGGGTCTCACCAGCGTGACATAGAGCGGTAGGAATATGGCTGCTGTGAGCATTCCGAATGACCGTCGAATCAAGAACAGGTGGAAAACGTTAAGTGGTATATAGTCGTACAGGTATTGTGCGTGTGGATTGTGTTTATAATATACTCATCATCGCAAGGCGGCAAGCTGGCAGATACGTTAGCACGCTGGGCGAAATGCTTAGAGGTATTCCGTCTGTCTTACGTGCTGAGTTCAAATTTCGCCGAGGTCGATTTGCCTTTCATCCTGTCAGGGTCGATAAATTAAGGATCAGTTGCATACCGGGGTAGACCTAATCGACGTCCCCACCAAAAATTTAGGGCCTTGTTCCTAGAGTAGAAAAGAATATACCTACCATCGTAAGGCGGCAAACTGGCAGAAAGGTTAGCATACTTGGCGAAATGATTAGCGGTATTTCATCTGCCGTTACGTTCTGAGTTCAAATTCCGCCGAGGTCGACTTTGCCTTTCATCCTTTCGGGGTCGATAAATTAAGTACCAGTTGCGTTATAGGTCGATCTAATCGACTGCCCCCCTCCTCCAAATTTCGGGCCTTGTGTTTAGAGTAGAAGGGAATTGGTTTGCTGCTTTTCTTATACAAATTAATGGATCTTTTAACCTAGAAATTATTTTCGCTCTAATTATGTATAGTCGCCATAGTTTTTGTCAGTTGATTTGAAAAATTCATTTGAAAACATTAACAAAGTATGAAATTTTGTCATAGCCATTAATCACTCCAGGTTTATTTAAAATTTGACGTTTGTCAAACACCTTGAACATATTATGAATATGATCATATTCTCTCAGCGTTGTATTTCTATACCTGATGGATATTCTTGTTCTCTGTAATCGATTGGCCCCTCCCCCCAAATTTCAGGCCTTGTGCCTAGAGTAGAAAAGAATATATTCGTTATAGTTTTGACGGCGATGTGGCAGAGTCGTTAGCTCAGTGGGTGACATGCTTAGCACCATTCCGTACATCGTTACATTCTGAGTTCAAATTCCACCCGGGATCCACTTTGGTTTCCCTTTTTCGGGACTATAAAATATGTACCAGTTGAACACTGAGGTTAATGTAGTCTCTCCTGCAAACCTGCTTCCCTTGTGCCAAAATTTTAGCATTGTTTTTGATGATGCATAGTCATGTTGAAACAACATTAAACACCATTATATGTTTCCTTCAAAGGAAGTCCTTAATTGCATGTCTTTGTATTTTCGATTTAATAGCTACTATTTATTTGTGTAGATGCGGGTTTATTAAAGCAGCTTTGATCAGTGTTGTTTACTTTACAATTACAGTATCAAATACGGTTCGAAGTGTATTCAGTGCATCCCAATAACTGCAGCATATTTCAATCAAGCGTATTGATATTACTCTTGGTGCAGGCATTGTGTGATTAAAAGTTTGAATTTGCGATTCTACCTTGCTTTATTAATGACTTCTAAGGACACCGTACGTCGTTATGCAACCATAATCTTCTACAAAGAATATTAAACAGATTATAAGCCAATACTCTATTCTGCTTTGCTGTTACTGTTATAAATTATCTTCTGGTGAATCCCTCCATGTGAATGCATTCGGCTATTAGAAAACTATACAGTCGTTGTTCGAATATAGATGTATATTTGTGTATTTGTTGAACTCTATTTTATGATCACAGCGATCCAAAATTGGTTCTACAGTATATGTTGTGTCTCTTATGACTGCATTATTAAGATAAAGGATGTAACCATTAACGCTGACTTCTGCAACATTTTGCACCTCTGAGTCCCTTTGTCTTTTTGCCTGTCTCTTTCTCTCTTTGCCTCTATTGCTCTCTCTTATCCACACCTCAGTAACTACCCGTATACTTTCCGTAGAACAAAATCCACTGGAAACGTAGTTTTATATGTTACTTCCCTTACAGAAGGTTCATGAAAGAAATGATGTGGCTCTGGATATCTCCAAAACATTTGATCATGACGATGCTGGCCTCGTGTACAAGCTCCACCCAACTTCTTTCATTTTGTAGCGTCCTACCTGATCTCACCCGCGCTGTATTTGGGCGTGGCTCTATCATTCTCACTCAGAGTCAAGTTTGAATTTACCCAGGGTTTTACCTTCTGTACTCTTTCTACACGATAATAAGCTACTTGGCTCTACATCCAACAATGTCCATACTAATGCCGAAGATATGAGCTTCCAGTCGTACTAAACCTACCTCATCTATGTAAATAAGATATTGCATTGACAACCTCCACTGATTCCGTAGTATGAGTACCCGAGAGAATCTTCAGTGGAACCACACTAATCTTGTTTCCTTTAACATCAGTAAAACTAAGCACTACTTATATTAAGGAAGCAACCCCGGAACATCCCCTTCCCTCACTAAAGGGCAATCAGCTTCAACCCTTACACTTGATCCCAATACTGGGCTTCACAATTCATGAAGGATCTCTCCTTGTGAAAGAACAGCTTTGGCTTAGCCATGATCGCATCACACAGCCTGACCTCTCACTTTATGTCTAGAAAATATTTCAGCCTCCTTAAATAAGTGGTACTCCAGAAAACTCATGTCTGTACTGTTCCCTTCCAGTGACAATGGTGATCTTGCACACAGTCATTCAATGTCCATCTAGTAAAGGGTCACTCCCTTACTCGCTATTTTTCAGTCGCTAACAACACACAACAGTCTCTGGTCTACAACCCAGCTGTTTCTGCTCTTCCATCGCTCATATAACGACACTTGTTCCTCAGATATGCTCGGGTATCGTACTTTCAGCACACAGACAAGAAAACAACTCTTCTTTCTACTTCTCATCAAAATTTAATGATTTCGCCTTTATATTTGGAATATTATAAATAAATTCTATAAACGATAAATTAATATATTGTAAATAATAATTTATAATAAATAATATTATAAATCAATATTATAAATAATAATTTAGTGGGAAGCGGTTCGATATGATCCATCAAAAACCTCGCCGGCTGTGTGTCCGGGTTAACGCTTGGAAATTACTAATATAACGAGAAACGTATGTGTGTGTCTGTGCGGACATTTGTGTGTGCTTCTGTGTGTATCTGTGCGAATGTGTGTGCCTGTGCGGATGTGTGTGCCTGTGTATCTCTGATCGTGTGTATATGTGTACTGTAAATATGCTTCTATGTGTGAGTGTGTATGCGGTTTTTAAGTATGTATATCAAATATGTAGATTTGTGTATTTAGACAAATTAATTCATATAAATACGTGTCAATTTCTGTGAAAATATGTACTTATTTAAACGGGGTTTACACTATGTCGTTCTAAATTTGGTTTAATAATTATATCTTCATTGAATACTAATAACAAGAAATCAATAATTACTATATGGCTGTAATGACTATTTCAATATGCAATACATGGTGTTGTTTACTTAATATACTTGCATTATAAATAAAGATTTGCATAATTAAAATAATTATCAGTTTATTTGTATAATCACAAACGAGTAACTCGATTTACCCTCAGATGGACACACATACACACACTCACACACGCACGTATTTATACATATATGCATGTACATGCATCTATATGTATTTATGTGTATATGTTTGTGTGTGTATATACATATACATATACATATATACACAAATATAAATGTATATATATATATATATATATATATATAAAACCAAGTGATTTTGAACATGTCTCAGTTTCTTTCATGTTATGGTTTTTCCGTACGTTCTAATATATTACGGTGTTATGGTATTAGAATTATATTAATATATGAGAAATAAAAGCACTCCATTAATGTAAATGCCATACATACTTATAAAATTAATATCATCGTTGATAACTAATAATACGCTATAGAAAGCCACTTTCATTGTTCGTCAATGCGTACATTTTTTTCGTCCTCCCTCTCTTTCTTTCTCTCTCACTATCTCTATCTCCCCCAAATTAAGAGAAAATGCACGAAATATTAATAACTCTATTTCCGAATAAATATTATAATTAGAGAATAACATTACTCTTATTGCAATAGAGAAATACCACCAATAGAATATATATTGAATAGCAATTTGAAATCCTAACAAACTGAATGGTTCTCTTAACTTTAAATCACATTTCTAAACAAAAGGAAATATTTAAAAAAGTTATTGATGATTATTGTTATTATTTTCTCGACTGCTTTTACTTTCTATAAGTATTTTGAAGTTAACTTTCATTCAATTGACGGCGATTTAAAACATGTTATTCAATTAAAAATGGTGAAAGACCGCATAAATAAAATTCCTAAGCAACGTATTTTAAACTGTAAATACGCTCACACAAAAATAAATAATAATTCAGATTTCAGTCGGTTATATATGTGAATTCCTGGCACATAATGGCCTAAAACGATGAAAATTTCAATGGCAGTATTGATATTTTGAATGAATTCCTTAATACAACAATGTCCGATGCTTTATGTGCTGTACAGTTTGATTGAAGAGATTTATGAAAGAAATAAAAAATAAACCTATATAAAGTATAAAGAACGGGAACATATATAGAAAATACACAAAAAAGCCTACTGTTCCCATGCTGTTTGGCAATGATGTCTGCCGGGTTTTATATTGTAAATGGAATATTCAGTTATTTGTTCATATATTTCTTCCAGTAGCGCATCGGGTTTAATTTAGCCAGTGTTAGCTGTGGATTGTATTCTCTTACAATTGTATCTGTTCATTATTTGGACTGATAGTCAAAGGAGCATGATTTTATATCACGTCACGTGTCAATATTCGCGGTGCTAGTGTTACCCACTGAGAATTCGTACCTAATTTTCGAACATCAAGAGATCATTAAGGGGAAACCATGCATAATAAATGAGAAAGAGAAGATAGAGGTACATTTGCATACTAAAAGCCATATAAATCAAGACTAATTTGTAAGGACAGGTATGAGAATCACCTGTAAATCAAAGCCATTCTCAATTCAATCCGCTTGCAAATTCTCCTTATCATAAGTTTGTTTACCACACATGTTTTAAACGAAATGAAAATATTGCACCCTATAGAATGTTTCCCCTGCAGCCATAGAATTATAACTGTTCAAAACAGCAACAACGAAAACATCCATAGCTATATCGATCTCTGCCGGCTTGGAACTCACAAAGCGAAGTCCCTCTAACACCTGAGCATAGTAAATTAAAAATTTGAATGACACGGGGGCATCTAATTCTAAACATTGGAAATGCACATAAAATCTGATTTTCTTTCTCATTAATCTTACATTCAAGGCAGTTTATCGATGCTTAATATACAGGTAAATATATACGTACTTGCCTAATTTTAGACGAGGTGGATTAAAAATGGTATTTCCCATGATATATTGGAGTATATAAGGTTGATAAAGATTTAAATATTTCCTCCTAAATATTCCCAATGTCAGGGTTTTATTTGATTAACATGGTTCTTTATCACAAGGAAATAATTCTTCTATCTTATGGACATTTATAAGCGATACCTAGATATTTGTGGAAGGAAAGACTGCAACGTAGTTATATTGTCTATGGAATTAATTGGAGACAAACTGCACGTTCCTATGTATAGTAGCTTTACAAGATCCAGAAGTTAACTTCTAAGAGAGTAGTATATCTAATTTTTCATTAACATCATACATACATACATACATACATACATAAATACATACATACATACATACATACATACATATATATATATATATATATATATATATATATATATATATATTATATATATATATATATATATATATATATATATATATATATATATACATGTATATTTATATAAGTTTAGAATTTCCATAGCAGGCATTGCAAATTTCTTTGTTTCATTACCCACAAGACTCTTTCTTGAATTATCAAGTCGTTCGTAACTCATTATCAAGGTATAATCCAGATCAGACTTAGGTGGTTGAAGGTTAACGAAAACCTTGAACTAGGAAAATTTGGTTTAACAAGAGAAAAAAGGATGAAGATTTCTGCTCAATACTGTAGCTTTCTGAATGTAATCAATGCAACGATTTCTTATTATTTATGTCCTAAACAGAGGAAATTGTACCTGGTAATAAGGAATGTAATAAGCAACTAGAAATTACTTTGACGGTTTGGCTTTTCTTTAGGGAATTAACAATGTAATTGATATGAAGTGGCTCTAATAGAGAGTTGAATCCAGTAAATAGCAGGGATAAATAGGATTTATGATACATGAAATGTAATTGATGAGCATGGTATAAATCTCTGAAATTGTAAAGCAACTACAATTCCCCACTGAAGTTCGATTCTTTCCTTTTCAACCAATAATGCTTTTCAGAGTGTCATGGAATTAACATGTCCATTTACAGTCTCTCCCGCTCTATACGACAGATGAATGTAATGAAGTAACAGGCGCAATCTGGACCACCAAATACTCATATACAATGTATTGCCACTTTCCACGTGTGCCATGTTTCTGTTCTTGTCAAAGCAGCAAACGGTGAAATACTCTGTGAGTTCTATGATAAATTACACCAATGTTAAATAAATTGAATGTAAAGCGGCGAGGTGGATGAATTGTTAGCATGCGGGACAAAACGCTCAGAGATATTTCGTCTATTTTTATGTTCTGACCGATGTAGACTTTGCCTCTCATGTTTTCGGGGTGGATAAAATTAGTTCCAGTTGAGAACTGGGGTCTATGTAATCTAGATACTCCCACCCCGAAACTGTTGTTGGCCTTGTGTCAAAATTTGAAACCAATATAAAAAAAAAATTGTAGCATGTCTCCAAACAGAATGACAAGTCATCCGTGTTCTTTACGAATTTTGTGTACTTTGAGTTAATGAAAGAATGTTAGATAATTTTACCCCTGCAAGCGAAGATACAGCGAATAATGGGAACATAGCATCTTTCTGGTATATATCCTCTATGCTAATGAAAATATCGATATGATATTCACAGGCATACGGATAAATATTCTTATTTAG
>NC_043008.1:15643079-15648079 GCF_006345805.1 Octopus sinensis
ACCTATCGCACCATTATTAATTAAGCTTACGTCGATTCCTATGTGGTGTTGTTTTGCATTTAAAATGAATATATACAAATAATAATAATGATAACAACAACAACAACAAGAATAATAATAAAAATAAAAATAAAAATAATAATAATAATAATAATAATAATAATAATAATAATAATTATATTAATAATAATAATTATAATAATGAGGATGATGACGCTGATGATGACGATGCGATGATGATGATAATATCATTATTTTTATTATTATTATTATTATTATTATCATTATTATTATTATTATTATTATTATTAATAATAATAATAATATAATAATAATAATAATAATAATAGTAATAATAATAATAATAATAATAATAATAATAATAACAATAATAATAATGCGCCTGCGCCTACGTCCATGTCTACTCATATACCTACACCTGCGCCTGTATCCCTCCTATAATATGTATAGATATAAACACGTACGGAGCATATTTCGTTTTCCATTTTTTAAAGATTACATATAAACAAATATATGTTTAAGCGAAAGAAACTTCACTGGTTAATCAACGGCTTCACATTTTAAAAAGGAAATAAGATTTTCTTTAACGTGGAAGGAGATGACCAGATGAAACTGGGCGGTTAATAGACGAGTATTTCAAATGGATATGGATATGTATGTGTGTATGTGTGTGTGTATGTGTGTGTGTGTGTATGTGTGCGTGTGCATTAAGGTTAGCCATTGTTATATTCAAGGAAGTATAGAATGAGGGAATCGTTATTTTTGATTTAAGATCAATTGCCGTGTTACTTGAGGGCATCGCTGTAGCGTAGCTAAGAACCGGGTATGATGGACGGGGGTTTATGATCATGGGGAGGAGATAACGCTGGTGGTCCTCCACGAGCGGTGAATTCATGGGGCGCGTTTGGGTTTACTGTACAAGCCTTTATAGAGATGAGGGCGGTCTTCTTTCAGGCTCAAGAATTGTTCTCGCTCAAGAACACTCTAGCAACCCCACCTGGGCGCTCCTCTATGTACATAGATTTATCACTTGAAGGACGAATTTAGTTAAGAATGATGTACACATGAGATGATGATTTCGTAAACTTTTAGTAAATATCAATAATGGAAATATGCGTTATATGATTATAATAAAAAATTCAGAAATTAAACATCTATAATAGAAGACATCTAAATATTTAAGCACTTTGTTTGGGAAAAAAAATATTATAATACATCTTCATCTTTCGCAGATTTCAATTTAGTTCATAAAGTGAACGGAAATAAGATTTCCCAAAATATATTGTTTACCAAAATTAAGATTTTTCGCTCTCGTCATGGGGAATCATATGTTTGTTTTCCATTATCTATGCCAAGGAAGTAGAACAGTGTTCATTTCCCTTGCGAACATTTTCAAACTTGTAAGCTCTGAGCGGTGAAATTTAATTTCAAGCATTTATAAGTTCATGTATGTAGGGAAAAATGTAGACAGAAAGATTGCATGAGTAAGCCGCACTTTTGCTGAGAAAGGAAAGATGACGTTTCAAGAAATTTCATATCGTAGGCTGTATCGAATCGATTAGATGAAGGATACACTATATTGTCAATCTTCATCCTAAAGATAGTGGTTAATCCTTTAAAAAATACCATTCTGTATTCTTGAAAGTGGAATAACACGTTAGTTGATTTAGTTTCTATGCATTATGAGTGAATAAAATATTAGTTGCTGATGAATGGAATATCTTATATTCCGAGTATCCTTTAAGGTTGTGAACTGGTAGAATCATTAGTGCGTCGAACGAAAGGATTAGTGGCATTTCTTCCCACTGTTTACGACGTCGACTTTGCTGTTGATTCATCAGGGATTGATAAAATGAGTAGCAGTCAAGTACTGGGGCAGATATTATCGAATTGTCCGCTCCCTTCAAAACAGTCAACCTTGAGCCAAGATTATAAAGAACTATGTTTGCAAGACTACAGATAAATACTAGTAATTATATTGAAGGAAATTCATATAATTTGGTAACCATCAAACTACAAAAGTGCATCTATTTAAAGTGGTGTGTTAATGATTGTCCTATTTGTATAATGTCTGACCTTCTCAAAAAGTGCATAAATATAGTTAGATGGAGCCCTCCGGGATGGGGATTTGCCAGAGTGTTTCCATTTGTAACACATTATTAGAAGGAAACGTGATGGTAAAAACGTTTTCTTTAAAATCACATCTAATGGAAATAACACTGTACTGTAATGTAATAATATAGGTCATCTGGTTGTGTCCATTTCCATTTTCTTTTTTGGTAATTTGGGAGAACAACAGTCACGCTGTGATTACATATGTGGCTGATGTTGATTTTTGTTTCATTTCTGATGCGTTAGATGTGCAGAGAATACATTGGATGTTGCCATAAGAGAAAAAATTCGTTTGCGAAAAGGACGGGGCAAAAAGTCATGTGTGTAAATAATTAGAAGTACAGAGACTGGGTGAATAGTTTGCTGGCTATAGGGTGAACCCTGAAGGTGATAACAACAATATTCAGAGCCGTTGCTTTGTTCGGCTGATACACTTTAATGAAAAGAATTTCGCGATTTACGCCAAATTACCTTTGGAGTGGAGACAGGTGGATTCAAACAGAAGGAAAATGTAGGATTAGAACGGCTCGGTACTTCTAATGCAGATGCATTTATGGTTTAAACAAAACAAAAGGAACCTTATGTGGATGCCCTATTGGAAATAAAGTCGTGAATTTAAATTTAAACAATAGAATATATAGAAACTTAGAGCTTAATATGACAGTGTGTCGCAAAAGTTATATTTTGGGGGGTTTTATCCAGCAAATGTTATTTCGTATTTCCTTCTATCTATAAATCAACGGAAATGACGTCTATTCCCTTCGAACATTGGTTTTGTGTCCTAAACATCAACGCTTTGAAACTGACCTATTTTCCATTACATCTCAGACAGATTTAGCTCTAAGTTGCTGGAGCAGAAATATCGCTATAGCAAATATTCTGCTCAATACTGCAGATTTACTTGTCACTTGTTTCATCTTAACCGCTTTGAGTATGTTCCTTGGTGGCTGACAAAATGTGTCTCTCTTTTAATGAGAAGGAGTAGTGGGGGAACATCAAAGACATGTTGATTCTTTGGGGGTTTAAATATCAGGTCATCTCATAAGTTCTGTCCGATTTTACCTTTTTTAAAATTGAATGAAATTTAATAGTATTTTAGAATGTCTGATGGAATTAAAAAAATATTTTTAGGCATTTGTGTACATTTAAACTAATTAAATATTATTTTACAGAATAATAGAATTAAACTTTCTTTGATTAAAACTCTTTCTAACATGGAAGTATCCAAACAGAATTTGAGGTATGTAATGTTTTATGAGTACACAAAAAGGAAACTCTGCAGCCGAAGCGACTCGAAACATACACTCAGTTTATAGGAAAGAATGCTTGAATGGAGGACCTTGCAGAAGATGGTTTGCAAAATGCAGAAGTAGAGATTTCAGCTTTGCTGAAGATCGAACAGGATTCCAGTCGAGTTAGATGATAAGCTCCTTGAGGCATTGCTCGAAAAAAATCCTGCATGATCAGTTGAAGAATTGGCAATAAATCTTGGTTCAAACCATACAACTGTTTAACGTCATCTTCAACAACTTGGAAAAGGGGTACCTCATGAATTGTCCGAAAGTAACCGCAAATCCCGAGTTGATGCAGCTCTTCTCTGCATTCTCGCGAACTCATTTCACCCTTTTTCGATAGACATGTGACTGGTGATGAAAAATGGATTTTGTATCGAAATGTTAAACGTCATAAACAGTGGCTTGGTAAAAGGGAAAAAGCTTCATGGAAGAATGGTTCTTCTCTCTGTGTGATTGCAGAGGAGTAATTCACTTTGAATTGTTACCACCTAATGCAACAATCGATGCTGTTCTACTGCATATGAGCGCATAGCATACAGATTGAATATAAACACTACATATTAGAATATATATAGACTGAATACTCACAGATATTATTGACTTCATTTAACTTTGGATTAGACGGACCGATGTGACCCAGATTCGTATTCATTGATTGGAGTTATGATCGACCGTATTCCAACTGTAAATATCCAATAATACTATATATTTAGAAATCCATCGTCCGATGCATTATTTTTTTATACACGCTAAGAGCTCTTTCTAAAGTATCATGCAACCTTTAGAAGTATTTTATTGGTCCCTTTATTGACTGTGCTGTGGATGTTATGGTGACGAATAAAAAAAATATCTAAACATATCTAAGCTGGCTATTTATACATTGACAACTTCAAAGGGCCGGATTAAATACCTTGTCCACAAACGCGGTGCAGTGAGTGTAAAAATATACATCCGCAACACTGTGGCTGATAACATGATATGTTGAATCAAACAACCAGAATTCACACCAGGAATTAATAGATGTTTAATGCTTGTCATCTCTGGAAGGAATCAAACCTTTATTATATCATATTTATAGATATTCAGTTTGGGATTATCGTTATTCACATGTTTACGTTATGTTGGCATCGCATATTAAAAACGAATTCGATTCTTTAATTATATTCAATATATTCTTTTTAGCAGTTTACATAATTTTGGCATTCAAACGAATTTCTTTTTCAACAGATCGATATGATATGAAGAATTCAAAGAATCGTCAAATGTTTTTAGCTCGGCTGTTATGTCAATATCGTAAGGAAAAATATATCATTGAATTGACTAGAAAGGAAGTTGTTTGGGAAGTAATTTAAACGTTTTATAATTTAAGAAATATTATATTTCTTTTTTTCTTGAATATTAATAAAATTTTTGCATATATTTATAAAAACGTCTCCGAGAATTTTTCTATTCCCGATATTTAATATTTCCATCGATCAATTTTGAGTATCTGATTACTTATCTCTTTCGAGTAACAAATAAAGGCTTCTTCTTCACAGTTGCTATAGAAGTCGAAATCTGAGCGAGAATATG
>NC_043008.1:15653079-15660529 GCF_006345805.1 Octopus sinensis
TTTAAACACATAAGAGGTATCCATCATAAGATTCTTTCATGCTAGAAGGAGCAGCTAAAGTCCAAACCACTTCGACTTTTATCTCTAATAGTTTATCTCGAAGAGATGGTGTTGTGGATTTCCACTCTGGCATCCAAAACTCAGAGTTTTATCTTGACTATTGAATAACTGCAACGTATATATATAAGTGGCTGTATATGTGTGTGTGTGTGTGTATTAGTATTGTCGTGCGCTAGTATTGTCAACATTATCGACAGTACATACTGAATGTCTATGTTATAAGAATTCGCCGGTTCCATGTCGTTTAGCATTTTGGAGACGACTCCCTTATGGCTCTGGGTGTTAAAAGAATTGAAAGTCATAGACAGTCGGAACATCTCGCCTCCACTTTCATTCAGGAATGATGGATATTGATATTTCGGCACTTCCCTGACACGCACACAACACACACACACACACACACACACACACACACACACACACTAACACTTGTATAAGCTTATCTGTTGCAGAGAATCCCAAGTGAAAATTCAATATGCAGCTAACGGAAAAGTATGAAAATATTAAAAGAAAGTTCCTAATATTATATTAACAGAAGCAGAGGTAATTAAGAATTTTGTGTGGAATTTCACACCAAGATAACTTTCTTTTCGTGGAGAGGTCAACGGATTGCTAGATATATTTAGGATGCCGAAGCAGATACATATGGCTGTCATTTTAACGCCCGCAATTCCCCATTATATTTACTTTGATGTTTCAAAAGCAATTAAATTTTGTCGGGTGCAATTAGTAAAACTAGGTCACTGCCTGTAGCGCTTTGCTTTCCAAGTTTTAATGTATTTGTAAAAGTACAATCTCTGCTTTGAATGTTTGCATTAGCTTCCTTCAGATTACTCAATCGATTCGTTTGTAAATTTAAATGTCTCACTCTAAAAAGATTTTCTATTCGCATCAATGTTATTTCACCAAATGCAGCATGAAATCGACATTATGAATTTATATTAAATTATATAACAATGCATTGCGTATATAAATACACATATTCGTTCGCTTGTGCATGCATACGTCAATCGATCCATAGATACGTATATATATATGCATGCGTTTGTATACGAATGTATCCTTAAGCTTGTGTCCCCAACCGCACAGTTACAAGTTGCACCTTCGGGAAGTGTTTTCTACTATATATAACCTTGGGTCGACCAAACTCTTGCGAAAGGATTTGGTAGACAGGAACCCGTCGTATACATTACGTCTATATTTCCCCCCTACCATCTCTTGACAACCAGCGTTGTTGTATTTATGCTACCGTGATCTAGCGGGTCGGCAAAACGAACCTATAGAATAAGTAACAAGCTTAAAAAATGCCCACCACCACCAAAAGAAAAAAATAAACTAAGACATATTGATGTCAGTTCATTTGACATATATATATACATATATAGTTATGGTATATTCTGTTTCTGTTAAGAATGTAGTAGAATACAGTATAAAACTCGTCCACATTCAGATTTAGCCTCTGCTGTCGAGTAGCAGTTTTATAGGCACTTCTAGGTTTCCATTTGGGTATTTGTCGTGTGCGAAAAGATAAGTGAAAAAAAATTGGAGTCAAAAGGTAGAAGTACATTTGGACATTTTTCTTTTAATCACTAAATTTCTTTCCACGCAACGTAGTTCTCCAGACGTGCAGGTACTTGATTATGCAACCGCTTGCCTGCGTTATGAATTCTAATTTCCTCAGCGATATGTAAATTTTGTCTCCGCAGTTCAAATTCTCGACTTCAAAATATCCTCTCTGTCCCTCGTTACCTAATTTTCGTAGAAGTCATTGTGTTTATCAAGGTGTGTTGCTGCCGAAAGACCGCCGGCAAACTGCTTTGAATGCGTTGATGTTGTGGTATGGTAATTCCGCTACTGTTAAAGTATATGCCGATGCTAATCCCTTTAACAGTAGCAGAATCACCATTCCACTACATTTATACGTTGAAAGCAGTTTGCCAATGTTCCTTCGGCAACGACACACCTTGATAAATTCAGTGACTGTTACTAACACCAGGCCACGACAGACAGTGACGATACTCTTGAAGCCGAGTATTTGAAATTACGGAGACAATATTTACATATCGCCTGAGGAAAGAGAACTAGATCTCCATAATGCAGGGAAGCGATTGCTTAATTAAGTACCTGCACACCGGGAGATTACGTTGCGTGGAAACAATTGTATTGATTAAAAAATAAGTGAATAACCGTACTCCTTGTGGTGTACGATTTGGCAATTATATATATATATATATGTATATTATATACACACACACACACATATATATATTATATATATATATATATATATACACATGCATATTAGATATATACATACATATGTATATATACGTTTAGGCACAATTACCACACACACACACACACACACACACTATAATATAATTATATATTATATATATATATATATATATATATATATATATATATATATATATATATATATATATATATATAATATATATATACACTTACATATATGCTCCACATACACATACGCGCTCATATATATGCTTTCGGTGCGAATATATACATAACAATAACCTATATATACTTATGTATTCAAAAATATGAAAAACAGAACTGCATTTAGCTTCTATAAAATTAGTCATAAAACAAACTGATTCGCATATTTAAGCACTGTCGATTAGACACAACTAAAATTTATTAGACATTCTACATTTCATTAATTACCGCCGAGCCTATGCTAAGGTATGCGGTATGGCATTCATATGCACATACATGCACAAACATAATAATGCAGCATACATTTTTGGGGGATAAAAATCGACATGTAAGTAAGCTTTAAATAGCGTCACATATTTATGGAGCGGATAGATCGATTGCATCGATCTCTGGAATTTGAAATCAGAAAACTAGCGACGGGCAAAATACCACTAAGCATTTCACTAACGATTCTGCCAGCTCGACGTCGTCTAACGTATACATATTCACACTGTAATGAAGTTAACTAGTGTAAACCAAGAGGCGTCTTGTCTAAAACAAAAAGAACATTGCTGCGAGATAGTGAGCATCACCATCGAAAAATTTATAATTACCCCCAGAGAATTACATACATAAATACATACATAATACATACACACATACATACATGTACGCATGAGTGGCTGGGTGGTAAGTAGCTTGTACCAACCACATGGTTCTGCGTGTGTTATTCTTGGGCAAGTGTCTTCTACTATAGCTTCGAGCAGACCAAAGCCTTTGAGGGGGATTTGGTAGTTGGAAACTGAAAGAATCTGTCACATATATGTATATGTATCCACACCCACACACACACCACACACCACCACACACACTATATATATATATATATATATATATTATATATATATATATACACTTACATATATGCTCCACATACACACACGCGCTCATATATATGCTTTCGGTGCGAATATATACATATACAATAACCTATATATACTTATGTATTCAAAAATATGTAAAAACAGAACTGCATTTAGCTTCTATAAAATTAGTCATAAACAACTGATTCGCATATTTAAGCACTGTCGATTAGACACAACTAAAATTTATTAGACATTCTACATTTCATTAATTACCGCCGAGCCTATGGTAAGGTATGCGGTATGGCATTCATATGCACATACATGCACAAACATAATAATGCAGCATACATTTTTGGGGGATAAAAATCGACATGTAAGTAAAGTTTTAAATAGCGTCACACATATTTATGGGAGCGGATAGATCGATTGCATCGATCTCAGTGGAATTTGAACTCAGAACGTAGCGACGGGCAAAATACCGCTAAGCATTTCACTAACGCGCTAACGATTCTGCCAGCTCGACGTCGTTCTAACGTTATACATATTCACACTGTAATGAAGTTAACTATGTAAACCAAGAGGCGTCTTGTCTTAAACAAAAGAACATTGCTGCTGAGATAGTGACATCACCATCGAAAGATTTATAATTAACCCCAGAGAATTACATACATACATACATACATATATACATACACACATACATACATGTACGCATGAGTGGCTGGGTGGTAAGTAGCTTGCTTACCAAAAACATGGTTCTGCGTGTTATCTTGGGCAAGTGTCTTCTACTATAGCCTCGAGCAGACCAAAGCCTTGTGAGTGGATTTGGTAGTTGGAAACTGAAAGAAATCTGTCACATATATGTATATGTATACACACACACACAACACACACACACACACATACACATATATATATATATATGTATGTGTGTGCGTGTGTGTGTGTGTGTGTGTGTGTGTGTGTGTGTGTGTTTGTGTTCTGTGTTTGTCCCCCCAACATCGCTTGACAACCCATACTGGTGTGTTTACGTCCACATAACTTAGCGGTTCTGCAAAAGAGACCAATAGAATAAGTACTAGGCTTACAATGAAGAAGCCCTGGGATCGATTTGCTCGTCCAAAGACGGTGCTCCTTCATGGCCGCAGTCAAATGATTGAAACAAGTAAAAGAGTAAAAGTGTATACATGCATACAAACATACGCATGCCTACATATGTGGACATACATTCACACGTAAGGATACACATAGAGAAGTATGATGCACCAACGTAAATATATATATGTATATATAAATATATGTATATGTAAATATACATATATATATAAGGATATGTATATATATAGATATACGTATATATGTTGATATATATATATATATATATTATATTTATATTTGTGAATATGCATACATTCATACGTACAACCATACATAAATACATTTACAGATACACACCTCTCTATCTGTATGTATATATGTATTTATATATGTATGTGTCCGATACTTTACTACTAACTAAAATCCGCATTATGTACTTTTAAAACGGATCAAGATAGTGTCGCCGCACTAATGGATAAATTAATGTTTCAAGTAGGATGGTTAAATATTAATAGTTTGGAGGAAAACACCGATGCATCCTGAAATTTTTTTGGATTGATAAGTGACATAAAAGAGCATGTGTTTAAGCAGGAGATTTATATCTGGAGCAAGTGGATTTGAAAATAGACAAGTTGCGGTCTTAACTACCGAAGCATTATATCTGATTTAAATATTTCTGTGGCGTTTTCCATGTGATTTGCCGAATTGTGGGATAAAGTTACACAAGAGTATAAAGTTACTATACACATATATACATATATGTGTATATATATATATGTATATATATAAAGTTACACAATTTTTAAAAAGCTGAAGGAAACGGAGGAAGTCTTAGGAATGCATGTGAATGGTTTTTCTGCATGGGAATTTAATTTGAAGTATAGAGGCGCCGAGGATATTTAGGATAACGGAGTTACTGGTTCGGCAGAAAATTTAAACACATATCCATTAAAGTTGGCGTAAGCTTTATATCCATTGTCAAACATGTTCTTCATACGAATTGGAGTAAATTATGTTAAAAGATACGATTTAGTTTATTTTTTACGTGTATATTTCCTTTAATATGTCAGGTATTCAGGTAGTTGAGATGCATTTCTATGGCAGGTTGTTGTACACTTTTGTTAGCAAAGTTTTTCGTGGCAACATGCGAATTTTGTTTTCTTAATGCTTTTATGGGACCAGAAGAAATGTTTGGCTTCATTGAGGCTTCAAGGTGGTTGTTTCAGCTTTGTAGACGATACTTTCGTTCCTAGTTATATTTTTGTTAAAATATTTATTGCGTAAAATGTATCTTAGTTATCTGAAATTAAGCATCAAAAGTCGAGATGTGGAAAAAGTAAGTTATGTGGATGTTACAAATGTGCTTGTCAATTATAAAATTTGAAGTATTGGTTTTAACAACACTTGTGATTTCAGTTTAAGATATCGAGAATGTCCTATGCAGATAGCTGCACATTTATTAAAATTATTAAATTAAAAAAATTTTTTTTCCTAGTCAAATGAGAAAAATAAAAAAAAAAGATACAGTGGAATAGTTAGTCGTGTTTTAGTGAGAGACAAAACAAATAACCAAACTAAACTTATTAAAAACAAATAATTAGATAAGGATCTATGAAATGGTTAACTAAACATTTTAAGTCTACTTAAGTGCGCACAAGATAAATCTGGATCAAGTACACAACCACCCACACAACGTACACATATATAAGCATGTAAATATGTAAGTATATATATATATAACAAAGTAAAATTGGAAGGTACCGTACGAGTGAAAATATATAAGAAAGAGGATTTGAAAAATGCAGAGGTCTTTTAAAGATGTCTATTGACTTGACCGGTTTCACTTAAAAAAAAAAGATTATGAAATGTAAAATTGAAGGCTCTGTGTTGAAAAATGGTTAACATTGATGTCTTAAAATACAGTGATAGATTCTTTGACAATGATAAGAAAAATGTTAAGAGGGGCTTAGTGTTTAAAGAGTTAACATAAAAGTGTTCAAAATAGGTAAGAAAATAAATTCATAATTATTTATAAGTTCATCAAAAAACATGATTGTATATAAGGATACATATATACAGAAAGAATTTGTTGACAGTATTTGATAAGAGAAAACGTGTATTGCTTAGTCAAAACATCATCACAAATTATATATGAAATTTTATACAGATTTTAGGGGAATGGCGTACGTTCTTTTCTTTTTCTCCAGTCTTTTATGTGTGTTTGGCAAGGATGGTTGATGGTTTTAGAAATAGTGTGGGAGGATTGTTGGTGAGGGAAAGCGATCACATGATCTGATTTCGCATAGTCTGTGGAATCAGAAGTGGTTTTTGGACTGGTTTTAGAGTTCAAGATGATTTGAATATGTGTGTTTGTGTGTGTTTGTATGTGTGTGTGCACGGTTCTCTGTTTCTGTGTATATATATATATATATGCTTGTATATATATATATGCTTGTATATATGTGTTGTTGTTTTCGACTGGTCTTAGAGTTCAGTGTGGTGCCTGTCTATGTATGGTTCTGTGTATTTATTTGTTTTATATTTAGCAGCATGGTTTGCGTATATGTGTGTACGTTTGTGTGTGATTTGTATTTGACAGTGGGTTGTGTATGTTTGCGTGTGTCTACGTGTACTTCTGTGTGTACATGCATATATTTGTATGTGTTGTGTGCGTGCACGTGAGTATATGTGTGTGCGTGTTTCTGTGTATGTTTGCAATGTTTTAATTGTCCCGCTGGTGTATGTGCGTCATAAGTATGTGTGTGTGCTGTTGCATATGTATGTATGTGTGTGAGTGTGTTGTATTTGTCAGGGGCTCTGTGTGTGTCCTTGTGTTACGCTTATCAAGGTACTGTGTATGTGTGTGCGTGTATGTACTCTGTGTGTTTGTATATCTGTGTGTGTTTGTTGTGGATGTGTACCTGAGGGGTAAGGGTAGGGGCATTGTGCTTATGTGTCGGCAGTGCAAGTATATTTTTTGAGAT
>NC_043008.1:15660629-15673129 GCF_006345805.1 Octopus sinensis
ACTGTTAATATAAACTACAGACAGACGTCAGTACTTACTCTTATGCATACAATTCGAAGTACGTTAATGTTATATACAAATTGTATCTATATCTTGTAAAACCACCACAACCGAAAAATAAAACTACTGTGGATATCGAAAATAGCGATAAATGCAAAATTACAAGACAATAATAAACTGAGCTAAAAAAATACGTAAATATAAGAAGAAAAAAAAAGGCTTTCGTGCACAATGTTACAAAATCAAATCTCAGAGATACTTTTAATAAAATATAAATTTTTCCTTAAAACATGAAATGTACCATACATGAAATACATCATACGATCAGAAGTGCAAAATATCCCTTAATAAAACCATAATTGGATTTAAGACAGATATAATTTTTTAACGAAAAGAAGAGGAAAACATAAGCCTCAAAATAAATTGCATGGAACTTGCGAAAAATTTACGCTAATTTAATAAAATAAAATAAAAATGAAATTATATATAAAAATATAAGAAACAGGGAAAATGCCCTTAAGATGGCTACAAAGTGAATATCAGTATGCAAACAATAAAAGGAACAGCCATAAAAAAAATATTCCAAATAGATGGATATAAATGAAGAGAGACAGAGACAAACAGCGGTACTCACAGTACGATCGCTATGTCATGAAACTTCGTGTCGAGGAAAGAATACAGTCAAAATGAAACTATATACATATATGTGTTTGTGAGTGTGTGTATATATATATATATATATATATATATATATATATATATGTATATATATGTATATATATATATTAATATGTGTGTATGTATATATATATATATATGTGTGTGTGTATGTATATATATATATATGCGAGTACACACTTTTGTCATTTGACTATAATAAGTTAGCAAATACACACAAACACGCACGCAGACACACACAAACAATACAAACACACGCACTCACACATACACACACTCACACACGCGCACACACAAACACGCACGCGTACACACTCACATATATGTTATATACTCGCGGATATTGACAGATATCTGCAGCCGTGGTGTATAAGTGCATTTGTGTGATATTTGTAATATTTCATACTGTATGTCCTGCTGTGAACACGCGTATATGCATTTAGACTGATATCAAAGATCGATTTATGTGATGATCAAAGAATTTTTGAAATCAAAATATCTCTCTGTATATATTAATATATGTAATATGGCATTGTATCCGTGTGGATACTATATCTAAAACGCTGTGATAAACAGATACATATGCGTATACACGTATACATATATACATACATATATATAATATATATAATATAATATATATATAGATAATATATATATATATATATATATATGTAATATATATATATATATAATATAAATATACATACATAAGTATATATATATATATATATATATATATATATATATATATATAATATAATTGTAGATAGATGTAGATCGTGATAGATATACAAACTAACAAAGTCATACATATATACGCGCTCTCAAGCATATGTAATTTTTTTTTCTGAACATAAATGTATGTACATACATACACTGATACAGGCAACGGCAAAAAAGCCATAAATAAGAAAAAAAATTAAGTAATAACGTACATATAAAGAACACGCTATCGTAGGAATTTATGACTTACATATACAGACAGCTATATGTAATACTGTAAATATACATACACATTCACAGACACATACATACACATAGGCACATACGTCTATACATACATGCATACATACATACAAACATACATATTTATATACATTAATCATTAATAATTTTATATACATTCATAATATATATGATTATATATATATGAATATATATATATGAATATATATATATATATATAGTGTGTGTGTATATCTATAATTGTATATTCGCATATAATTTTTATTCAGGCATATATGTTTGTAAATATATGCGTGTATTGTTTAGTACAAAAGTTCAAACAATCCTCCTGTTCATATATACGTGCGTGTAATTTATATATATATATGTGCAAATATTTGTGTGTGTATGTATATTTATATGTAATGTATATATATAGATATGTATGTATATATATATATATATATATATATATATATATATATATATATATAAGTATACATATACATATGCATATACATATATATATATATTTATGCAAAAAATATAAACGTGTATATATATATATAGTATATATATATATATATATATATATATATATATATATGGGTATATACACACTATATATATGCGTAATCATATACACGTACAAAATACTTTTTTTTTACATCTATTCATAAGGAGATAGATGAAAACTGAATAGTTTATAAACAGATACTAGAACTGCACACACACACACACAAACACACACACACATACACACACATATGCTCACGTAGAGACGCCTATCTGCATATAACGACACACCCACTGACAAACTTTGACAGATAAATGCAGACGCAAACACTCGTGTAAGCACAAATTTCTTATGAATCCGCACACTTATATTGAAACACACCGATACAAGGACAAACATGCATAAATGTATATCAATTCAGCCATGTATCTCTACGTATATATTACACACACACACACACACACACATATACATACACATGTATGTATACACAATATAGACATATATAGCAATTCATACATTTATCTCCCTTGCTCTCTCTGTATATATACATATATACATATATATATATATATATATATATATATATATATATATATATATATATAATATATATATATATATATATATACCATAATATATATATATATATCTTATATATATATATGTATATATATATAATATATATACATATATATATTTGTATATACATATATACACATATATGCATATATACATATGCATACCCACATATGTATGTGTGAGTGTGGGATTGGGGATGGGCATGTTTGTAGCTCTTATATGCATTAAGTATGAAGAAATGGGGGAAGAAATGAGATTAAGCCAGTTGATTTTGATATAGAGAATGAAAGGCAGAGAGATTGCAAGATGTTGGCAATTGCTTAGTAACGGATTTGCAACATAAAGATATACATCAAGTATAAGATATATGAAGATACGAATCTTTGAAAAAAAAAAACAAACAAAAACTGTATGACAGTATTCAGATATGCCGACCGAAAAACAGATATTGATATAGAAAAAGTCCCATTTAGAAAACATAATCATAAATATATGTTTATTTTTTCCTTTCTGGGTATATGTACGTGTTTCAGAATGTTTATATTCACGTACTATTTTATATATGTAAACATATACATACCTCAAATAATATTAATTACATATTCAAACACACACGCATACTTATATTTAAAGACGCACGCACAAAGAAACTAGAGAATTTGTAATGATATAGATATCTAGATTGCTAAGCAAATAAACCAAGTGATTACTGGCTAGTTAACATTCTGCAAATATACATACATATATATATATATATATATATATATATATATCGAAAGATAGCTAGATAGCTAGATATAGATAGGTATCTATGTCATTTTTGTCTGTCACTGTGCTTATCTGTTGATCTGCGCGTGTGTTATACATACATATATCTATATGTATCTAATCAATCTTTGTATATATCAAATGTCTAACCCACTATCTAGCAAATACTAAGTATTTAGCATACAGCTTTTAACGTCAGCAACTGATGCATACGTATATATATATATATATATATATATATATATATATATATATATATATTATATATATATGCATATGTATATATACATTATATATTTATATGTATGTACATAAATGTATAGATAGATATGTAATATGAGTATATATATATATATATATATACTCACACACACACGCGTACAGACAGACATACATTTATATAGTATATATATGGTATTGCAAGCATTACTTAATTCAGTTACTCAATATTGAAAGATTTTTCTAATAGTTACAACGTATATAAACAATTGTGTGTTATAAAGTTTGCTTCCCAAACACATGGCTCTTGTTTCAGTTTCACAGCGTGGAACCCTGGACAAGAGTCAGGCCGACCCAAAAATTGTGAGTGGGTTTGGTAGACGGAAATTGACAGAAGCCATTTGTATGTATATATATATACGTAAATGTCGAACGATGAAAATGTGTGCTCAACACCATTTTGCTGGATATAATTTATTTCTTTGTAAATTAAGGCCACATGGTTTCATGTTAAGAAATGAAGGAAAACATCCTAGTTTCTTAACAACTCCTTAAGCCGAACACATGGAAAAAAGGCCTTCGCCTCCATTTTAGAAAATAGATCCTCATTTAGTTCGCAGAGCCGCTCGTGAACACTTGTGAATACAGCAATAAACCAAGGGATTTTACTCACTGGTCGTATCTTTTGAATGTTTGTCTCCTTTGGATTTGCCTTTTGAGCAAACTGTCGTGGTCAAATTGTTTGCTTTATTCTGTTTATATTCTGTGTGTGGTATTCTTATCCTTGTGTTGGAGCATATTTCTCCTGTGTGTGGAGTTTTTTTCTATGTGTCTTCAGATTTCACGTTCAGGAAAGGGGCTATCCTAGTGAGTGGGATTACTGTCGTTAAGGATGTTTCTTATTTTAAATATTTGAGTGTAAAATATGGCTTGTGTGCAGAGAGAAGGTTTCATCCCTAACGTTTAGTATGTTATCTGTTAATTGTATAATATTTAATTTTTCAGTAATACAGAATTCACATTTGGTACCCTGTCCTGTGTATTTTTTGACTTTAGCGATAATTTTCCATTCTTCTCAAGAGTGTTACTTATTACACCTTCTTTCAATGTCCATATCATATATGACAGCGATGTTGCATGTTTTTTTTTTGTCTCTGAATGATGCTACATGATGTGTATACCTTTCCTTGAACGAGTTGCCGTCATTCCGATATACGTCTTTATAGGTATATGTTTATCTCTTTATGTCTTCGTCCGTTCCCCCACTATCGCTTGACAACCGATGTTGGTGTGTTTACATCCCCTTCGCCTAGCAGTTTTTCAAGAGCGACCGATAGAATAATTATTAGGTTTACAAAGACTAGGACCTGGTGTAGATTTCTTCGACTAAATATCCCCTTAACGCATTACCCCAGCATGGAGTATTCCAGCAACTATGTGAGTGAAGAAAATAAGGGAATAAACTAATAGTGTGTATTTTGTGTGTAGGCGTTTGCATTGATAAGTTTTTCTAATACACGTGTTCTTGGCTAATCCGTATAGAACACTTTACCTTTAGATGTGCTGTTCACTATTTGCAGTTTAGTTTCTGATTTAGATTCTTATAAAGTATTTTTCCTTTGACTTTCGTAGCTCATCATTTTCGTCTCTTATTTAGTAAGAACAAAAGTGTTAGCATGACATAAATGTTATACGTGTGTATGTAAGTGTGTCGTAGTGTAACTTCATATTTTAAAACCTTTTTAGAGAATATCCACTGTACATCTACTGATGTGACACAGAGTTGACAGTGGAATAAGTTTCACCATATGCTTGTTGAAAAAATGGAAGGTTATCTTTCTCCGAGTATTTATCTATATTGAAGGCAGCATTATCAAAATATGGCGTACGCATAATCATTATTCTTGCTAAAGTATCTAGAGGCAATGTGTTTTTTTATTATGATAGTTGTAGTATACTAAATAATTGATTGAAGGCCAATAAACACCTTACCCATAGGGTTTAACGATATACTCATAAAATTGTATTAGAAACAGATATACATATACATCTATTTAGAAATTCCACGTATATGCTCTGAGGATGTGCGGATAAATGTTTTTTTTTTTAATCAGTACATTTACAAACTCCTCTGAACCACGCCACGATCGATGAAATAATCATATATGCATGACGCCGGTGATGAACCACAAAAATATGCACATGGATTGGTTACACACAAACAATTCGCAACATTGATTAGTGTTTAGGAATATCTGAATGTATGGCTTGCGAGGTTACAAATATAAAACCTAAGTGAGATGGGAGTTCTGAGATTCAGAAGAAAGTGGGTCGCCTTCAATCATATCTTTGATTGGTATTTCAGCTCGTATCGAATTACATATAAATACATACGCACGTACACACACATATACACATAATGCATTCCTACAAACACACACATATACATACATACATACATACACATACAAATCTGCACGTATACATACATACAAATATACCCTGTTGTTGATGTTGAAATTCCAATGAAGGTGCCTCGTTTCTAGGTTAGAAACCGGCTCTTTCTCTGTTGGTAAGAAATTATGACAAAAAACTGAATAAGGACATTCATGCATGCATGCATGCATGCATCCATCCATCCATCCATACATACACATATACATTACATATACATATATACATACACATTCAGGCGCGCGCACTCACAGATATACATACACAGATATAGTGAGGGCGCGGAGCGAATAGTTTAGGACATTTGGCTCACGATCGTACGGTCGTGAGTTCGATACTTCACGGCTCCGTATGTCATTGAGCAAATCAAATCACCTGACCAAAACGATTAGTACCTGTAATTCAAAGAGCCAGCCTTGTCACATTAAGTGTCATCACGCAGAATCTGACTACGGACTATGTTAAGGAGATGCCTTAATTTCATAAGAAGGCTCTTTTGTTTATCAGATCAATTGGAACCATCGCCATCATGACCAACGGAATGCTGGAACAACAATGTACCTGCATACATATATATATATATTATATATATATATATATATCTGTAAATGTGATATGTGCCAATTATTCGGTAGCCATGATAAAACTCCGAGTTTCGGATGCCATCGGATTTTCATACCTTTTTTTCCGATGGCCGGCTAACTGAAGAGATGGCGGCGTGGATTTCCACTTTGGCATCCGAAACTCGGAGTTTTATTATGGCTATCGAATAATTGTCACATATTACATTTACAGATAAATTCCTCTATTTACGTAATATCGAGGTCTCCTTCATTCTTTTATTGTCTTACACATTTTTATCAATACATATATATATATATAATATATATATATATCTGTAAATGTGATATGTGCCAATTATTCGGTAGCCATGATAAAACTCCGAGTTTCGGATGCCATCGGATTTTCATACCTTTTTTTCCGATGGCCGGCTAACTGAAGAGATGGCGGCGTGGATTTCCACTTTGGCATCCGAAACTCGGAGTTTTATTATGGCTATCGATAATTGTCACATATTACATTTACAGATAAATTCCTCTATTTACGTAATATCGAGGTCTCCTTCATTCTTTTATGTCTTACCATTTTTATCAATACATATATATATATATATATATATATATATATATATATATATATATATATATATATAGATATGTCAGAATTTCATGTATAACTATACAGTGATACAAAATATTCGGAATATAACCCAGGAGTTTAATATATATAAAATAACCAACTAAAAGAGTGAGGTGGTTGTCGCATGAATAGAACTTGTCCGAAAACATTTAAGCCAAAACAATCTATAATAGACAGAAAGTTACTTTTAGGAGACTTAGGAAGAGAAAAAATTCTAATAATATATATTGCGGAGTATGAAAATATAATATCGGGGTATGACTTATTTTTGCCTATTTGTTATTTTGCTTTCTCTTTCACTTAATACCAATAGCATTGCAAGCAAGCCAATTTGTGTTTTGATATCTAGACTTGTCTGAAATGACACATGACAGTAAGCTAGAAGATGAGACTACCGTACGTCGAGAATGGAATTCAATAGATTAAATATTTCCCAAGGGTCTATAATAATGGGATGTTTTGCA
The DNA here is from genome assembly GCF_006345805.1 of Octopus sinensis. Lineage (NCBI taxonomy): Eukaryota > Metazoa > Mollusca > Cephalopoda > Octopoda > Octopodidae > Octopus > Octopus sinensis. The sequence continues at coordinate 15,668,460 of NC_043008.1, forward strand.
GATTGGTTTCCGTTTATTCCCGGCCATTTATCAATATTTTACCATAAATCCTTTGATCTTTTAAAGTTGAAGAATTAGGAATTATATTGGTCGTACCGTATTCCAGGGCACGTGTACTATTTACGAAGCATTAAAACGGTAACTATACTGACATAACTACATAACATCGATGTTATTAGGAGGACATCATTAAGATCATCCAGTAACACTAGTATCGTTACAGGCTGCATCTGTGTACCATGGATAGAAACCTGTCGGAGGAAAGCCATTTAACATTATTCATATTTTATTAAGTCATAAAACTTCAGATTTGAAAATAGGAAATCATATTAATCCTGCAAAATTCGCAATTGAAATTCCGGTGAAATGCTGAAATCTAATGCATGCATGATGTTATATAAGCATGTTTATTGTTTTACTCTTTTACTTGTTTCAGTCATTTGCTTGTGGCCACGCTGGAGCACCGCCTTTAGTCCAGGAAATCGCCCCCAGGACTTATACTTTGTATGCCTAGTACTTAATCTATCGGTCTCTTTTGCCGAGCCACTAAGTTACGGGGACGTAAACACACCAGTATCGGTTGTCAAGCGATGTTGGGGGGACAAACACAGACACACAAACATTTACACACAAATACATATATAGATATACACATATACGATGGGCTTCTATCAGTTTCCAACTACCAAATCCACTCACAAGGCTTTGGTCGGCTCGAGTCCATAGTAGAAGACACTTGCCCAAGGTGCTATGCAATGGGACTGAACCCGGAACCATCAAGTTTGTAAGGAAGCTACTTACCACAAGCACTCCTACGGCTGTTTTATTAACTTCATTTAATATACGTGTACCGGAAGTGTCTCTGGGAAAATACTGTCTTTCTCTAAAATATATCTACGAATAAATTCAGAGTCAAATATTTGTGTCAGTGAATCAACAATCTGTCTTGGGACTCTGAATCTAATTCAAGAATTAAACCATGTTAGACTGTGATAACCGTTTACAAATTCGCGTTCTCAATTGTAAAAATATGAGCTCCTCTTGCTCATAGCCACAGCAGTCCCTAGTACAGAAAACTTGGAATCATTAAGTTTCGCTGATACTTGAACAATCAATTAACCTACATAACTATATTTAAGTTACTAGTTAATGAGATATTTCCGAACTACATTTCTGTTTGCTTGTCGCCTCGATACTCCATTTGATATTGAAAACCGTGGTTCACATTGAACATGAATTGCACCATTACTAATCTTTGAAACCTTACAAATATTATAAAAGCTTATTTGATTAATTAATATTAAAGAAATAATATAGTAATGACCGCATATTGCTTTTAGAGGCATTTGGTATCCAATCAAATGAAAATGAAATATGAAAATGAGAATAATATTGCTTTTTCAAAGAGCTTTGGACATAAAGCTGTGTCGCAAAAACACTTTAGATTTCTGTTAATATCTCGTTAAAATCAAGACTATAAAACAGATGTAGTGTAAACATGTGAGCGTTAGATACAGAAGAATTTATAGATTTCCCACACTATGATTGTAAAATATTCACTCGTATGTTGCACATAGAGTGTGCTATTTCTATAAATAATGGAATGACATTCTGATATGTTAGTTATTACATCTCTAAATAAATGAACATTTTAATCTCACATCAGTTCAATATGTATAGAAGTATGAGAGTACACATCATACTTGTGATATACTTTGAGATCATCTCAATGAAAGCATTTTATTGGAGTAAGAGGACAAACAGTAAAAGCTGCATTTCATTTTAGAAAATAATTTTAAAGCATATATATATATGAGGCGCAGGAGTGGCTGTGTGGTAAGTAGCTTGTTTACCAACCACATGGTTCCGGGTTCAGTCCCACTGCGTGGCACCTTGGGCAAGTGTCTTCTACTATAGCCTCGGGCCGACCAAAGCCTTGTGAGTGGATTTGGTAGACGGAAACTGAAAGAAGCCCGTCGTATATATGTATATATATGTACGCGTGTCTGTTTGTGTGTCTGTGTTTGTCCCCCTAGCATTGCTTGACAGCTGATGCTGGTGTGTTTATGTCCCCGTTACTTAGCGGTTCGGCAAAAGAGACCGATAGAATAAGTACAGGGCTTACAAAAGAATAAGTCCCGGGGTCGAGTTGCTCGATTAAAGGCGGTGCTCCAGCATGGCCGCAGTCAAATGACTGAAACAAGTAAAAGAGTAAAAGAGAAAGAGTATGATTTCATGATATCATAGACGTTGGTCTACGATAACAAATTTAATGTAAGACAGGATGTAATGATACAAAATTGAAGACTGTGACCATTATTGTTCCATACACGATGAAGATAACAGACAACGCAACTGAGAAGTAAAACAGGAAATAATTGGAATGATAACTAAATAGATTTACTCTGTGCGTAACTAAACATATACGTAAAAGGCAGTTTCAAGTATTTACCGAAAAGACTGATCACTTATATTATTTTAAAGAGCTAACGCAATCTTATTCATGAAGAGTCCCCCAGTCCATTGCTGTTGTTGCTACTAATACTAACATAGCGGACACTAGCACAACAATCACAGTCGCTATCAAATTATTTCAAGCTTATCCTTATAATTCATAATGCTTTCCTAACTTCACTTGCATCCTAAATCAGTTCCATGCATTTTGCTATATAACTAATAAGTATACATCAGTATTAGATTGCATTTAAATCATATTATTAAGTTTCCATCTTGGATAAAAAGTCTTTCATTTGAGATGCGCATTGCTCTCCATCTTCCTTTAGGCAACTATTAAATAACAATCGATGTTGCAAACTTAATCTAGAGTATGTGTCTAATATATCTTGCATCTATCAGCTGCAATTATCTCAATTCGGCTAAATATATCCGTAATACATATACAATACATACATAATACACACGCATACTCACTCAACATGTATGTATGTATGTATGTATGTATATATAAGAGAGAGAGAAAGAGATTTCTATATATGTATATATATATTATATATATATATATATATATATATATATATATATACATATATATTATATATATATAATGCATGCACATATACACAAATGTATGTGTATATTATATACATATATATATATATACATAAACATATATTTATATGTTTATGAATATGTATCTATCTCTCTCTCTCTCTATATATATATATATACAGAGTATGTGTATACATACATACACACATACACACACACATATATATATATATATATATATATATATATATTATGTATGGATCGGATGTAACATGTACGTACATGTATGTAAACAAATGAACGCATGTATATATATATATATATATATATATATATGTGTGTGTGTGTGTGTGTGTTTGTGTGTGTACGTATATATATATGTACATAAATATATACATACATAAACACACATACACACAGACACGCACACTTACACGAAGACAGACATATATGCATAAATTAAGAGTGACAGCGCATTTGTCGTATTACGCATGATGAAGTATATATATATTCAAATTATTTCCAGGTAAAGGTAGGATTACAATATGTTCATTTTTTTTTCTCCCTTTGCACGTATTATGTTTTCGAGCGGCAACAATTGATGAAAATCTAATTAATAGCTATGCACATGTAGATTATGAACTGCCGAGAAACTAATTACTTACCTTGGATAGAAGGGAAGATTCAGTGAAATAACAGTTTAAGCAGTTTTTTTTGGTTTTTTTTTATATAAAACTATTTACGATATCAAATGATGATACGAAACAATTAGTAAAAAGCAAATTTCACTGAAATTCGCAAACCTTGCAGATATTCTATTGATTACTATGTGTATATCCACTTGAGATGATTGCAACATAACAGGGATAGTTAATCCTATGCTTTTAGTCAGAATTAAGTATGACGGCCCACTTTATATAGTAACGGCAGATTTTGTCTTAGCATGCGGTTGATACTATGTACATACAAGCAAAAAAGTTCAACGTGGCTGGCATATATATATATATATATATATATATATATATATATATATATAATATATATATATCCAGCATGCTCTCTGATTTTGCTGAACAATTTTAGACTATTATTGATATAGGGTAATATATTTAACAACACTGAATTCTGAGGAATAACTCCGCTGGACGAATACCTATTTCTTTACTACCCACAAGGAGCTAAACATAGAGGGGACAAACAAGGACAGACAAATGGATTAAGTCGATTACATCGATCCCAGTGCGTAACTGGTACTTAATTTATCGACTTCGAAAGGATGAAAGGCAAAGTCGACTTCGGCGGAATTTGAACTCACAACGTAACGACAGACGAAATACGGCTACGCATTTCACCCGGCGTGCTAACGTTTCTGCCAGCTCGCCGCCTTTAACGAATGCCGCTGGACGAATACCGCAGATGATTTGCCATCCGCGGTGTATCATTTGATATATCGACCCCAGTATTTATTTTGCCAGTTTCTTTTGCTGACACGATTACGGTGATGTAACCATACCAAAAGCAGTTGTCAAGCGGTGATGGGGGACAAGCAAACACAAAGACATAATATATATTGAATGAGTTTGTTTCATTATATATATATATATAATATATATGTGTAACTGGGCTATACATATAAGCAGCAAAGTTGACATGGCCCGCAG
>NC_043008.1:15685629-15703129 GCF_006345805.1 Octopus sinensis
ATGTTTGCTCACCCAGATAAATTACATAGAAACAGTTATTCCACCGATTTGTGAATATTTCTAATTATGTATACATGTATCCTAATTATTGACTGTAGTAATTAAATACATATTTAGTGCACAGCAGCAAACAAATATATTATTATTGCACACAGAAATATGTGCCACATACATCGACATGCCTTCTAATATAAAACGTAAATACTCGGTCCTCCCATAGCTTCACTCTACTCTGCTAGATGGAGCACTACTACTCACTTTGAACGAATGCTCAACCTTCAACTATTCCAAGTGGAATATATTTTGTCTTCAATGATCTGATATGGCAACACATTAGCTAACAACCTCTGTGGAGATTTTGGCGAAATGCCTGCTTTACACAGATATTAAATGTTCTCTTATTATATTTCAGCTTTTTTATTCCTATTAGCTCGGTAATTCGTTTGTCATGGCACGAAAAATCTTTTTACGTATGGAAAATTTTCTCAAAATGTTTGAAAAACTAGACCGCATACATTTTACGTTAAGGGCCACGTTTCCGTGGCTTTGTTCTTAATGAAGGAAATTAACGTGTCATATCGCCTAATTTTGAGAAGCTGTCTAACACCCCATCCCTGTACATGATATTGTGTCTTATACTCTCGAAATATGCACATGTTTGTAAGATAGTTCTACTTCAGGTCCTTTACTGCGTTCTATATTATAATACCGAGTAACATACATTTTACGGTATCCTCTTTTAATACACCTAATCTAAATGTTGTATATTCATTTCCATAGGACGTCAGTAGCTACCAGTCTTTATAAGACTATTTAAATCTTTTTCAGATAAATTCCAAGATCATTTTGAAAACAGCGATCGTTGAAAATCTTATTGGACCGATGCCTATTTAAGCCAATACATCAGACCCTGCAATTCTCATATTTATTCCCAATTCTACAGTTTGAAGTTAATCTTGTCTTATTCTTTTTAAGCCTAGTACTTATTCTATCGTTCTATTTTGCCGAACCGCTAAGTTACGGGGACTAACACACCAGCATCGTTTGGCAAGTGATGTTGGGAGGACAAACACAGACACACAAACGTATACACACACACACGCACTCACATATATATATATATATATATATATATATAAACGACGGGCTTCTTTCAGTTTCCGTCTTACCAAATACACTCGAGGCATTGGTCGGCTCGAGGTTATAGTAGAATACACTGTGGGACTGATCCTGGAACCATGTGGTTGGTAAGCAAGCTACTTACCACACAGCCACTTCTATGCCTAAGGTTTCCCAAATATTATTGTCCTCATCGTTTATACATGAGAAAAGATGATGTGTTGAATCATGGCAGTCAATATGCGAAAACTACCAATACTGTAATTATGAGGAATCCTATCTCGGTAGCGACATGGATAATGAAGACCAACGTTTGTAAGGTTTATATTGTTATCCGGGGAACATATAAGCATCAAGTAACAACAAAGAAGTAAACAAATAAACACTTAAGAGAACACTCGGCTAAAATATTTTCCGATCAGTTCCCTCTCTTGCCACATTGTGTTTTTCAGAAAGTGAGATATGATAAAGTACAAAATGTGACCAAAACTTTATGATATAAACAAGCATTAACCGTAACGACTCAGCTTCACGTTTGAGATGGAAATAGATGGAGTTTTGAGACTATACTCTTTCTTGAGACGGACAACATAGGGGAAATATTTGCATCATTTACAGAATCAACAGTCAAGATAACAGTAATAGTTGCTGATTTCGAATCGGCTCTTGACCTCACACTATATTGTCAGGTAAATGAAAATGAATTAATTCACTGTAAATACTCGCTCCTATGTATTGCGAACTCAATATCTATCTATCTATCTATCTATCTATCTATCTATCTATCTATCTATCTATCTATCTATCTATCTATCTATCTATCTATCTATCAATCAATCAATGTATGTATGTATGTATGTATGTATGTATGTATGTATGTATGTATCTATCTATCTTTCTACCTGTCTGTCTGTCTGTCTATCTATCTCTATATGTATGTATGTATGCATCTATCTGTCTGTCTATGTATGTATGTATGTATGTATCTATCTAATCTATCTATCTATCTATCTAACTATCTATCTATCTATCTATCTATCTATCTATCTATCTATCTATCTATCTATCTATATCTATATCTATATCTATATATATATATATATATATATATATCAACAATTGAGGGTAAATATTATATATATATATATATGTCTGTCTGTTTGTATGTATGTCTCTCTCTCTCTCGCTTTCTCTCTCTCTCGCTCTCTCTATCTCTATCTATATGTATATTTATATCATATCAACCAAGCTGTTCGCCTGCTGTATTAAAAGCACCGGGGTCCTTCCTCCAACCAGACAACATCTCACTCTTAGTTATGTCCTCAGATCACATGAGACTCAATTATAGTGTCGCTTATATCTTTGAGACAATATGGTGCTAAATTATGTTAAAATATGTTAAAATCGCTGACCGAAACGTAATAGTAACCCATTCGCCTATTTGGCAAACGCCCAATCACGAAAAGACATCGTCATATAATTAGCATGTGTTCTCTTTCTTTCCTCTATCTTCTGTAGCTATTTCAATGATTTTATGCCGCTTTTGCACTAGCTTACTTCATTACATCTACACGAAATCTCCCTTCTCCCACTAGATTTCTGCTTTCATTAGATTTACAGCGATTCGGCACGCAAACACTGCAAATTTCTTTCTCATTCCCCCTATCCTCTATCTTCTCACGGTTCACGTTTGTTCTTTTAAGACTGTACTACAAAGATTCTCACCGAACATCAACTGCATCAAACTTTGCTATTCTGAGTGATACGCACAAAGCTCATGTGTACCGTCTTCAATGGACTTAAACATCTACAACGATTGGCTGGAGGCTTATAGAAATTTTATGGCTCATTCATATGTTAATATTTATCGGTTTACAACTTTAGATCTATTGATCATTCAAAGATGCTTACGATAAATAGATACATACGTGTATATGTATGCATATATATATATATAATATATTATATATATATATATATATATATTATATAAATAATATATATATATATATATACATATATATATGTATATATGTATATATATGCATATATGTAAATTATATATGTATATGTATATATATATTATATATACACACACTCACACACACCACAAATATACACTTGTTTACATACGTACGTACATACATACACATATGTGAATTACATCAGTGTATGTGTTTCCTGTTTGTATGGATATTTCCCTCTTTCTTTCTCTTTCTCTCTCCCGCGTCTTTCTTTCCATGTGTGCATATATACATACATACAGATATCATACATACATACATACATGCATATGTGTAATATATAGTATATGTAATATATATATGCATATATCTACATACTTATATATATATATATATATATGAATATATATATGCATATATATATATATACTTATAATATATATATATATATATATATATATATATATATATATATATATATATGCATACATATATATATATACTTATATATACATATATATATATATAAATATGTGTGTGGGTTTGTTGCATGTGCGTGTGTCTGTGTACGCATTCATGCACACTTAATTTCCTGTGTATCTATTGTTTAAATGTTTGTGAGATTCTATTTTGTGTACAGTTGTGTCGAGTTGTTGTGCGTCTGTGTGCGTGTTGTGAATGCATACAACAACAACCATCTGTGAGGTGTATCAGTTGTGAATCGTACCACACAACGATATACAAAGATGTATTGCTTATACCTCGATTAAATCTTGCTTCCCGCTTCGAACTACATTCGTACAAGCTATTAACCCCTTCATGAAACATAGGATGTTCAGTATTTCAAAGTTTATATTTCATTCCTGATAATTTGAGGTCCTCATATTATTACTATTTCAGAGGAATGGCCAGTACACATCATCTATAATAGGCTTCGGAGTCTGATGGAGAAAACTAGGAAATCATCATTATGCTGAAGACCTTATCTGTTTACTTGTGACACACCCAATCCGTGAAACGCAGCCATTGTCAATGTGATTCAGTTATGCGGACTGGTGATTTAGAATTACTACTGAAGTAAGCAACTGTAGAATTTGAACTTAGGAGAAAATTAGATAAGGATAAATGGGAGAGTGTGTGGGGAGACAGAGGGGATGGACGTTTGAGAGAGAGAAACTGTTATATATATATATATATATATATATATATGTAATTTTAAAAAAAGGAACTGGAGAACTACGTTGCGTAGAAACAATTGTAGTGGTTGTAAAGAAATATCCAAGCCTACACTTCAGTTATATGTTCACACACGAAAGAAGTCCATAAGCAAACCTGGAAATACTTATGCTACTACTACTGGATAGTTCAGGGTCAAATCTGCAGATGGGCGAGCTATATACTGTACTCTAGTACATTCTTAACAGAATATACCATAGCAGTGTGTATATATATATATATATATATATATAGTAATACTAAATAATATATATATATATACATGTATGCGTATGTGTATGTGTGTGTGTAGCGTAAGGTAAAGTAACAACCTATGAAAGTACAGAGTAACTAATGGAATTTGCGGCGCATATTAATGGCTGTCTGTTAAATGCGTGGGTAATGGTAAGATATGTCTAAAACCTTCAGAGAAAGTTATTACCAACAAACCAAAGACAATATGTGATAAAATTACAAAATAACAAAATATACTACGCATACAAACACACATGCATCTGTTCATATATATTCACAGATTTATGTGTGAGTACACACACACACACACACACACACATATATATATATATATATAATATATATATATATAATAGAGAGAGAGAGAGAGAGAGCGGGAGATAGATAGATAGATAGATAGATATAAATATAGACATATAGATAAATAGAGACAGATAGATATATAACTGTATATATGTGTGTGTGTGTTTATAAATTATATATATTTACATTTAGTTATATTATATATGTATGTATATACATATTTATACGTGTTTATACACACACACACACACACACGCATACATACATACATACATACATATTATATATATATATATGTCCCTCTTGTTTCAGGTTACCGTTACACACATATGTATCAAAGACTCCCACTATAACCAACAAACAAATATAAATGCTTCATGCCAAGAGACAGGAAAACATTGGTCATAAAAATCGAGAATACTAACAGAAACAAAATATCAATCAGCTAAAATACTGTCGACAAAACCGCCTCATCCCAAGGGAAATAACTGCACTACTTTTGGAAAAACAACATTTCCAGAATTCTATGATGTCTTTCATTAATAACGAAAGGACCTCTACGGAAGACCGGCCCATTGAAAACGCTATACGCGAACCCAAATCTTCTATTGATTTGTAAAAATGAATAGGACTACAGTTCAACTACCGCCCACCGATGGATGAACGTACCATTCTTTGCAATGATGTTAAGTTTATGGGGAAGGTTCTACCGAAGCAATACATTACTGCATAAGGTGATTTGAATGTGTCTGATTTCGGCAGTATTGATGTAATAAATCCTCAAACTTTTTCCCCCTGGCATAACAGTTAGAACAGCAATCCTCATTGCTGAAATTAATGAAATTATCACTCTTTACTCTTTTACTCTTTTACCTGTTTCAGTCATTTGACTGCGGCCATGCTGGAGCACCGCCTTTAATCGAGCAACTTGACCTCGGGACATATTCTTTTGTAAGCCCAGTACTTATTCTATCGGTCTCTTTTGCCGAACCGCTAAGTAACGGGGACATAAACACACCAGCATCGGTTGTCAAGCAATGCTAGCGGGACAAACACAGACACACAAACACACACATGCATATATATATATATATATATATATACATATATACCACGGGCTTCTTTCAGTTTCCGTCTACCAAATCCACTCACAAGGCTTTGGTCGGCTCGAGGCTATAGTAGAAGACACCTGCCCAAGGTGCCACGCAGTGAGACTGAACCCGGAATCGTGTGGTTGGTAAACAAGCTACTTACCACACAGCCACTCCTGCGCCTAGGTACTTTTTTGTCAGGAAAATAAATATTTTATAGTACATGAGTAAAGAACAAAATAATAATTTTTAACACTAAAATAAAAGCGGTGTTATTGTATGGGTCTGAGACATGGCGAACAACAGTTAAGTCAAATAAGCAAATACAATCATTCATCAACAGATGCTTGCGTAGTATACTTAAAATTAGATGGCCCGAATACATAAGCAATATGCAGTTATGGCAAAGAACAAATCAAATTTCGATTAGGGAGCAAATATTTAAGAAAAAGTGGAAGTGGATTGGTAGCACAATTAGAGAAAATGCACCAAATGTAGCGAAAAGTGCTTTACAGTGGAAACCGGATGGATATAGAAGGAGAGGTAGGCCTAAGAACTCGTGGCGGAGATCAACACAAAAGGAAATAGAGAAAGGGGGGCATTCATGGCAGAAAAAAAGTATAGAAGCAAAATTTATGCAACATGGAATTCAACTATAAGTGGTCTATACTCTGCGTTGGAAGGTTAAAGGAAGAAGAAGAAGAGTCTATGTGTATTCATCTCTGTTTTGTGTATGTTTACACAACTCTTTGGTCCTTAATCTCACAACCAGTCATTAGCTGACTCCTCTAATATATATGACCTAACCATATTCTTCATTGTTTGGTTATTGTTGTCATTATAATTTTATTCTGGTTTGAGAGGGGTCTTTCCTACATCAATGGCTATAGAGATAGATTGTTCGACAGAAATAAAAAAGAAATATGTATATTATACAAAAGTAGGTAGTCAGAATTTTGTATTATTTATTCTTAGTGTTTTTGTCTTATTCTCGGAAACACCTCAAACATGTTATATATGTATGCATATAGATGTATATATACATACATACATACATACATATATATATATATATATATATATATGCACATATGTATATATATATATACATATATATATATGTCACAAACGGCGATATACATGCTCGTTTTTCTATTGAAAATATTCACAATGAACATGAATCTATAATTAAATTGCCATATTCAAAAGCAGCGGATAGTGATATATTCCTTATAGGCGGTCAGTCATATGTGATGAATTTCATTTCACCACTTTGTGGATCAGGATTGTATTCCATGGCATATTTCCTTACTATCCTGTTGTCTGCTACATTTTCGGGTCGAGCAATTCGCGATGGGTGGATGGTCATTGATAGATTTCCCAGTTTGTATCTATCTATCTATCTATCTATCTATCTATCTATCTATCTATCTATCTATCTATCTATCTATCTATCTATCTATCTGTCTGTCTATCTGTCTATCTATCTATCTATCTATCTATCTATCTGTCTATCTACCGTTTTATACATTTGTCTACCATCTATTTATCGTTCTCTGTCCCCCTCTCTGATTATTATTATTAATATCATATATATGTATGTGTGTTTGTGGGTGTATATATATTACATATATAAATGTGTATATGTATGTATACGTATATATATAAATGTAGTTGTGTGTTTATATATATATATATATATATATATATATATATATAGGCGCAGGAGTGGCTGTGTGGTAAGTAGCTTGTTTACCAACTACATGGTTCCGGGTTCAGTCCCACTGCGTGGCACCTTGGGCAAATGTCTTCTACTATAGCCTTGGGCCAACCAAAGCCTTGTGAGTGGATTTGGTAGACAGAAACTGAGAAGCTCGTCGTATGTATGTATATATATATATATATATATATATATATATATTATATATATATATATGCGTGTGTGTGTTTGTGTATCTGTGTTTGTCCCCCTAGCATTGCTTGACAACCGATGCTGGTGTGTTTATGTCCCCGTTACTCAGCTGTTCGGCAAAAGAGGCCGATAGAATAAGTACTGGGCTTACAAAAGAATAAGTCCCGGGGTCGAGTTGCTCGATTAAAGGTGGTGCTCCAGCATGGCCGCAGTCAAATGACTGAAAAGAGTAAAAGAGTATATATATATATATATACATATCTATATGTGTACATGTATATAAAAATACATTCATTGTACATACATAATGTACAATACATATATGCATGGCCGAAACTTAGAAGTCACTATCAATACTAAGTGAAATTAAATGTGTACTCTACCAAATGTATTGAATAATCTTTCCTTTAATGTAAAATATTTTTATTAAATAAAAAGCAAGCATTAATATTTATATATATATATCTATATATATACAATGTATGTGTATGTATGTATATATGTATGTATATATGTATATATGTACAAAAACAGACACGTGCACACATTTTGTAACACTGACATATTTTGGGGAGGAGGCGTGAAATTATTGCAACTGAATTGAGAATTCAGAAAATTAAATTCTGAATTAGTTTCATATTGATATAAAATGATATCGGTTCTCGAAATACAAAATTGCTCTGTCAGCTTCAATATTTTTTAGATTCTTTATCTATTGTGTATTATGTGGTCCAATTAATTAAGAATAATTTCAGTCTCATGTCTGTATTAAGGCGGCAAGCTGGCAGAAAAGTTAGCACGTCAGGCGAAATGCTTACCGGTTTTCGTCTGTCTTTATATTCTGAGTTCAAATTCCGTCGACTTTGCCATTCATCCTTTCGGGGGAGATAAATTAAGTACCAGTTGTGTACTGGTTTCAATCTAATCAACTGCCCTCCCCCCGCATTTTTTGCTTTGTGCCTGGAGTAGAAAATAATCTCATCTCATATCTGTATTATTCCTGCGATTCACGCTTTTTACTCTGAAAAATGTATTGTCGTTCAGAAGGAACGTAAAGCCGCCAAAATATAAGTGCCTACATTTAATTTTGTTTCCGAAATTCTGAACTTTAATCATAGATTAAAATTGTAAATTGACAAAAATGCAAATAAAGCAAATAATAAATAATATTAATTTTGTTTACTTTATGAAAGGAGTTAAAAAATTTCAATCACTATTACCAGTATCTTTTCAGAAATAACTGTGGAAGCATCCACGATTCTAATTCACAAGATAAACAAACAATGCTTTCGAGAAATGAAAACACAAATCTATAATAATGAAGTTCAATGTCCTACTTTTAAGCATTGCTCGTCTCGCTTACACATGGCCATGCGTATTTTTGTGAATTCCAGGATATATTTTCTCTGATTTCCAATCCCGCGCTTATAAGTCTCAAAACGGCAAGTCTCTATGAAAAGTGAAAGATTTTCCTCACAGTACCATTATTTTGCTCTTTTTCTGAAATCTAAAATCTCTCGATATTAGTGTTTTTTAAGCAAAGATACTTTCAAATTTGTGAACAATTGAAAGATATTGAGCTTGTATATCTCTATACTAACTCTACCAGGAAAATCTATTCCGTACTCACATCTAAGTGTATGTAAAGCTAAGCCGAAGGAGGGCCGGAACAGGTCAGAATTTGGGCTCGTTGCCAGAAGGAGGGCCGGAACAGGTCAGAATTTGGGCTCATTGCCATACTACTCCATTTTGTTTGAAGATTATTTTACAAATGTTTCAAATAAGGACAATTATTTAGTGTTCATTCCAACTGTACTAATTTTAATTTAGTTTGTATAAATATATTTCTTTCATTTGGTATTTAAAGCGACAGAGCTGTAAAGATTTGAAATGAATTTGACCTGTTTCTGCTGTATCAATTTTGTCGAAATATGCATACCACAGAGATTTTGACGAGGTCTATAATTGTTTTTATTTAAATATAATTTAAAGAAAAATGTTAAGGGGATAAGAAACCATTATGTTTAGAATGTATTTGTTCTACCATTTCGTCAATATATATCATATCATAGATTATACTTGACCAAATGATATATCAAAATGTAACGGAACACAAGTACTTTTCAATGAACTGCAAGTAATTTGGCCCAGAATTGAATTAGCTATAGGGTGTAGAATTGGTTGCAAAGAAAGTAAATGCCTAACGTAAGAATATTCTCCACCATGTTTCGTTGATGAGTAATCCGACGTAGTTTATATAATATTGATATTATGGATAGCTATGCTTAACAGCCAAAATCAATGACGTTGATGCTCTGACATGTTATTCTGCTTTAGTAGTCATGGAAATGTCTTAATTGTTTAAACATTTGTAAGATAGCCATCTTCAAAGAAAACTCAGTAAATAGCTTAGGGACAACTAACTTATTTGTAATTCAGATGACATCATTCTTGCATCCGTTTGATTGTCTGCTATATAAACATTCTTCTAAAATACAATATTCTTTTCGGAACGCCAGAGGTTTCATATGTTTAATTAAAATGCAGTAGAAATATTCATGGGATCTATGGAACATAGCAGAATCAGCTATACTTCTCTTCAATTTTCTCTTGCTGCCACAGTGGATATTATTCCTGTAGTCTTAAAGAATTCCTTAGATCGAACATTCAAACAGAACATTTTCTATAGGAATAGTCAAATGTAGTATATATTTACTTTTCTCATTTAGAAATGAATGAATCACTAATGGATTTTTCTTCAACATTTCGTTAGAAGTGCATGCATAATTAGATCAGTTACGAAGGTCATATTAGAAACGAATTGATTCTTCTCATATAATTCTTTTACTTGTTTCAGTCATTTGACTGTGGCCATGCTGGAGCACCGCCTTTAGTCGAGCAAATCGACCCGAGCACTTATTCTTTGTAAGCCTTGTACTTATTCTATTGTTCTCTTTTTCCGAATCGCTAAGTTACGGAGAGGTAAACACACCAGCATCGGTTGTCAAGCGATGTTGGGGGTACAAACACAGACGCACACATACATATATATATACGACGGACTTCTTTCAGTTTATGTCTACCGAATCCACTCATAAGGCTTCGGTCGGCCCAAGGCTATACTAGAAGATATTTGCCCAAGGTGCCACGCAGTGGGACTGAACACAGAACCATGTGGTTGCTAAGCAAGCTACTTACCCCCACAGCCACTCCTACGTCTATAAGTGAAGTTTTGTTAACATTTTTATTTTGGTGATGGTGAGACAAGATGGCTGGAGTCCCTTGTACTCGTTACCTTATTCATAGGTAAATACAACATTTATCCTTTATACACACATTTATCTTTTACTTTCTACTTGTTTAAGTCATTAGAATGCGCCCATAGTGGAGCACCACCTTGAAGAACGATTAATTCCGGGTTCATTCCCACTGTGAGGTACATTTGGCAAGTGTCTTCTACTACAGCCTCGGGCCGACCATAGCCTTGGATTTGGTAGACGGAAACTGAAAGAAGCCCATAGTATATATGTATATATATGTGTATATGTGTATATATGTTTGCGTGTCTGTGTTTGTCTCCCCAACATTGCTTGATAGCCGATGCTGGTGAGTTTATGTCCCCGTCACTTAGCGGTTCGGCACAAGAGACCAATAGGATAAGTACTAGGCTTCTAAAGAATAGGTATTGGGATAGATTTGCTCGCCTAAAGGCGGTGCTCCAGCTGGCCGCAGTGAAATGACTGAAACAAATAGAAGAGTAAGAGTAATAGTAAAGACTAATGATATAAGATTTACAACTCGTTCTGCGTATCTGAAAAACAGAATTTAATGTAGGATGAACGAAAATTTATAAATAAAAATGAAAATAATAAAGAATATAGGAAAATATAATAGCGTAACTATAGCAACATAACATTAATGACAAGAAAAAAATGTAACTCTGGATATGACACATTCCATGCAATAAGAAATCTCCTGAACAGAACAAAACGATATTTAAAAGGAATAAATTAAGGATTGTCGTTATACAAATTATAACTAGGGGGACAATTGAATGAACATAAATATAAAGATCTTGTGAATGTAATCAATAATACAAAGATAAGCTTCAACGAATTAACAGGAAGAGAATATGGAAGGTATAGAATATGGATGATAGAAATAAAAATCCACTATTAAATTTACAACAAAATGCGGAGTAACAAAACACGGTAATATTTACTGCGCTGCTTAGAATTCTACATGAAAAAGCCAAGGAAATAATTTATACAAGACGTAGTGCTTGGGGAATACAGAAAGAAAACTTCGCTTGCATAAGAACATAGATAATGTTTCTACTTAACTATATAAGAAAATAGATAATGTGTATACCTAAATACTAAGAATTGCTAACCATCAGTTGATTAGAAACTAGAAAAATACAAACCACTTATACAATAAATAGATTCACAGTTATTAGACCAAGAAAGAAAATTCTCGAAACCACTATATTAATATTTAGATTTTATATTACACCAGCATCAACAGGAGGGAAAGCATGTAACTGTAAGGTCTCAGAATTTCGGAACAAATATGTATTAAATCTAAGAGCGGAATAATTCGTAACTATAAAGCATCATAGGAAAATATGCAATTAAGCAAGCGAAAATATTTATGCAAATTTGGTTTTGCTTTTGAATATTCATGACACAGGGTAAAATATAAAAACAAAGGTCTATGATATATTATCCTTCATATATTTTTATCATGCAGGTGCAACATATATTTTCTGGAACTTTTGGTTTCAAATCTTTTCTGGATTAATTACTTTTCCGAATCTGTGTTTTTCACCTTAGTCAAAATTAACGTCATTAAATATTCCCTTAAATAATTAAATGAAATTCAAATATATGTACGTTAGTCGAAATTAGTGTGAATAATAGGAGGTTTCAGACCACTAGTGTGCAGATACTCGGAGTTATATCTGCATTACAACGATTACGAGATTTTGGAATGGTATGTCCATAATTTACATAAAAGAAAGATTAAAAACTAAGTTTTGAGAGAAAATTTAACGTCTCTCTTCTCTTTCTATGAGTAGAGTGAGTTAAGTTAATCACTTATTTTGTACTGATATCGTGAATCTTTTGTTACATAAACTCAGTCACATATTTCTGTTAACAGACTTATAAATGCTGGAAAAAATTCTTGTTCCAAAACCAGACATTGAATGAGAAAATTAACGGAACACCTAATGTGAGTTGAAATGATGCATTAAAAGAACATTAAAAGTCCATTCAAATAATTTCAAGCCGCGGAGACTGGCATACAAGTTAAATCCAGTATAAAATAATACAATCGTAAATTAAGAGATAGTAAAGAACAAAATAGTTGTGTATCCTAATACTTAATTTGGGAAAATCATGAAAAACAGAAGCATTTAGAACCGAAAAAAAGTGGTATAAATTGGAAAGTATTGGAAAAACCTGAAAATATTATTCTGTGGGAACACAAACATAGGACTATATGAAGCCTTAATTAAATATTAGCAACATGTCCTTAGTTTGAATACAAGTTATAAGTTATGTATAAATTATGTATATATTATGCAATAACACTCAGAATTCACAAATTATGGAAAACCTATATAGGAAAGCATACAAGCATACGTAACACACACACATACTCACAAACATATATATATATATATATATGTGTGTGTGTATGTGTGTGTGCATATGTATATGTATTTATGTGTAAAACTGAATAAGATACAGTGAACAAGAAGGACTACGGTTAGACAGTTATTTTTTAATCACTACACATGTTACCATGCAACACCTTTTTTCATATATACGGGTATTTTGTTATGCAATGGTTTAACTATATATTGGGATCCAGTTGTATTTCTCCAGGAGATATTCAGTTGCTGTCTACGGGAATATACCTTAAATATATTCATGTCTATCTATCTATCTATCTATCTATCTATCTATCTATCTATCTATCTATCTATCTATCTATCTATCTATCTATCTATCTATCTATCTATCGCATGTGTGTTTATGTACATAGCTATGCATCTATATATATATATATAACACTCGCATGTGTGTGTTCGAATACATGCACAATGACTCGAAACACACTTTATACAGAAAATCCCGCTTTATCCTAGTGTAATCTTTGCATGAAGATTTAATTTTGTGTTTTCATATGGGATCCTCACTGTTGCTTTAGAGCAGTAAAATTCCCAAATCAATCGAGTTTTATTTCAAACTGTTGTGTGGCAGTTTTCCATTGAATTTAGCGTGGCGCTCCTTTGCGAGTAAAGATTCCATCGAGAGTTGTGATGAATTGAATTTTTTTCATTTTGTAACTACTGTATTTTGGAATCTGACAGCCTAACGTTCACTCAGATACAAACGCATCTTTATGTACAGTTACCTACGTATGTACGTGGATATATGAATGATATAAAAAAAAATCAGTATTATTCTATGCTCGGCGGATTAATCGTCAACCGACAATTTTATAAAAAAATATATTCACATAATTTATTCTATTATGTTTTTACTTGTTTCATTCATACGACTGCAGCCATGCTGGTGCACCACTTTTAGTCTAAGAAATCGACCCTAGGAGCTATTCTTTGTTAGCCTAGTACTTATCATATCGGTCTCTCTTGTTGAAACGCTAACTTTCAGGGTCATAAACACACCGACATCGCTCCCACACATACACACATATAACTACGGGTTTCGTTCAGTTTCCATCTAAGAAACCCATTCACAAGGCTTTGGTCGGCCCGAGGCTTTAGTACAAAAGATTTGCCCAAGTTTGCATGCAGTGGGACTGAACTCGGAACAATGTGGTTGGAAAGTAAGCTTCTTACAACCCAGCCATGCTAGCGCCTATAATTATAAATGAATATCAATCACAATTTGTAACAAATCTTAAAATTATCCTCTGCAAAATACTGCATGAAATTTCAGTTTCGTTTGTAGACTGTTGGCATCATACGATGGCAAGAAACGTCCCTTCATAGCATATATATATATATATATATATATAATATATATATATATATATAGATAGATAGATAGATAGATAGATAGATAGATAGATAGATAGATAGATAGATAGATAGATAGATAGATAGATAGATAAATAGATAGATAGATAAATAGATAGATAGATAGATAGATAGATAGATAGATAGATAGATAGATAGATAGATAGAGATAGATAGATAGATAGATTGAGAGATAGATAGATAGATTGCCTGTATGAGTCGCTTATTTGAAATTTTGTCAACAGAGAGCAGATATCAATTCTCCCTAATAATTCTGAGTAGTTTCCCCGAGATTGAAGCTAGTGTAATACGACACCCTATTATACATTCGTGTATGTGTGAGTGTGCATTTATTTATACGTCCTGCGTTAGGATCTTCATTAACCTGCTTGAATGTATTCCTGAGTTTAATTTATACAACGGTGTTCAGAAAATACTTTCGAATGGGAAGGAAAGTTGTGTTTTCCGAACAGAGGGAACTGGTAAAAGAAGATTTGGTTCAAGAAGACATTCAAAATTTGAGTATCTTAGATGACATCATTAAAGTCTCGATATCAGAAGCTCTAGATATTTTATCTTCTAACCAGATCACGAATAGACTTTGATTTAATTAGCATCGTTACTGGCAGTTTCCACTATTACGGAATTTGTCCGTTAAAACACATAATTATTCCTATCATTTCAGCCACTGGATCTGTAGGGTCATGTGTTCCGCAGCAGTAGTTGCAGTTCCAATAATTAGACATAAGTACAGGGATACAAACTGATGAAAAGATAAGCAGAGGTTTGATAAAATTCGACGAATTTGAGTTGTGGGTAGTTATTTTCTTTCGAAAGAATTTGTATTACTTTCGATAACAGAAATCTTTTCTCAGATGATATCATCAATAATTCATGTATTCTACAAAAAGCTGTCTCTTAAAATTATGTTATATAATGGATAGAACTGTAAATAGATTTGACTGAAACTCCATTTGCGTTGGTGTTATATATATATATATATATATATATATATATATATATATTAATATATATTATATAATATGTATGTATTAGACTTAGATATACGAGAGAGAGAGAGATACATACATATATAGGCTTATGTATATGCATACATAAGTAAGATTAACTATCCATATACATGCCACAGACACATGTATACATATACATACATATACACACACACACATATATATATATATATATATATATATACATACATGTGTGTATATATATGAACGTATCTATATATATTTGTGTATACGTATGTAAATATATACTTGTATGTACGTACGTATGTCTGTGTCTGTGTGTGTGTGTGTCTAGAAATGTATGTGTGCACAAAATTATGTTTGCATTTATTTATGTAATTATGCATGAATTTATGGATGGATGGATGATGAATGAATATATGAAAGGCAGGTGAAAAATACCTACATATATTGAAAACACCGCTATTACTATTAGTCATTCTTCTTCTTCTTCTTCTTCTTCTTCTTCTTCTTCTTCTCTTCTTCTTCTTCTTCTTCTTCTTTTTCTTCTTCTTCTTCTTGTTCTCCCTCTTCTTCTTCTTCTTCTTCTTCTTCTTCTCCTCCTTCTTCTTTTTCTTCGCCTTCATTATCATTAATATTATTATCATCATCATCATCATCATCATTATTGTTATTATTATTATTATTATTATTATTATTATCATTATTATTATTATTATTATTATTATTGTTGTTGTTGTTGTTGTTGTTTTTTGTTATTATTATTATTATTATTATTATTTTATTTTTATTTTTATTTTTATCATTATTATTATTATTCGTCTTCTTCTTCTTCTTCTTCTTCTTATTATTATTATTGTTGTTATTGTTGTTGTTAATAAACTATCATATGGAACTTTACTTAGCAGGTATATTGTCATGATGTTTATTCACAATATATTTTGGCATATGTCAAGAATATAACATGGAACTTTCCTACAACACATCAGTCCGTGTCTAAATTCCAATATTCGTTAGCCTCTCAGATGGTAGTCTGGATGCTGTCCCAATCTCAGCACTTGTTACAAGAACTATTGGCTAGATCCTAACATATCGCAATTTCCTCAATGTTTGTTTTATCCACTCTATTATGATACTGTATTTCTCATCTTTACAATTCTATCTAGCCTACTTGCTTTAAAAAATGTTCAAGTCTTTATAGAGGCGCCCCATAAAATCCCGTAAAAACTACTTAAAACTAGAGCATTTAGATTGAGCTCATGCCACTTATCTGCTATTTGGAATCCGCACATTCAACGCATTATATTTTCCCTCAAATTTTCTATACTCCACTGATACAATTTTCATGTTAGCTTACTGCATTCACTTAATTGATGCTTAATATTTCCGTTTTCTTTCTCACAAAGGTTTATATACACATAATACACACACGCACGCACACACACACACACACACACACACACACACACAGGTAATAATGTTCCTCTGTCCTTACTCTTAGTTAAGTTTTGAAGAGTGCATTTCGGTTTTAACAGCTTTATTATATATATATATATATATATATATATATATATATATATATATATATATATATA
>NC_043008.1:15708129-15770629 GCF_006345805.1 Octopus sinensis
ATCTTTCTTCCCCTGATTTTTTTCCTCGCAAATTTTTTTTTTCTCGTTCAGTTTTAGTTTTTACATTATGCTACATTCTGCGTCGTCTTCATTTCATTTTCTTTTTTTTTTCTTCCCCCGTTTTATAACTTCTCCGCATTCGCCTATTCTTCCTATGTGTTACTTTCTATGCACAAAAAAGAAGATGACGAGGAAATAAAGAAATTCCCAACGTTAAGCATCCATCAATTTCACCTACAGGGAACAGAGAAGAAGAAGGGAAAAAACATGCCTTTGATGGATTTTAATTCAAACTAACGACTTTTGTTGCGGTACTAATTTTATATAGCTTCAGAAATATGCTACTGGTAATTTATCAAGTCTGCTATACACGGTCAATAACCTTCTTAATACAGCTACATATTTCATTAACATACTACTACTACTACTACTACTACTGCTACTACTAGTGCTCCTGGGGTAGCAGATCTCAAGCGCAGTATTTCACTGGTACTTTATAAATAATAATAATAATAATAATAATAATAATGATGATGATGATGATGATGATGATGATAATAGTAATGATTTCAAATTGTGACTTAAAGTCAACAGTGTTTCATTTGAGGGGAGGGTTAAGTTGATTGTATCGACCTCACTGCTGAAGTGGTAATTATTTTGATGACTCCGAAAAGAGGAAAGACAAAGTCGAACCTCGCCGGAATTTGAAACTGAGACCGTAAAGACGGACGAAAACCCGTTAACCTTTTTCTCCAGCTTGCTAACGATTCTCCCAGGTCACCCCTCCTAAATCGGCGAGCTGGCAGAGTCGCTAGCACTTTGAAGTAAACGCTTAGTGGCTTCTCTTTAGTATCATTACGCTCTGAATTCGAATTTTACTTTTCATCACAGTAGAATATACTACCCGTCAAGGGTAGAAATTTGCAGTCTTCTATCAAAAGTGGAAACGTCTATTAGTGTTTAAATTGTTAATGCGATTGCTAAGTTGTGACCATTTTTTTCGGCTGTGGATTCATGTGTTTTGTTTCATTTTACTACCAAAATATTCTGCAGAATCTAAACAGGTATCTCGTTTCCCAGTCCTGAATTAAAGGTTCTTGTTTCAATATAAATGCCAAGTACCTGGAACGTGTTCATATTTTCGAACTAGATCTGTTTGTATTGTTATTCGCAGCTCAGAATAGCTTCAGACTTGGAAGGATGATGCATCTACCACATTGTGGTAAACAGACGTCGAATAACATGAACAACAAAAATAAGAGCAACAGAATGCTACTGCTGCTGCTACACCTCCTACTACTACTACTACAACAACAAAATAATAATAATAATAATAATAATATAATAATAATAATAATAATAATAATAATAATGATAACATCAATAATAATAATAGTAATAATAATAATAATTATAATAATAATAATAATAATAATAATAATAACAATAATAATAATAATGACGTAAACTAACTTCTCCCCGCCAATTATATTTTAAAACAAATAATTTATTATGGTGACATTTAGCAGACAGAGCTTCAGGCACAAACAATAGATTTACACAATGGAAAACACAAACGTGTACAATGTTCAAAACAGTATGTTCAAAGAAACAAGGAAATGAGACACTATGTGGGGTATATATATATATGGAGAAATCATTGCCTTCTTGCTTGAAGAATTTCTCCAGTAAACAATGAGGTGACTACTGCCGTACGAATGTATCATGAATGACAGAATGAGTTTCCATGTATCCTAGAAAAAGTGTGGATGGAAAGGGATCTGAGCGAACGGTAGGAATGGATGCATGTCCGACCAGTAAAGGACGTATGTAAGACTTTATATGGAGTTTCATACCAAAATTGCTAAGGAAAAGAGGCAGAGATTATGATCTACGTACCTGGCAAGAGGCTGGTTAGAGAGTCTGTAAGAAAAAGGAATATAATCCTCTCAGTAAGAGGTTCTGATACTGACGTTGAATACCTGGACTATGATCTGCTCTGCTGCTCATATCAGTGATGTTTTGTTTCGATTCGTGTTTTCTGTTGGAGTGTGAACTGATCTCCATGTTCTGAAAACACAACTAAAACTACAGAGCCTACTTGAAAATCTATCATATCGACTGTAACAAGATCTGATAGGTGTTGAAGGGCGAGATTGTCTGTTATTAAGGCGGACTGAAGTGGAGAAATGAAAAAGAAAGCAAAAACAGAGAAGAGATCTACGCTGTGAAAACGATCGTTTACTTCTGAACTATAAAACGCTGTTCCCTGAAAGTTCAAGACGTTGCTGCTCAATCAATTGCTTCCTGTTGTTGTCGTTGATTATATCCATACCAAGACGGATACAGAAAAACAAAAGTTAAAATAGACTACATAGAAATGACTAACTCATGAATTTTCCAAGTACAGGGCATCTAGTGTTAGGGTATCACGATATTTGAATGCACGAGTGAGCTTATTGTTTCGTTTTCAGTGTTATGTAACCAGCAAGTATTTTAGTTTCCTGGATATATGCAGAGTTTGTTTATTGAACTTAAACAGACTACTTTTTATAATCTTTGCTTGTCGAATAGCAGGGCGTGCCAAGAAAAAAAAATGAAACCCAGAATTTTGCAATATTTTATTCACTTAATTTGACATGTTTACAGGTTTTTCGCTTTCAAAGTATTCTCCATTTGAAGCAAGACATCTGTCTTGACGCGTTTTCCACTGTTCGAAGCAGTCCTAGAACTGTTGCTAAGTGATGCCTTTTACCGCCTCCGTCGTTGTTTTCTTCACCACTTCCACAAAGCGCTTTCATTTCAGGACTTTTTTCATTCGGGGTAACAAAAGATTGACCCAAGGAGCAAGATCGGGCGAATAGGAAGGATGGGTAAGGGGGATCAAGTGAGGCTGGTTTTCAAGTGAAAACTGACCATCCCTAAAGCGTAAAAACACACGTAAGCTTGTGTTTTGATGATGTCAGTGTCCTTGTAAGTTGTTCGACACACCACAATTGTTTCCGCAGCCATTTTCCTTAGCAGAAAACAGAGTTTCACGGAAGTACGCCGCTCTTTCGTTTCAGCCATCGCAGAAATCGAGGAACAAGGGAGAAACACTGCAAGACAAAGACACACCACGTGGTCATCGATGGTTCGTAGGCTGATACCGAGGGTTGCATCAAATGGCTGCTAGCGACGAAAGTCTGAACTACAACGGGCTTGCCCTACAGAGAATATTTCCGGTTAGTTTTGGGTTAAGTTGATTTTTTATATGCACACAAATACACATAATCGCCTGCGCACACACTCACGCATACACACGCATATGGCCTTCCAGCGACAACTCTCTCCAGCAAGTGTTTCACCACTGTCTCCAGCAGCTTCGTTTTATACCTGTCTGTTTTGGGAGTAAGTGTCTGTTCCCCTGCCATGTTTTACAACCTTTACAGCATTCATACAGTACTAAGCAACTGTCATGATGTCGGCATTTTGAATCATGGCATGAACCATCAGCGCATTGGTAACTCTTTTCCAATATTGGTATAGCTTCCAGTCCACGACATCAATTGCTTTTCCACAACTACAACTATAATATTTATGCACAAACACCGTTGACTGATCGCTAATGCACCAAGCTGTTTTCTGACGAAGAGAATTAAATATCTTCGAAATAGCCCTAACCAACTGTACATATATTTGTCTGTGTGCGGCTTTGCCTCTTCTTTTGTTACTGCACCACGCTCCTTAACAATCAATGTTTCGTTGTTTATGTGCCTAGCAACTTAGTAGCTCACCCGGTAGAATAGTACCAGACTTAAAACACATAACTCTAATCTAGTCGATTTGTTCCACGAAGTCACTTCAAGACGGTGACCTAGCATGACCGCAGTCCGATCACTAAAGAAAAACTCGAAAGATACAACGTAGCAAGTAAGAGATAGTTATTATTGTTATCGCACGATTCACAGCAAAATGTCATTGTCAATAGAAGCGATAAATAGGGGGCGAATGAAAGAAACGCTAGATTGCTGCCTACAATACAATGCGGTAAATACTTTCCTTTGATTCCTATCTTCAAATCCTTATAATCTTCCCTGGAATTCACCATATACTTTCAGAGTCAAGGCCTACCTTGATTTAATCCCCCAAATCCCTCTTACAAGCTTTCTAGCTTTGTGACCATCTAAGAAGCCATTTTGAATTATACTGTATACTGTTCGTAGTAGCATTAGTAGTAACAGAGGCAGCTATTATCAAAATAGTAGTAGCAATAATATTAGTAGTAATAGTAGTAGTAGTAGTGGTGTTGGTGTTGGTGGTAGTAGTGTTGTTTGTTTGATAAGAATTACTACCAACAAATTACATTAAAGACGGCGAGTAGCATTGAATAGAGTAGCAGGTGAGGCATTTGAAGTCTACAAAGCCAGCTATTAGGATTAAACAGACATGCGTGGCTACAATGCTAACTTGATGGGAAGAATGGCGCTCCAAACTAGACACATATATTAGCATATTTGTACATATACATATAAATGTACATATACATATTTGTGTATGCATGAAGTACACCTCGTATACACAGCTCATGCTTGCACACATGCCTTTTGATGAAAAATATCCAATTACTTAATGCAATGTGACTTAATCTATAATGTGACGGAGTCAAATGTCAGGAGAGTAAGAAGCACTATTGTTTTCGATTTGAAACCGATGTATTTTTATTTCGCTGCTGCCTTTCCTCAATAGGTAAATCAGTACAGAAGCGGAATTGCTATTCCGAAAATTAGAATCACACAAAGAGACAATCAAATACATAGGCATGCGTATACGTTTACACTCAAGCTACGATAATAAAAGGAGTGTGTGTGTGTGGTAGACTATATATATATATACATATATATATATATATATGAGTGTGTGTGTGTATTATAAACGTTTATTGTTTGTGCATATACAGATAGTTATGTACACTAACATATACACAGACATATGTATGCATATATATTTATCCACATGTCAACTTCAAAGATATACATGTATTCCTATGCGGGTGCATATATCTTTATATATATATATAAATAATTTCAAGATATCACTATTTGGTTTAACTTCCTTATTGCAACGAATACAATTCCATGTCGCGAACAACTCGCCAGACTTGACTTCACTTAAACGGATATTCTAAAAACAATTTGGAGTTTGTTATATACGGCTCGAATCGAATGTTGTGGTACAGTGCACTGCTTGTTAGCGTGGCACTATATATACAAACAGAGTGCAAGGGGTATTTGAGGACATTTCGTTTTTAGTTCATTACACTTCCAAATTATTTAATGTATCAGAGTTTTTTTTTTTTTCAGATCATCCTTTCAAGATATCATGCTAACTCAAGAAATGAAAAGACATGCACTCACGGTTGCTATACATGCAAACCAAAAGTGATTTAGAAATTAGCAATTTTCTAAATGCTGCAAGATCATTTGTACACAAGCTTCAGATGGAATTGGAGGCATGTGATGTTGATGTTTCACCTGTATGAAAGTGAATAAAAATAACATATTTTATTCTCAGCCCGATGGCTGGTGCCAATCTGGGGTACCACCGTTTGCTTTGTCACACATTCACTAAACCTCATCTCATGTGAATGAGGATGATTGACGTTGCTGCTCTCATCTTTGTTTCTGACCTTGAGGTAATTTCATCCAGAATTCTTGACTAGAGACTAAGTTTTGTCCTGGTCTCACAGGTCTCGTGCGAGGATATTGCAGACCTGTGGTCCCTTGAAGCCCAAGCAGTTGCTATATCTGGTCATCTATCCTGATAGCCATGTATGGGTTTTGGGTTCGAGGCAGTGCCACCCCCACACATACGCACATATAAAACACGCACACACACACACACGTTCTTATTTACATATGTAACGAACACTGCTGGAGTTCAAAATTCACAACAGCTGTTTCGCCCCCTACACACTAATAGACCTAAATTTTACGGAACTTTTTTGTCCTCTTAATCCTTTCTGCCGAAAATCACATATTGATCGGTTGAAATAGTCTAATAGGCTAAGAATACATATGCATGTATGATAAACATACTTATTCTTAGTCTATTGGATTATTTCAACCGATCAAAGTGTAATCTCTGTGTTGTTCTTTTTCATCCTCTGAAGATATTCCACCCAAACTATTTTGAAATGCAAGCTTAGATATTAAAAACTGAAACACATCAGTGACTTTTGGGACACACTCTATTATACATATATACATGTTATATTTTAAATAAAAAGTCATTCCAACAAAACGCTATTCGTTTCCTTTGTTGTCTCATTAGAGTAGTATCTGGAAAGAAAGAATTACATTTTGCAAAGAAAGATAAATCAGATAAAAATATGGTCGGATAAGTAGACAGACAAATAGAAGAGAGATGACAGGAGCATGCTGGATTTGTGATAATGGTAATTATAAGCGAAAATATGGGATTAATTAAGGTAATAATGATGGCAGTGGCGATAAACCTGGTGATATCACCTGCACAGGTGACAATCTGTTGGCACTGTTTTTGGGTGGCGGTGGTGGTGTGGATGGTGTGGATGGTAGTGGTAACGTTGATGATGATAATGATGATGACGATGATGATGATGATGATGAACGTGATGATGACGGTGCTAAGGTGTCGGAATTGTGTTGATGATAGTGAAGACGGTGATGATGATGATGATGATGGTGATGATGATGATGATGATGATGATAGTGGTGGTGGTGGTGGTGGTGATGGTGGTGATGATGGTGGTGGTAATCATGTTGAGGATGATAATCAGTATAACGGGGACAAACGAGGACGGTGGGTAGAGAGCGGATTATGTTTGTACCGTAGGCGTTGAGGATGAAGAGAATGAACAATGTTTGTGACGATGAAGTGGATGATAAAGATAACGATGATTATTTTCGTTGTATTAATGACGGAAGTGCTGTTGCTGTTGTTTTTGTTGCTAATGTTGTTGTTGGTTTTTGTTGGTGGTAGTAGTTGTGAAGAAGCAATATGGTGGAAGAATAAATATGGCGGAAGAGATGTTTTTACACCTTGGTCCTATCGGTGGTGGACTTGGTTGTGATAGTTATGATTTCATCAGGCCACCGATTTAGAATAATAAAAGGTATAAGCATTAAAAACCAGAGATATGCACACTTAGTTAAGCAACACTTACGGAGTCATACACACCAATACGCTCACGTAAACACACCAACACACAGATGCATGCAAACACGCAGGCTCCACCAGGTTCACATACACACACACGTTCAGTTGTAATTTCAGGGAAGTGTGTATATAGCCATACACATATACGCGCAGGAGTGGCTGTGTGGTGAGAAGCTTGCTTACCAACCACATGGTTCCGGGTTCATTCCTAAGGCGTGCCCCTTGGGAAAGTGTCTTCTACTATAGCCTCGGGCCGACTAAAGCCTTGTGAGTGGATTTGGTAGACGGAAACTGACAGAAGCCTGTCCTATATATGGAAATATATATGTGTATGTGTGTGTGTGTTTATGTGTTTTGTTTGTCCCTCCAACATCGCTTCACAATAGATGGTGGTGTGTTTACGTCCCCGTAGCTAAGCGGTTCAGCAAAAGAGGGCGATAGAATAAGTAACCTAGCGGTTCGGTAAAAGGGACCAATAGAATAAGTACTAGGCTTACAAAGAATAAGTCCTGGGATCGGTTTGCTCCACTTAAGGCGATTCTCCAGCATGGCCACTCTCAATAACTGAAAGAAATAAAAGAGTAAAAGCGTATATACACACAAACGTACGAACAAACAAGTATACATGCAACCATATAAGTACAAACATACGTACATATTTTTAAAAATCGTATATGTATTTTTGGACACAATTCTTGAATTACGGCTTTTTTTACAATCATTTTAATTTAGCGCAAAGGTTTTTGTAACAGTGAGCATTAAAAAAAAATTATATATAGTTTCTCCAAGACGGAATTATCTACATTGCAATTTTACCTATTTAGAAAACTGTATTATTTGGGAGATTGTCAAAGTCTATTTATACGATATCGGTATTCAATTGCAAGCTTCCTATTACAATGTTACTAATTTTAACGTTAAGGCGTTTTCATTTGAGTAGACAACCCGAAGGAAATACATATCAAATATTATTTTGTAAAACCCAAGACTCTTTAGACCCAGTGTACTATAGTTACTGCACAAAATAGAATTCTGTAACCTGCTTTTCTCCTTCTGTCAGGAATTAAAGCATGCTTCTACTCCTACATATCATATAAATATATAAATATACCTAGGAGTGGTTCTATGGTAAGTACCTTGCTTGCGAGCCGCATGGTACCGGGTTCAGTCCCACTGCGTGACATCGTGGGCAAGTGTCTTCTACCATAGCCTCGGGCCGACCAAAGCCTTGTGAGTGGATTTGGTAGACGGAAACTGAAAGAAGCCCATCATATATATGTATATGTGTGTGTATATATGTATGTGTGTGTGTGTGTTTGGGTGTCTGTGTTTGTCCTGTCAACATCGCTTGACAACCGATGCTGGTGTGTTTACGTCCCAAAATTAACCGATAGAATAAATACTAGGCTTACAAAGAATAAGTCTTGGGGTCGATTTGTTCGACTAAAGGCGTTGCTCCAGCATGGCCACAGCCAAATGATTGAAACAAGTAAAAGTAAAAGTAATATTTATATGTACATATACACATATGTGCAAGTGCATAAAATCATTTGTGTATATACGCAACGAGTGTGTGTCTATAGACACACGCACACACACACACAGATAAACATGAGTGATTTGTGTGTATACATGTGTGTATATATACACGGTGACCACAAAAACACTTCCAGATTTCACGATGTTATATTTAAATTCAAATATATTGATGAACATGTGAAACGATATTCTAACAGCAGTTATTTCATTTTTTCAGGTGGCTAAACATCTTTGACCTTAAATCCACAGGTGTGCAAGGAAGTCTAAAAATGGGCGCTACCCCACAGCAATGCAGCTGGTGTCTAGTGGAATTTGTTAGATCAAACAACATTGTGGACGTGCAACGTTCTTTCAGACTCAGATATCATACGATTCCACCGACACTCAAGTCCATTCGGAAATGGTACAACGATTTTAATAAGAAAGGGTGTAGTTGTGATAAGAGAAAGGGGCATTCTGGCCGACCATCAGTCTCACAGGAATTTATTAATCGAGTTAGAATAAAAGTCGTGCATAGCCTCAAAAGGTCAATACGAAGCGCTAGCCGAGAGTTTCAACTCCCCCAAAGCACAGTTCCCAAGGTCCAACACAAACACCTAAAGTTTGTCCCTTAAAAGCTGCAGTTAGTCTAAAACTCCACCCAAAAGATAATGGAATGCGATTTGAATTTTGTGAGAATATCCAGAAGTTAATGGAAGATAATGATAACCTGCTGTCAAAAATCATTTACAGTGATAAGGCAATATTTCACTTGAACGGTAAAGTCAATAGGATTAACGTGCGTATATGGGGGCTTTGATATCCCCATGCTACCCAGGAAATTGAGCGAGACTCACCAAAAGTTAACGTGCTTTGTGCGGTATCAGAGAGGACGGTGTATAACCCCTTTCTTCTTTGAGGGAGGGACTGATACTGGTCAGTGTTAACTAGAGATGCTGACCGATTCGATGTTTCCTCGACTAGCTGCTGAGGACGATGACTACTTTTTCCAGCATGATGGTGCTCCACCGCACTGGGATCTCGCAGTCATGATATTTCTCACAGTCAGGAGATTTCTCACTGAGCACTTGTCAAACAGACGAATTGGTCGTGCTGGACGGACGTGATGATCAGGTGTTCTGCAAGTGGCCTGCGAGGTCACCGGATCTAACTGGTTGTGACTTTTTTCTTTGGGGGTACGTGAAGTGCACAGTTTACGTACCACGGTAACATGCAACCGAGGAGGAGCTGAACATTTCGATCACTGAAGCAGTTAGCACGGTAACCTCAGATACATTGCTGAGTGTCTGGAACGAACTGGACTATCGCATCGATGTTTTCCGAGCAACCAGGGAGGCGCACATTGGGTGCCTTTAATGCTACCCTATACGACATGAACCGGAATGAAATTGTGCATCTGAAGTTACTAACTGTGAAAGCTTATTACAATACATTTATATATTATATCTGTTTAAAATCAGTATATATATTATATATATATATATATATATATAATGTATACATTTATATATATATATATATATTATATATATATATATAAAAGGAAATGAAGAGAATGCTGACAAAATAATTTAAGTAATTTAAGTAATTTAATTAGGTGGAAGTTCTTTTTACCGGTTGCGCATTTGTTATGATTATCAAAAGAAATTTTTTAAAGAGAGATAGAGTTCCTTTTCTCTGATGATCCAGTTATAGCTTTGTAGCTTAACAGAATATTCCCAACAATAGAAAGTTTGCTATAAAACACATCTAAAGTATCAAAACGCACCGATATTTTGAGAACTAATTTCGTAGTCTTTTCGAAATAATCATGTTAACAGACCCCTAGAAACGAAACAGCCAAGTGCATTTCTCCATTCACAGTAATTATACAATATAGCCCACAACTCTCTGAAGTATATATTGTACATAATTGCATATAGATATCATAAGCAAATAGATGGCGTCACCTTATAGAATTGAGTCGTAATACAGTTCTTTCATTTCAGTTAGTAAGTGCAAAGATAACGGGAATGAGGTGCAATAAATGAAATCTACTTCAGCCTTTTTGATGTGTTTCTCAGCGCGACAGCCATTGCATTGTTATAGCTCATGAAATAAGCTGCATGTTTTACTTCGTATTTATTTTACCATCTTTGAAATGATAGAAAAGCAAAGACTATCTCTCTTAGTTTCAATTAAATTCTTTCATGTAATTTCTTCTTGTATTTAGGTACTTCAGCATGACGATAGCTTTCTTTCGGGTGAAAAAAAAAAAAGAAGAAGCAAATATCAAAACTATGAAGTACGCTTTGAGCCCAAATAAACATGTATGTAATTAGTTATCGGAGCGATAATGGAGAAGAAGAGAGGGAGAGAGTGTGAAAGGGAGAGTGTGGAGAGGAGAAAAATTAGGAAAAATAGACAAAGGAGGGAAACATAAAGGCAAAAGAGAATAGGATTTTTTTAGTAATATATATATATATATATATATATAATAGAAATATTAAAATTACTAAGTCTCTC
This sequence comes from Octopus sinensis, assembly GCF_006345805.1. Lineage (NCBI taxonomy): Eukaryota > Metazoa > Mollusca > Cephalopoda > Octopoda > Octopodidae > Octopus > Octopus sinensis. Next base: position 15,719,353 of record NC_043008.1, read on the forward strand.
TAAGGGAGATAACGGCAGCGTTACTGGATATTAATAGTTATCACCATACTAATATATATATATATATATATATATATATATATATATATATACTATATATATATATATATATGTATATATATATATATACATATATATATATACATATATGTATACATTTATATATATATATATATATGTATATATATATATGCATACATATATATATGTATATATATATATATACATATATATATGTATATATAGATATATACATATATACATATATATATATATATATATATACATATATATATATATATATATATATGTGTATGTATTTTATTAATATCTAGAAGAAGTAACAGAGGACTCAATGTCCAAGAACTTTGTGCGTTGGCACTTATCATATGTGTATGCGTGTGAGTATGTATGTATATATGTCTGTATATGTGTGTGTGTGCATATATATAAATTAAGCAGAAAATGGAGAAAACCTTTGATCAACAAACATCTGTTATTTTTTTATTAATACAAAACTTTAACATTGCCCTATCTGCTATCTATGTCACTCGGTGCTTCCAAAGAGAATTATGAGAATAATTATGAGAATAATATTAATTTTTGTAGCACCTTCGATGCGGTACATGGAGCTTCATGAGAGTGAATACAAATATATAAAATAAAAGACGAGAAGAGGAAAGAATAAGGCCTCCAGATGAAGAAAGATGGCTTAATAAATTAGGGTCGTACCATTTTGCAGTGTAAAGCTTGAAGTCGATGAGCGGATGAATTAACTAGAAAAATAGTTGGTGGGTTCATCTTTCTTTAGGAGAACTAGGGCTGCTCATCGACTAACACTAAAACTAACTTATATTTAAGAAGGCGGCGAGCTGGCAGAAACGTTAGCACGCCGGGCGAAATGCGTAGCCGTATTTTGTCTGCCGTTACGTTCTGAGTTCAAATTCCGCCGAGGTCGACTTTGCCTTTCATCCTTTCGGGGTCGATAAATTAAGGACCAGTTACGCATTGGGGCCGATGTAGTCGACTTAATCACTTCGTCTGTCCTTGTTTGTCCCGTCTATGTCTAGCCCCTTGCAACCTAAAACGATCTTTCCCTTGTGACACGAACCTACATATGCATAAATACACACACACACACACACACATCTATAATAATTATGATAGCCATAATGAGTTGATATGGATGTTAGCCCTCCAATTACTCTATTGAAAATAATGAGATTGGTGCACTCTAAACGAATCCCAATGAAATAATTATAATGTGTATGATTGCGAATGATGTCATTGCAGCATACATTGTTTGAACAGAAAACAAGTGCATCAACTCATTTTTAATTATTAAAGGATTTTTCATTCATTTTGTTTATAATTATTGTTTTCCAGGAACAAATATTATGGGGATATCTTGATGCGATGATACAAAATAAATAAATAAAATAGAAAGATATCTAAAAATAAAATAAACGAAATTATTGGAAATATACAGGATATAACCGATAAATGAAAATGTTATAATAATGGTAGCATGATGCGTGGGCAACAATTCGTTATAATAAACAAAATGGATATTGTAACACTTCCTAGACAACAACGAAACAATTGTCTCAGATTCTTGCTGGGAAACATTACACAGGGGTAAAAATTTGCCCATAATTTCTGTTAAGTTTGCTGTTTTTTTTTTCTTGATTTTGACTAATGTCAGCATACTGATTTGAAAACTTACAGTTCGTTTTCTTCTACTACGTTAAATCATATTTTTTTCTACTTACTCAGTGACTAAGCACAATTGTTTGTAATAGCCCAGGGAACACTATCGTTAAAAAAAAACTTTCAGTTGTCTCGCAATTTACTATTAGTGTAACCTTATGCAATGCTCCTGCGTTCAGAAATACCCTCAGCAATTTTATACCATGTACATTTTTTTGTTAAACAGGAATTTTTGTTTTCGCTTTTTTTATTTTCAATAGCAAATAAAATTTTGCTATTAAATGCCATACTGAAATAAGAAACTAATACAAACCAAACTATTTATTGTTTAACAAATATATTAAGCAAAATGTTTATTTACTCACCTTAGAGTAGGTCTTTCTTTCAAACTAGTGTTTCAACTACTGAAGGAATGAACTTTGTTTTTGCTGCTTTGTGTAAATAACTTACATCACGACAGTCTCTTTGCAGCGACCAGCAGCAATCAGCCATCATCTTTGCATTCCACCTGTCTTGATATCTAGTCTCCACAGTTTTGATGCCTTATTAGAATCTCTCTCTTTACCTATTACCTATTGCACTAGGATTTTCAGGAAACTGGTCGAGATGACAGTGCAGTAGTAAATGCATTTTAAACCTGATGTTGCAGCCCAGTCCTCGAAAACTGCTTAATGAGGCCTGAACACATTCTTCAAAATTTGATGATTTCTTATTTCACAAGCGATCAGACATAATTGTAGCAAACGTACTCCATGTTCCTTTTCCAACGCCAGACATCATCTCCAAAATCTGCTGGTCCTTCAATAACCACCTACTTTGTGGCCCGTCAAACACACCACACTTAATTTTCTCACAAGTCAAAGATAGGGACATTCTGCTTAAATATTTCAAACGGTCACAGTCGTAGTGTTTCAACACGTTTTACACACTATATGGGGTGCGCAGGCTTGTTTTCATCACAGGGTTTCTTGCCAGAATATGTAAAGCTTTCTTCAACAAATCCGTGATTCTGTTTCGCTGTTCAGGTAAAGAGTAACGTCCTCAAATATAGCAGAAGACATCGTGGCTGATTTTTGCACTTTTTTTTTCTCAAAGCAGGCCATGTGTCTGACACATACAAAACATATTTAAGCCAATTGTCAGCTGGGAAAAGCATTTTCGGAATTGTCAAATTTCGTAAAGTAAACAAATGCAGATTTTTAATGCTAAAATTTCATAAACAGAATCTACATCATAAAGTTCTTTCTATAGTTCTTTGACCATGCTTGACATATTCAAAGATGGCTGAATTCGAGATTTTTTGATTTCATACTTTCGTTTTATTTGTACACGTATGTTTCTTCAAAAACGTTATGCGAATTACATAGCAATAGTAATGTTATGTAGGGGATTCTTAAATGTAAGGAAAGTAATTCTCCGCCTATTTCCTGTTGCGTTCTCTATGACTGTGAGAAAAGAATAAAGCTTATGGATATATTAATGCATAAGTGACGATCTAGAAAGGAAGAAAGTTTTAAGACCAACACTGAATTCTGATGCTCTTTACATGTAGGCATGTATAACTCCAAGAGATCTTTGATAACGCCCAAGAAATTTATATATATTTTAAAGACCTAGGCGCAGACGTGGCTATATTATAAGGAAATTGATTTTCAATCATATGATTCCGGGTTCAGTATTACTGCTTGGCACCTAGGGCAAGTGCATTCTACTATAGCATCAGGCCAACCAAAGACTTGTGAGTGGATTTCGTAGACAGAAAATGAAAGACTGTCATGTATATATATATATATATATATATATATATATATATATATATATATATAATATATATATATATATATATATATATATATATATATAGATAGATATAGATATAGATATATACATACATATATATCCATATATATATATACATATATATACATATATATATACATATATACACACATACATACATACACATATATACATATATATACAGATATATACATATATACATACATACGTACACATATATACATATATACATACATATATATATATATATATATATTTGTGTGTGTGTATGTTTGTGTCTGTTTTATTTTATTTTATTTGTACACGTACGTTCATGTTCTTTCAAAAACGTTATGCGAATTGCATACCAATAGTAACGTTATGTAGGGGATTTCTAAACACACCGGTGTTGGTGTGTTTATGTCTCACGTAACGTAGCGGCTCTGCAAAAAGAGCGATAGTAGATATACCATACGTTAAACGACTATGTACTAGGGTTGATTCAACCGAATAAAAATTCTCCATGTTATTGCTGTAGCATGGCCACAGCCTAATGATTAAAACAAATAAAAGATACTCGGCAAAAGATTTATGAAGGATTATACATATATGTTATTGATTATCCCTTCGCGTGCAGATGTGCCTGTCAACATACGCATACATGTAATTTAAAAGAAAACTAATATTTTGATCACGATTAAAGAGTAAAACAGAAACACGTCTAATATAATTTTCCAAATATTATATAATAAATATTTATACAAATTTAATTATTGCTGAAAAGTGTTAAACTTTACACATTTCGTAAAGTGTTTACCCACGCCATAAAGTTAAATTAACATAGAATAGAAAATTTACCTTTCTTAATATTATGTAGGCGATTTAAATTCTCATTAAGTGTATAACGAACCAGTTAAATGGATGCAATAAAAATACTACTGCTAATGTCAAGAAGTCAATTGTGTTAATAAAGAAAATATAATGGTTGATGCTTTAAACGTTAAGCGAAGCCAAATTTAAGTATGTGCTAAGAATACGTGTCAATTGAATTAGCAAATACAAAATGAGAAAGCAACAATATTAGATTGTGATGTTTAAAGAAACGAGATACGAACTAATGATTTTTAAATCTGTAAGGTCGTAAATGCTTGGAGAGCGTAGAGTCGATTAATGTAGTGGTTATATATGTGGTACTTATTTTGTTTATATCTAAGCGAAAAATATCATCGTTCATTAGAGAAAATTTATACTATCGCAAGGTGCATTAATTAATTAAGTCCACTTGATTTATTAATTCTAGTTACAGAATATAAATGTTTACTGAGTATGAAGTGCAATTACATTGAGAGGACCTTCAACACCAAATTGAGTTCTTTGTGTTTATTCCAAATATGTTTTATATGCGGATAAATTGCGTCGTACTCATGTTCATTGTGGTAGTTCTGATTATGAATTATTACGGTGTATGTTGCGAATTCCATCACAATATAATCGTATTCACACTCCATCAGTTATACGCTCATACACACACACACACACAAACACACACAGACACAGACACACACACACACACACACACACACACATATATATATATATATATATATATATATATATATATATATAAAGGGGCTTGTATGATTGTGCATAGAGGGATATATATTATTCAAAGACATTCCAACTCATTTATATTCTTTATAATATGAATGTAGAATATAGAATATATAGTATAAATAATATATATATTGTAAAATGAAATGAAGTATTGATTGTCTTATTGAATAGATGAAATGTTGAATATCAAATATTAAGGGACTAGTATACTTTCTTGCATTAAAGCAGTCTTCAAGGTTCCAGGTAGTATATATATATATATATACATACTAGCCTCAGTACCCTGCGCTTCAGGGAAGCTTAAAGAATGTTAAAGGAAATAAATATATTTATTTTGGTAAAAAAGATATTTTGAAAAAAATTCTATCAGATGACGTGAGTATAAAGAAAGTTATTTTAAAAACCCTGAAACCAATCACAGTTAAATGTTGTAGAACTTCTAAATATACAATGATGTCAGTGTGGCCTCTAATTGGTGTACAAAGCAAAGGAGTTTGGGGGCTTACAACCCACGTATATCCCGAATATAAGAGAAGCAAGTAGAAGCAAAGTTAAGTCCAAGAAGGTTGAGATATTGTGCTTAACATTTGTTTATGGACATATCAAAATTGGAGCCGTTTAAATTCATAGGGGAAGTCAGATGGGATTAATGGGATGCAGCAATGAAGACATTGCCACCCTTATGTTTCCCAAGAGAAATGAATTTTGGTGTTAAGGACTAAACCTCTTGTTTCATTACCTCAGTTAAAAAGCGTTTATCTTTATTTAAAAAAAAGAGGTGGGGTCGTAGATGTATGAGGGAAAATTATTCAATATCGTGTTTGTTTCTCTCAGAATCGTTTACCTTAAAGGGAAAAGTATACTACAGGTATGTAAAACATATTTCAGTTTTTGAAAACAAAGGTAAAAAGTTACTCAGCCCCCCCCCCCTTTAAAACTTACCCCGAGTAATGAAATACCTTCAGGCCAAGTGCCAAGTTTGGTACAGATTGATCCAACGCTTTGGCCATGCAGAACAATAGGCCGTATGGCTAGCGGGGTGGCGGAATTGTAAATTAGATTTCGAATCTGAAGTGGAACCAATATCCAGGTAGAAATAGTAACATCGGATTTAAATATGAAATATCGAGTGTACTCTAGTAAATTTTATTAGGTCCATTCCAGGAACAGTTATTTGAATAACTTATGTCAATATCTCTAACTTATTTCGCGGGATTATTGAACTTTAAAATTAATGAGGTTTATCGTATAAACTGAAAGATATCCTACAATGTACAAGCGTGTGTCCGTATGAATACCAGAGGGCGCACACTCTCCTACCCTGATGTAATCTCCAGGGATACAGGCATCCAACAACAGGACCTCCGTAATGCCATGATGGACCGTGAAGTCTGGCGTAGCATGGTAAATTCCATTGTCTCGACCACGGTCGAACAATGATGATGATGATGAATACCTTTCGTTATTTAGAAACATTGCAGTTTCTTTTTTTCTCTATAAACCTCTTGTTTCATTATCACAATTTAAAACCGTTTCAGAATCCTGTACCTTTAAGGCGAAAAAACAAAACCGACGTAATTTCCAAACAGCCAAATTTCGAACAGATTGATCCAGCGGTTTGGCAGACAGACAGTAAGAATAAAAGCTATAGCGTTATGAAAAGTAACACTCTTATACCTGCAGAAAAATAAATCGGGAGGGTTTACATGGAGTCTACGAACAATTATTTGAATAACTCATGTCGATGTCTCTAACTTATGTCACGGGAATAATGAACTTGAAAATTTATAGAGCTTATCTCTTTCTTTACTACCCACAAGGGGCTAAACACAGAGAGGACAAACAATGACAGACAAACAGATTGAGTGGATTATATCGACCCCAGTACGTAACTGGTACTTATTTAATCGACCCCGAAAGGATGAAAGGCAAAGTCGACCTCGGCGGAATTTGAACTCAGAACGTAGCGGCAGACGAAATACATATTTCTTTATTACCCACAAGGGGCTAAACACAGAGAGGACAAACACGGATAGACAAACGGATTAAGTCGATTATATCGACCCCAGTGCTTAACTGGTACTTATTTAATCGACCCCGAAAGGATGAAAGGCAAAGTCGACCTCGGCGGAATTTGAACTCAGAACGTAGCGGCAGACGAAATACCTATTTCTTTATTACCCACAAGGGGCTAAACATAGAGGAAACAAACAATGACAGACAAACAGATTAAGTCGATTATATCGACCCCAGTGCTTAACTGGTACTTATTTAATCGACCCCGAAAGGATCAAAGGCAAAGTCGACCTCGGCGGAATTTGAACTCAAAACATAGCGGCAGACGAAATACCGATAAGCATTTCGCCCGGCGTGTTAACGATTCTGCCAGCTCGCCGCCTTAGAGCTTATCGGTGATCTTTCGTTTTAGCTCGAAGGTGTGTGCACGCAGTTCAGCTGTTACATTACGGTGCTCCGTAAATTCCGTAAAAGATTTTGTTTATTTTTCTGAGTGGAAATATTTATTTGAAATCAGCATAAAGTGAAAGAGAGAAGAAATTGACATGGACGTGTGTATGTATTAATGAGAGGGGGTGCTAGACAGAAAGTGTTTATGTGTGTGTGTGTGTGTGTGTGAGAGAGAGAGAGAGAGAGAGAGAGAGAGACAGCGTTAATTTTACTTAGCTACATATACATAGATGCAAAAAATATGTCATGAGAACACACACCTTTAATCACTCACTGACTCTCTCTACCTCACAGGCACACATAAAAAAACATGTATGTATATGTATTTAAGTATGAACGTGTATATGACAGATAATGGGTCTACATATGTGTTTGCGCGCGTGTGTGACTGACCCTAGCCATTTTAGACATACATGACAACACGCCTCTCTCTCTCTCTCTCTCAATCAATTAATTACTCACACACTAACTAAAAAATTGCGAAAAAACTAAATAAATAAATAAAATTTACGCTATCACTCTCTCCCTCTCACTCTCTCTCACACATACACTGAACAAGGCATATTCTCTTTCTATCTCTCACACATACACTGAACAAGGCATATTCTCTTTCTATCTCTCTCTCTCGCTCTCTCTTCCCCTCTCTCTTTCTCTCTGACAACACCTCTCTCTGTCTCTCAGTCAAACACAGAATAAAAGATGCGAGAAAAAGTGAATAAATAAAATTTACGCGATCACGTTCTTTCTTTCTTTCTCTCTCTCTCTCTCTCTCTCTCTCTCTCTCCCTCTCTCTCTCTCTGTCACACAAACACACAGCAACACACCCTTTCTGTTTCTAGCAATAAAAGTGAAACTATTTTACCGCTGAAAAATAATCGGAAGAGTCGAATGAGAGGAGGGCTACAACTCCCTATATGGGCAAAAGTCAAACCTTGACACCCCTAGAACCTTCGCCGAGTAATGAAAAACATACGTGCCAAATTTGGTATAGAATGATCCGGCACGGTTTGGCAGTGCATAGAGGAAACACACAGACACATACACACCCTAAGCATTTTTACCCATGCTAACGATTCTTTTATTTCTTTACTGCCCACAAGGGGCTAAACATAGAGGGGATAAACAAGGACAGACAGACGGATTAAGTAGATTACATCGACCCCAGTGCGTAACTGCTACTTAATTTATCGACCCCGAAAGGAAGAAAGGCAAATTCGACATCGGCGGAATCTGAACTTAGGACGTAAGGACAGACAAAGTGCCGCTAAGCACGCACAAATCATGTATGTACACATATATATATGCACATCCAGACACATACAAAAAAAGGCACGTATTTACATATACATACGTACACACACAGATACATATATATACAAACATATATATATATATATATATATATATATATACATACAAGTAAATACATACATATATATATATATATTATATATATATATATATATATATATATATATATATACATGAATGTAGATTTTTATATATGTGTGTGTCTGTGTGTATAGTGCTATAGAAATATATGATTAGGGAAACTTGTGTCTGAATATAGTATTTATTGTTTAGTAAATGTAGGAGGTAAAAAAAATCTAGGTTCAAAGAGCGAAATGTTTTGTCCTCAGAAAAAAAAATGAGTTGTTTTTTTGAAAAACTAATGTGAATCGAAGGTTATTGAATCAGTGACCGTGTATATTATTTGCTTGGCCAATTTTATACTAAAGAAAAATTCTATATTTTTAAATATATCTGTAGAGAAATGTTAAAGAACTTCTAAAGATTGCAACAAACATCAATTTCAAAACAATCCGATGAACTAACGTTTTCAGAAAATTGGTGACAGACTCAAAGAAAGTATGAATGTTGAAGACATAATTTCGGAAGAAGGGCTATCATTTATAAATTTTTTGCCAATAATGTAAAAGAACCCAGTGTCTTGTTTAACCTATATGAAACTTTTTTTGTATACTCAAACGTTTATAGGAATATTGTGTTAATTTAAATGGAGTCTTACAGGTATAAGCTGCCGTTTGTAATTTGTAAATATATTGATATAATAATAATAATAATAATAATAATAATTGCAGCGTGGAAGGTGTTCATAAGCCATTTAAGAAACACACAAAAACCATTAGATACACTTCAACATTTAAATTTAATTTGCCAAAATATTTTCGTCGCTTTGAGACCGCGACCTATTCACTGTCAAAATTCCGTACTGTAATGATTTTCGTTCTAGCACACGATCTCAGATCAGGCCACTTGCTATGCATGTATATCTTCGTAATAATAATAATATTAATAATGATAATAATGGTAATAATAATACAGTTTACATGTATCTTGAGCAATCTCACATTCAATACTAAATATACATGCGACGATATGCTGGCAGAATCGTTAGCACGCCGAGCAAAATGTTTCGCGGCATTTCGTCCGTCTTCACGTTTTGATTTCAAATTCCACTCAGGTAGATTAAATAGGTACTGGGGACGACACAATTAACTCATCCCAATCCTGGCCTTTTGCCAAAATTTGAATGCATCATTAAATGTAGTTGAATCTAAAACAAATGAGAATTACGCGCTCATTAATTAGCTAATATTGGATTTAGAATCTTTTTCTGTATTTGCTAAAATAACAGGCGGTGATGAAAAGTTCCTCGCTTTAAAGTTATCGCGAAAGGACTGGTTGGACGCCCAGCATTCCGAGTTCTTTCATAGCGCTTAGAAAAACCGAGGGACCGTTGCAGTAAGTGTGTGTATCTAAGAGGGAAATATGTTGAATAAAATCATAGTTAACTGATCCTCCTCTATTTTCATTTACTAAAAAAGCCAAGCAATTTTCAGCATCTCCTCGTAATTCACTAAAGACGGAGTTTAATCAATCTAAAATCGAATAGTCAAGGTTATTCTCGGTGTTCAACGAATTACTGAGAATTTATCAGAGTCAATGAAGTAATGACTGCCTCACGCAGTTTCATCAGGAAGATCGAGGAGCGAGATAATGTGTTTTTGTCTTTTAGCTGGATCCAAGAGAGGAATGCTTGCAAGAAAATGAAGTCCATTAAATGAATGCAAGGAGCACTTAATATTATTAAATGGGGAAATGGATCAAGTAAAAAACGTGAGAACGTAGAACGTGAAATATCCGAAAGAAGTACAGAATGCCTCTCGTTAAGTGTTCTAACTGGTCCATCGCCTTGCACTGATGCATTAGCTTTTCAACCATGAAAATTTGAAATATTGATTGTAACAGCTTAAATAGTAGGTTAATTAATAGCGTTACCATCATCATCGTCTAATCATGTTCATTACTGTTTCTTGTACTAGGATTCATAGAGACACCTACTTTGTTTCTATAATTTATTAGTGACCCCGATCACATAAATTTTCCTAAAATGGACCCCAGCCCGTCGCACTGTTGTGCATTTGCAAATGAATGGACTGAGGTAAAGTAAACTGAAATCTTTAGCTTAAGGACGCCCTCCGTGGAAATCGAAGCCACTACCTTACGTACAGCAATCTCTACCCTCACCCTCAGACAACGGACATTCATTTAGATAAGGTGGTAAAATTTAAGCCATCAGTTTCTAATACTACTTGTATGACTGAAAAGATTCGCTGAGAATCGAAACCGAAACTCTGGCTTCTTGCAAATAACGCTTTTTATACTCCGAATTCGTTTAAAGCTTATAAATTCTTACGAGATAATTACTTTGAATTTACGCCCAAGTACACAAATATTATATAAATACGATAATATCAATTTCCCAAGAATATTATGGAAATAAATCAAACGAATAATATGCTAAAACCAATCTTAATTAAGATTCTGTTCGTGAAGAACTTAACGCTACAACGACAATTAATAGATTTGTCAGACGTATTTATGAAGCGTGAGTTTTCTTGTCACACAGTTTTGGAGTCAATCACCTTCCTACAGAAATTAAAGCTAAATTTGCTTCCACCAGATTCGAAACTGGATCGAATTTACTTAATACACTATTTTCTTTCCTCGATACTTTACGAAAAAGGAACTGAAATGAAAAGTTTTGATATCGTCATATTTGCATGTGAATTAACTACTGGAAGCACGATAAAGGAGAACGCGACAATACCTTCTTGCGTACGTTCTAGGGTATACTACACATATATATATATATATTTCACCGTGACCGATCAGGCTATAAGATGTTGTTACACATCGCTGGTCACAATGCGCTTCGCATTTTTTTTTGGCCTTTAAATGACGCCACCCCGCTGGCTAAGCGAGCAGGCCAACAGAAGAAAGTGAGAGAAAGTTGTGGCAAAAGAGTACAGCAGGGATCGCCACCACCCCCTGCCGGAGCCCCGTGGAGCTTTAGGTGTTTTCGCGCAATAAACACTCACAAGGCCCGGTCTGGGAATTGAAACCGCGATCCTACGACCGCGAGTCCGCTGCCCTAACCACTGGGCTATTGCCAAATGAAAACAAGTTGGCGCTGCGGCTGTGTATGAATGCTGGCCAGAAGTGTTGAGATCATATGGATAATTATAGGGTTCGGTGTCATGCTATACCTCTGGAAATGTTCCACAATTTCACCAGCATCAATTTTGGGTCTCGTAATACCCCCAATTGTAACCCTGTGTTTTACTATATATGACGCGTGGTTTAAAAAGGTACCAACCACATTGCCTGCAACAACGAGGAGGAGCTCCTGACCAAGATTAAGGAAGTGCTCAAACTCCTTCGCTGAGAAATAGAGAGGAATGCCCGCACAAGGATCCGAAAACGTTATTAAGATCGGGGTGAAAATTATTGGCGACTACTTTGAATAAACTGCTATCTCTCTGCCTCAATGGAGTTGATATTTGGATCTTTTCGGTTTGAACGGCATTTTTAAAAAATAATTTCCACGTAACTAAACACTTTTAAGCATCGTATACTGGTAGAATGTGTTTATAAAACATCTTTTTCTCTTGGCTTTATTGAGAAAATTTTATAGTTTTTAAGATATTTGTTGCTTTTGTTCTTCAATTTCTGCAAGTTCAACCAATCAATGACGTCTATTGAGGTGAAAACATTCTGTGCCGTATGAATATGTCCCTCGTTTAAGAAACAGATTGGGGTTATTTACATTTCCGAAGAAAAAAAGATACCCTTCCCCGCACCCCTAACCCTAACCATAACTAACCCTAGCCCTAAAACAGATTGAAATGCAATAGATCGATACCAGGGTCATAATTATGAGTGACAAAAAAAATATTTTTGGTGAGATATCGCGGTTACTGTTTTGCAAGCAGTCCAAATTTCGGCGAGCACACTGTATATATGTATGCATATACATATGAGGATGGGTATATACATATAGTTTATATGCGCATGTTTATTTGCGTGTCTTCCAATGTGTCTCAGTATTCGTTTGAATTTTCGTATATACATTTTAGTATGCAAATATGCACATGCTTGCAAACGCTTCCCTCAACCGCTTCCATGGTCTACATGTATAGAAACTCCTTTGTCATCGGTTTGCTTTCAATTCCATTTGGAAATAATTATATTTGTTATTTGCCAATTTTCTCACGCAGAAGAATTATTAATGAAATTTGTAAATATTCTCAGTTATCCATCATTCACTCATTCCGACACCAGATACTTGTTCGTAATATGTGGCACATCCAACTAAGACTGCTAGGTTTCACATGAAATAATGCAATCAACACAGAATTTATAATTATACTTATGAATATGTATTTCATGACACATAAAGAAATGTAACCATGGAATACATCCCAGAAAATCCTCAAACAAACTACAGATGTTGCTATAAGCGATCTTATACGATTTTACGATACTACTTGTACTTAAATAACGATTAGGACATGTTAAATGCGCAGTGTCGCCAGTTGTATTTTTGTATCTGAACAATTATTTACTCAGTAAGACAATCAATATTCTGTTTTCTCACGAATTATTTTTGTTGTTCTTCTTCTTGTCGCTGTTTTTGTTGTTATTTTTTTCATTAAGACAGCAAACCGGCAGAATCGTAAGGATACAGGAGAAAATGCTTAACAGCATATCGTACGTCTTAACGCTCTGAGTTCAAATTCCCACCGAAATTGTCTTTGCCATTCGTCATTTCGGTGTAGATTAATTAAGTACCAGTAATACGCTGAGGAAGATGTAATCGACTAGTACCCGCACTCCAAATTTCAGGCTCAGTGCCTCTATTATTATTATTATCATTATTATTATTATTATTATTATTATTATTATTATTGCCTTTGCACAACTTCTAACGCTGGAGATGTACTACAGCGTCAGCTGTTAACTACCAGTGAACTAAGGAAACACCTCTTATTTTTCGATCACCTTCCGGAGAATTCGAGCGGTTCCAAGCAGTGCTGTTTACTACAAGAGCTCCACACTTATTGCAGCCACCTTATTATTATTATCATTATTATTATTATTATTATTATTATTATTATTATTATTATTATTACATGAAAACTCAAAGCTTATTTGCTGGGTTAACGGAAAGTTTCAGCTGTCCACAGCCCGCAGACTAAGGTGATACTTGTTTACTGGTCATGCTTCAACTACCCTGCGAAGAATTCTTGCAGTTCCAGGCAATGCTGATATTTGTAGGTGTATTACCTTAACACTTGCACCAATATTTTTCAGCCATGTTGGTAGTTTAGTGCTGATACTTCCAACTGCACCAATTACAATTGCTATCACGTCTACTATCTTCATTGACCACAACCTTCGCATTTCCCACTTCAAATCGTCATAGTTGTTAATTTTTTCTTCTTTCACATTGATCCTGTTGTCACTGGTGTACGCTATATCGATTGTCATACATGTTATACATGTTATATTCACCACAACAATGTCCGGTTTCCGATGTTTGGTCGGATGATCGAACTGGATCATTGCATCCCACAGGATTTCTATTTTTCGGTAACTCCTTCCGGAATTTTCTCATACTACACCTTTGTTCTGTTTTTGTTTGCTTTGTAAAGTATTATTATTATTATTATTATTATTATTATTATTATTCAGTAGTTTTATTTTTATAGCGTGCTTTCACTTCACTACCGAGCGCAGCTCTGTGTGCCTTAGGTATGTGCTGTGATTTGTTGTGATGCTCTGATGGTTATTGTATGGAAAGTGTTCTGCGTAGGATGTGTGCAGTGCCTAGTAGTGCAATTTTCTGTATGTTATATGTGTTTGTAAGTCCTGGTGTTTTTGTTATGTATTTGTCTAAATATTTGTATTATTATTATTATTATTTTTCATAGTAGTAGTAGTATTGTGCCTGTTGTGTTCCTCATATAAAGTCAGTACCACGCGAATCTATCCAGCGGAGATATTAACCCGAAGTTTGGTGTCAACATTTCCCTTCCCCCCCAAAAAAACAGAGCAAACTATTGATCCTTGCAAAATAAAAATAGATCGATTGTGCCAGTTGGCAATATCTGTTTCAATGCCAGTAGCATTTAGCCTCTTAGGAAGCGGTCCGATTGAATTCCTGAATGCTACAATTAGAGCAATGACAGTTTTCTCGCCTCTTTCCGTTAGCCATTGAATTGTAGCAATGATCAGCAGATGCCGTATCACAAAGTGTTTATATCTAAACCAATATATACGTCTTAGCACTGTTTATTCGTCACGGAGGGAACCAAATGTAATCGAAACACTGGAGATACAGCGACGTTCTGTGGAGTATCCAATGTCTGTCATACATAATTCTTTTTCAGAGGCTTCCCCGAGAGTGGATATTAGAGATAATGCCGTTCAGATTTGAGTAGACGTTAAAAATATTATATACACAGATCTCTTAACGTGAGGTTAAGATATAAATTGAATTCCAACTTCGCATTCGAGCAAATCACTAAAAATTTCCTTATTCACATTTTATATATGCACATGCTTGGAAACACTTCTCTCAGACACTTCCATGGTCTACATGTACATATACTCCTTTGTCATCGGTTTGTTTTCAGTTCTATTTGGAAATAATTATATTTATTATTTGCCAATTTTCTCACCCAGAAGAATTATTAATGAAATTATAAATATTCTCAGTTATCCATCATTCATTCATATCTGTTGCTTGTTCCCAATATGTGGCACATCCAACTAAGACTGTTAGGTTTCACATGAAATACTGTAATCAACAGAGAATATATAATTATATCTATGAATATGTGTCACTTGGAAAATAAAGAAATAAAATACATCCCAGAAAAACTACAGATGTGGTTATAAGCGACCTGACACGGTTTACAATATTGCTGGTATTTAATGTTGATGCGAACAGGAAAGATAGAACTCAAAAAGCTTTCAGAACTTCTGTCGTTGTTGAGTACTCGCCATTTGTGAACAAACCAGATATACAAGATATATTCTCCTTGACAAAACGTAGTGAGTAGCTTCTTCCCCAGTTCGAACGTACAACAAGCATATTCGGACTAATAATAACTTGGGAAATATGGTGCTAAACCCTGTTATTTAAATGAGTTTTCCCACGGACACCTTTTAATATGCTTATGCTTATGTGTGTATGTTTGTTGACAAATCGTGTGTACACACCTAGATCATCTCGCAGCCCCACCTACCTAGTGTGTGAGATGCCAGCATTTCGGAATAGTTATCGCCTCATCAGTCATAGACACCATGCACAGGATGCTACGAGCTGAATTAAGAGACAACCTCTCTTATAATTTCCCAGTCACCATACGGTGACTGGTAGTATTATACGACCACTCACCGCAAGAAAATTACGAAGGGAGAGCGCTAAGCTATGATAAGTGAAATTGCAATGTTATTATCAGTCCGAATATGTTTGCTGCACGTTCAAACTGGGGAAGAAACGACTCAACGCATTTTGTCACTGAGAATATATCTTGCTTGTTGACATTCGTTTTGTTTCCACAGATGTTTTTTTGTGTATCCTTTGTTGTATTTGTTTTATTGTTGTCTATAATAAGAAACGTAAAATCCTACCTGTCTGAGACCCAAGAATCTCGATCTATATTTGGTCTACATAGAAATGTTATACCATTTTGGAATCATTTTGGAAAAGCGGCGAGCTGGCAGAAACGTTAGCATGCCGGGTGAAATGCATAGCGGCATTTCGTTTGCCGTTACGTTCTGAGTTCAAATTCCGCCGAGATCGACTTTGTCTTACATCCTTTCAGGGTCGATAAATTAAGTACCAGTTACGCACTGGAGTCGATGTAATCGACTTAATCCGTTTGTCTGTCCTTGTGTGTCCTCTCTGTGTTTAGCCCCTTGTGGGTAGTAAAGAAATAGGTATTTCGTCTGCCATTACGTTCTGAGCTCACATTCCGCTGAGGTCGACTTTCCCTTTCATCCCTTCTGGTTCAATTAAATAAGTACCAGTTACGCACTGGGGTCGATGTAATCGACTTAATCCCTTTGTCTGTCTTTGTTTGTCCCCTCTATGTTTAGCCCCTTGTGGGCAATAAAGAAATATATACCATTTTGGAATCAAGATGATTCCTGAATTGAAAATCTGTCCTTCATTTTGTTCTTGAACATCCAAGACTGGAATCTGATTAAAAAGCATTTGGGTTGCTATTTCTTGCTGGTAAAGCGCTTGGCTGATAAATAGCATTCGCTTCGTTAGGTTTATGTCGAAATAAGAACTTTAGAACAAAGTTACCAGCAGCTGAAATTCAAATTCAGATTGGAACAATTGAATGAGTGCATTCTCACCCTTCCTTAACCTCTGATCAAACTCCACACGGGCATATAGTCATTATAGACGAATTACAGTCAGCCTATTTAGCCGCAGGTCCAATTAGCCTTGTCTAAAAGCCTGCAGAGAGTGCGGTTTTTAAGCTAGTACATAATAATTTTGGAATTACTTATAGGAATATTTGTACTGTTGGGCCCTCGCGTTGGAAAGTTATGTTAAAATTCTTCAAGATATAAACGTAGTTAATTTATACATAGGTGCTACGCAGTGGGACAAAACCTGGAACCATGCAGTTGGTAAGCCAGCTACTTGACCACACTGCCACCCTTGCGGCTCCACCACTCCTGTGCTATTATCTATATATACCTATATATATATATATATATATATTCTTTACCCAACGTTTTCTATGCATAGGCGTAGGAGTGGCTGTGTGGTAAGTAGCTTGCTTATGAACCACATTGTTCCGGCTTCAGTCCTCCTGCGTGACAACTTGGGCAATTGTCTTCTACTATAGCCTCGGACCGACCACAGCTTTGTCAGTGGATTTGGTAGATGGCAAATGAATGAAGCCTGTCGTATATATGTATGTATGTGTATATATGTGTATATATGTGTGGTAAGTAGCTTGCTAACCAACCACATGGTTCCGGGTTCAGTCCCACTGCGTGGCATCTTGGGCAAGTGTCTTCTGCTATAGCCCCGGGCCGACCAATGCCTTGTGAGTGGATTTGGTAGACGGAAACTGAAAGAAGCCTGTCGTATATATGTATATATATGTGTGTGTTTGTTTGTGTGTCTGTGTTTGTTCCCCTAGCATTGCTTGACAACGATGATGCTGGTGTGTTACGTCCCCGTCACTTAGCGGTTCGGCAAAAAAGAGACGATAGAATAAGTACTGGGCTTACAAAGAATAAGTCCCGGGGTCGAGCTGCTCGTATTAAAGGCGGTGCTCAGCATGGCCGCAGTCAAATGACTGAAACAAGTAAAAGAGAAAAAGAGAAAAAGATATATAATATATATATATATATATTATTTATATATATATATTTATATATTATATATATATATATATATATATATGTATATATATATATATATTTATATATATATATATATTTATATATATATGTATGTGTGTGTGTTTGTGTATCTGTGCTTTTCCCCAACATCACCGTAACTTAGCGGTTCGGCAGAAAAGACCGATAGAATAAGTACTAGGCTCACAAAGAATAAGTCCTGCAGAGAGTGCGGTTTTTAAGACAGTACGTAATAATTTTGGAGTTATTTCTATATAGAGGAATATTTTTACTGTTGGCGTCTCTCGTTGGAACGTTCTGTTTACATGCTTCAAGATATAAACGTAGTAAATTTACGTGGGTAGAATGTCGCTGGAAATTATGCATGTAGTATAGAAGCATACGTCTCACACGTATAGGTATGTCATATTTTATATTTGTGACATGATAATCAATTATGATTTTTCTGTTTATATTGCCATTACTTCCGTCGAATACCCTATTATGTGTTTTTTTCCCCTTTTAATGTAGATATTTGCACGATCCTACGTTTTATGCACGAGATTCAAACTCCCTATTATTCGTGATGAGCTGAATGTTAACATTTAATTTGTATTATTTGTCGTATTTGTGCAGCATTACGGAATCTCCAGGTGCTAATATGAACATGCCATGATATCTTGTTTACAAGTGCTATCAAATCATCGACTGCTACGAACATTTGTAATGCAACAAATATTTATATGAGATTATGGACGGAAATTTTACAAATATTAGTGACAAAATTAACCTTCAATTATTTCTTTCTTTTTTACATTTCGTGTTCTTGCTTTGTAATAATTATTATTGAAAATGATTTGAAAGGCAGATACAATGCATTATCAAATATTTTTGTTAATATTATTGATGTTGGTATTATTTTAGTTGTTTTTGTTTTATACGGGTGTTCCCACATTTATCCACCAAATTATTTTGTAAGGTAAAATTGATGTTTTTGAAACAAAGGAGGTCAAATACTGAGGATTTAGACTTTGTAAAAAAAAGTTGTAACAGCAGCGATTCCTGAAAGATTTAAAAAGTGTTAATATTCTCACGTTAACGGCAGTAGTTTCAGAACTGTATCAATGACTGTGATTCTGATTTGAAGTCCTAACAATTTTGGTTTTCTTGATAATTAGCTATGATAATTAGGGGTGCCATTTCATATTTCAATATATTTTATACGTGATGTTAGGTTATATGGAGGTATACGTTTCCCCACTTTTGGGGGCAAGTGTGTATATATATGTATATATATATGTAAATGTAAAAAAATACAACTGGGACAAGAACGTGAAACATTTAGAAGGCGATACAAAAATCACGGACGGGACATTCGAAGCCTTCAATCTTCAGTCAAGAACCGGATCATCTTCGCAATTTCGGCTGATATATATATATATATATATATATATATATATATATATATATATATATATATATATATATATATGTATATATATATGTATGTATACACACACACACACAAACACATATATATATATGTATGTCTTTCTCTCTCTCTCTCTCTCTATATATATATATATATATATATATATGCATATACTATCAGCATGCAAAACTGAATGCAATACCCAATGAATACACTGGACCCGGAGGTATTGCAATCCCAGAGGCACAATCAGTGCGTGACCTGGGTATTCACATGAGTGATGACGCGACCTTTCATGTACATGTTGCTAAACTGACAATGAAATGTAGACGGCTGGCTGGCTGGATTCTTAGAACCTTTAGAACAAGAGAACAAGAAACCATGATGGTCCTCTGGAAGACACTTGTCCTAAGCCACTTTGACTATTGCTTTCAGCTATGGTCACCATCCAGTGTCAAGTTGATCACAGAACTTGAGGCGATCCAACGAAGCTACACAAAGAAGATAGCCTCTATGCAGAATGTAAGCTACTGGGAAAGACTCAAGAGATTAAAATTATATTCCCTGGAACGTAGGCGGGAAAGATATGCCATAATATACATCTGGAAGATCCTGGAGGGAAGTGTCCTGAACTTTGGCATCGAGAGTTACGCAAATGCCAGAACTGGGCGCCACTGCGTGGTGCCTAGGACTCCAAACCTGCCATCAAGATGTAGGACAAGATACTGTGATAGCCTGGGCTTCCGAGGCCCACAGCTCTTCAATATCCTCCCGAAGAACCTGAGAGACCTGCATGGGGAGGATACAGATGTCTTTAAAATGAAGCTGGATCTCTTCCTGTCAGGTGTCCCAGATGAACCAACTTCACGGCAGGAGGGGCAGATGAGGGCAGCTGCATCGAACTCTCTCATGCACCAAATAGCAGCTGCTAGAAAGCCTCCATGAAGTGAAACCAAGTAGCAACACCAAATGGCGGTGCCCCAGCATGGCCACAGCTCATAAGCTGAAACTAGAATCAATCAATCAATCAATCAATCAATACGACCGGCTCCTTTCAGTTTCCGTCGACTAAATCCATTCACAAGGCTTTGGTCGGCGGAGGGTATAGAAGACGACACTGAACACGGAACCATGTGTTTGAGAAGCAAGCTTCATATCACACTCGGGTCTCTGTATAAATATTATTTTATAATTTTTCTTTTATTCTTTTATTTGTTTCAGTCATTGGAAGGCGCCCATTCTAAAGCACCGTCTTTAGTCGAACAAATCGACCACAGGACTTGTTCTTTGTAAGCCTACAACTTATTATATCGATCTCTTTTGCCGAACCGCTAGATAACGGAGATGGTGGGTGGAAAAACACAGACGCACAAACATATATATACGATTCCTGGCTTTCACCCAGGCGGCCCGGATTCGATTCCCGGCATGGGAATGTTATGTTAAAGGCGGGGCTCCAGCATGGCCACAGTCAAAATGACTGAAACAAGTAAAAAGAGAATATATATATATATATATATATATATATATATATATATATATAGGTGCGACGCAGTGGGACAAAACCCTGAACCATACAGTTAGTAAGCAAGCTACTTTACCACACAGCCACTCTTGCGCTTCCACCACACCTGCGCCTATATATATATTATATATATATATATATATATATATATAGGTGCGACGCAGTGGGACAAAACCCTGAACCATACAGTTAGTAAGCAAGCTACTTTACCACACAGCCACTCTTGCGCTTCCACCACACCTGCGCCTATATATATATATATATATATATATATATACATATATATTTCCTTACTCAACATTTTCTATACACTTGCATATTACTCTTATCAACAGCGAGATAACTTTATAATTATCACATCTTGTGAAGGGACCATAACCTCCCTTTCTCTTCCACTCATATTCTTATCATTATTTTTTATTATTAGACCATGATATTTCGCTTATTGCATGCATTTTGAGTGCCATGTGGCATGACTAAACTTTGTGTGCCTCAAATGCATAAAGTGTTTTCCTGTTTGACTATTATAATGCCATTTGCAAACATTTATCTGTTTATCCATGCAGCTACAAGTGGGCGGTGTTAATTGAAAATCTTAGAGAAGCATCATTATTTCCAGGTGATACTCTCATCAAATGTTCAAAAATAACAGTTTCCCAGGATCACAACCATATGTGCGTGACATGGTGATCTCATGTCAACATAATTTGAATGATAACACTTCCAATTAGTTCAAATCAGCAACCATCAGAATCACTAACTGGACCGCATCAGGGCATCATCGTCATCATCATCATCATCATCATCACCATCGTCATTATTATTATTATTATTATCATTATTATTATTTTTATTATTATTATTATTATTATTATTATTATTATTATTATTATTATTATCCGTATAGTAGTAGTAGTAGTAGTAGTAGTAGTAGTAGTAGTAGTATTAGTAGTAGTAGTAGTAGTATTGAGCAATTGATTGATAAATCGAACAAGCATCTATGCAGAAAATACAGAATATAGTAATTTAATCGTATTACCTTATGAAATAATATCTGTTGCTGGCCTGTTGCTAACATAAAACTTTCAGATTGTTTGAATGTCCACTTCATTACCTGGGTTGGAAGAAATGTTTGGCTTTAGACATTTTTATCTGTTTATATGTTATCTGTAAATAGCCATTTACGATTATTGTAAGCGTTGCAAGGTGGCCACATAAGACGCAAAAAGTAGAGATTATTACGATAGTAGGCGTAACACTAACACACAAATGGGTAAAATATAGAATTATACAGAAAAAAATCGTGGCAAAATAATCGAACGGTCAGACATTGTATTTCACATATACAGATGAGACGTGGATCACACACACAAACACATTTAAGTGCTGCAGACATAATTTTAAATGGTAATATAATACTAAGAACAACGTTACCAAACATTTTGACTTTTATAAACTGCGTAGATTTCGAGGAAATACACCCCAGGACTTAACTCTAAGAAAAGAGGTAGGTACACACTGTGTCACAAACGTCTGTGAGAGCGGTTATCTCCCATAGATGAGTTAAAATAATAGTAGGGTCCTTCATATGAAATAAAATTAATAGTTGGTAGGAGGCTTGTCCAATACATCATGCGATGTGTGAACCGCCAATATAAACGTGATATATGCTAGCTGTTTAAAATTGAAAGTCAATTAGAAAAAGGACCGTGCCGCTTTAAAGTGCACTGGTCGTCACTCTCGTATCGTAGCATATATGACTCAGAAATACAAGGTTGAGTTGACAAGGAAGTATTCGTTTGATTTCTCGCCACAAATTCGCAAGATTTCATTTATGTATTTAGTCACAGGCGAGAATTGCTGTTGCATTGGGTAGATGGCGGACAGTGGCTTCTGAGCTTTGTGGAAGAGTAGGAGGTTGTCTATTGTGGATGTGTTCGAGAAGGCGACGGTCTAGAAGACGTCGTGACATGACGTATAGAGCGCAGTACACAGAGAAGCGGGTAAAGTACGCGATGGATGGGTATTACCAGTTTGTTAGTCAATGCTGGCAAGGTAGCTAGAGAACGCACGCTTAATCGGGAAGACTTCTATTGAAGTCATCCATTCTTTGCAGGTGTACGATCTATGAGACCCGCAAAAATATGTGCTGGGGTAGGTTCTGCATGGACTAACCATTTGTGATGACCTTCGATTTCCAGCAGAATATCCTGAAGTTTTAATTATTGAATTAAGGGTACTGGTAAAAGAAATTAATCCTACGTGTGTAGTAATAAAAGGTAGGTTATGGTCGTTTGCCAACTAAAAGATTACAAAGCACAAAAGCAGAGTTTATTACGAAGTAACAGAGAACAGTATGAACAATATAGCGTCCTGCGTTCTATTGCAAATAACATGGCGGTTTCTGTTAGCTGAAAAGATAACCAGAGCAAAGCCAAGAAATCACGTCATCGTTTGTTTTTTTAAGAAGACACTGATTATCATCCTAGAAATGGTTAAGCGATATGGGCGACTGTGACTAAAATTGTTAGAATGTTATGCTGATGGAAATACTCCAAACTCCTACCTGCAGGCTGGGTTGGGGAGCAAACGTTGTGCAAGAGCTTCTGTTTTTTGTCATCAACGTGGTCTTGAATATCTGGGATAATTTGCTTGGCTCTACTTAAAGGCTGTCCCGTACGAGGAGCACTGAATCACTCAAGAGTTTTCATATTTTGGATAATGTATAACATTTTCATGCCAATCCCATATCTTTCTTCCCTTCCTTCATCTTTTAATGTAAGCCCACACTGAAGTTGTAAACTGTCCTTGTAATTACCCTTCCATTTCACTTCAGATGTTATAAAAGTCAGTATGAGAGAAGCCATAATGAACATGACCATGATGATGACTATCATGATCACCATTACTATCGTCATTATCCACCTCACCTCCCCCTCCTCCTCCTCCTCCACCTCCACCTCCACCTCCTCCGCCTCCTCCACCTCCACCTCCTCCTCCTTCCTATTTTTATTATTATTATTATTATTATTATTATTATTATTATTATTATTATTCTATGTTTGACTTTTGCTTTATGTCTGTACAAGTTGGCTCCAAGTTTCCCCCAGAGACCTCAAGAGACAACAGGTTGGAAGTTCTGTGCCATATATTTGGGTTTTTTTTTTTGGTGAATGTCTAATACATAAAAATAAAATAAAAAATAAAAGAATAAAATAAAATAAAAAAATAAATAAATAAAAAAAGGGTTTGTTTTAAACCTTGGGATTACATAGAGAGTATTTTGCGTAGGATATGAGCAGTTCCCATGAGCACTATCTTTTGAATTTCTGCCATTTTGGGGTTTCCTGGTATTTGAGTTAGGTAGCAATTAGTCCCTTTCGCTATCATTCCCAGGGCACCTATGACAACAGGTATTGTTTTAGTCTTCAGCTTCCACATTTTGCTGATTTCTATTTCAAGATCTTTATATTTGCTCAGTTTTTGGTAGGTCTTGACAGATACGTTTATATCGATTGGGACAGTCATATCAATGAGGAGGCATGTTCTTTGTCTGAAGTCTTTCAATATGATGTCTGGCCTATTTGCATCTATCTTCCTGTCAGTTTGAATGGTGAAGTTCCAGAGGAGTGAGATGTGGTCATTTTCAAGCATGGTGGATTGTGTTCCCACCAGTTTTTTTCATGGAGCAAATTCAAGTTTTTGCAAATTACCCAGTGAATATATTGTGCAGCTCTATCATGCCTGTTGAGGTACTCTGTAGGCGCTAGAAGACTGCATTTTGTTTCATTTTGTTGTCGGCATACACGACATGTTGGGCTACTGCCGTTCTTTAATATGTTGGCCTGGTAGTTTCTTGTTGGTAGGCATTGATCTTGAGCTGCTATGATAATCCCCTCTGTTTCAGATTTTAAGCCAGAGGCCATTAGCCATTGATGGGTCAGGGCTTTGTCAATATCTGCATTATTCGCTCTCTTTGGGTATTTGCCATAGAGAGGTTTCTCTTGCCATTTATTATTCAGAATATTTAAGGCCGCAGTTTTGGCACGGGTTTTCATGCGTCTAGCTTTTTCTGTGCTTGTTTCTTTTATGTCTATCTCTAATTCCGAAATTGGTTGTAATCGGAATTCACTTAGATATTCCTTTGCCTGTTTTGTGCCTGAGTATGATGCTTTCTTGTTTTCATGTTTTGAGACAAGTTTTAACATCCAGTCCTCAGAGTTTTTCAGGTAGGTGTCTAGGCCAATTGTAGCAATCTTCATTGTTATTGCCAGTTGTAAAAGACCACGGCCTCCCTCTTTTCTTGGCAGATAGAGTCGTTCTGTATCTGCGTTAGGGTGGTGCATTCTATGCATTGTCAACAGTTTCCTTATTTTTCTGTCGAGCTGACATATTTCAGTAATTGACCAGTTAACAATATTGAAACTGTAAGTCACGACTGGTATAGCTAATGCATTGATCGCTTCGATCCTGTTTCTTGCATTCAGCTCTGTCTTGAATATTGCTCTCACTCTTCGATAGCATTCTCTCCTGATCCTTTCCTTCATCTCTGAATGCCTTATTCCGTTCCCTTCAATTACCCCTAGGTACTTGTAGCTCTCCGCTGGGTCTAGTTCTTTTATGACATTCTGCTGGTCAAGGTTAACGTTAGACGTTTCTGTCATTTTTCCTTTGATAAAGGTAGCTTTTGCACATTTATCGAGGCCGAATTGCATTCTGATGTCGTCACTGAATTGTTTGACTATCGCTAGTAAGCCCTTGAGTTGTTGGTCATTTTTTGCAAAAAGCTTTAAATCATCCATGTAAATGAGATGATTTATATTTTTATCAAACCTTTTATACCCATACTGCGCATCATTGAGCAGCTTTGAGAGAGGTATTAAGGATAAACAAAAGAGGAGTGGTGACAGCGAGTCACCCTGGAAAATGCCACACGAAATTTTTACATCATCAGCATTTAGGGATTATTATTATTATTATTATTATTATTATTATATTATTATTATTATTATTATTATTATTATTGTTATCATACCATTAACTATCCATTTCAGAATAGAAGTATTTTAAAAATAATACCATCTGATATAACCACAGATCCTATAAAACTAGTCCAATTTTTTTAAAGACATACCTATTCTCCATGAAAGTTTCCGCTGGAGAAATGTTAAAAGCGTCTTATTTTTGAAATTACCTGACACATAGTATAAATCGAGATGTGTTATGCTTCATTTGCTGTACACACTTTAATATAAAAAAAACAAAACAGGATATGTACGAAAAGAAAAGAAGAAAAGAGTATTCTTCAGGCATAAACATGTAATAGAAAAACATTTCCAAGTAAAACTAAGCAAAATATATCGTTTGAGCATGAATTGTTATAGTAAAAATATATTTATATGTATATTGAGTAGAAGGAGAAAAACATTGCGTTTGAAGGAAATTACAATATGCAAAACACGAATTCATACATATGGAAGTAGGAAAAATTAAACTTAGTGTTCCGCCTTGTTAAATATTTCGATCGCTTTTCTGCCACACATTGGCAAATATTCGTGCAAACATTAGATCTGGAAATTGTTAAAAACTGTACAAGCAATGATTTAAAAAACAAACAATCTAATCCGTTTGCGGATTTACTACATGACATTATATTCATCAACATGTTTTTCAATTCAAAGACCTTAATATCAAATATATGGATTTTGTAAGCAGGAAAAAACAAAATCGATAGATATGTACAGATATGTACATACAATTACTCTAACATATTTTTTTCAATATGTATATTTATGTATCTATTCGGATATCTACCAAAATATTAAATTACAAATATTCCAGCACTCGTTTTCAAACAGTTCAAATTTCTGAGGCTCGTACGAACCGAACGAGGCAGGTCCAAGTTGGCTTCTGGCAGTTGGGTCAATATGGATCAATAAAGATCACATAGGCGCAGGAGTGGATCAATAAAGATCACATAGGCGCAGGATTGACTGTGTGGTAAGTAGCTTGCTAACCAACCACATGGTTCCCGGTTCAGTCCCACTGCGTGGCTTCTTGGGCAAGTGTCTTCTGCTATAGCCCCGGGCCGACCAATGCCTTGTGAGTGGATTTGGTAGACGGAAACTGAAAGAAGCCTGTCGTATATATGTATATGTATATATATATATGTGTGTATGTGTGTCTGTGTTTGTCCCCCTAGCATTGCTTGACAACCGATGCTGGTATGCTTACGTCCCCGTCACTTAGCGGTTCGGCAAAAGAGACCGATAGAATAAGTACTGGGCTTACAAAGAATAAGTCCCGGGGTCGATTTGCTCGACTAAAGGCGGTGCTCCAGCATGGCCGCAGTCAAATGACTGAAACAAGTTAAAAAAAAAGTATGCTGTTGTCAATTTCGAGGTGGTACCAATTCCCAATCTGAATTCCGAGGAACATTTGATAGGACGGGATTTTGGTACAGACATTGTGTAGGAAGAGTGGTTCGTTTTGCTAACGACGTCGGTCCGCCGGAGTGGTTGTGTGTGTGTGCGTGTGTGTTTGTGCGTGTACACTTAGCCTGGTATGTTGATGCGTGTATATGGGACACGTGCGTATATAAATGCTCCTCGTACGTGTGTATATGAGCGTATTGGTGATATCAGTTTGCTAGTGTAGATATCTGGTATGTGCGGGAGTATATCTACTGTGTGCGGGTGTGGATGTGCCTATATAAATGTGCGTTTGCATGTGCTGTGTGTATATGTGTATGCGCGTCCGGTACTTATGGACATGAATTCGATTTATGCGCGTTCCTGGATCATGTGAGTATGTGGCTGCCGTGTATGTCTATATCTAATGTGTTTGTGTCTGTATGTATACATATGCGTCTCTATCTATTGTGTGTGTGTATGTGTATCTTAAAAACAGAAGGGTAAAGTTACCGTCTCTCTTAAAATACCGACTTATAAAAGCCGGTATCATGGCGTATATATTCCTCGCCTGAGGTATGTGACGGCGAAGGAAGTAATTTTGTTGACACAGTTGGTGGCAAAGACGGTGGCAATGCAGATGATGATGTTAGCATTGTCAACTGTGATTAATGATAAAGATGACCATAAAGAGTTTAATTATGATGATAAAGTTGTGTTTGTGGAAGCAGACGAAGATAGTAGAGATTCCACTATTAGGATTTGAGGATAAGACAAGTGAGTTAGCTAGTAATTCGAAATATGACACTCAAATAAATACATAACGATAAACTCACACGCTTACCTTACAAATCGTTGTGAATATATTTATGTACACATACTACACACGTATAAAAAGAATACATGCATATATATATGTTTTTAATTTTTTTTTGCAATTTACTTAATCATTGACATTTTATTGTTATTTTAATTTGAATATTTCTATTGTATGCAATTTTCTAGATGGTGTAATTTAATCATTCATTTTGGATTTATAAAATGTGCTTTTTCTAATCATATATATATATATATAATATATATATATACATGCATACATATACATACACATGTATACATATATTTACGCATTCACAGTCACAGAAATGAATTTCAGAATAATTACAGATTTTCTTCTCGCTCAACTTTCTGAAAATTACATTATTTTGTAGACATATTGTCAAGGGTGGAGATTTCAAAAATTTTGATAAAATTTACAAATATTTTTTCCTAAATACTTGCTGAGCTATTCCTGTAATCTTCATTTTGCTACCTTAACTTCAGCTTTTTAAAAACTTTAAAAAAAAAATTTTATGTTTGAGACTTCAACATTCTTAATGTACTCCACACATTTCTGGAAAATCTGATTAAAGAAATATATATAAGGCATGTTAAGAAGAAGCAAAGTGAGAGAATGTGAAAGATTCGAAACTTCTTCAAAAATTTTCTAAGAAAATATTGTCAACGCTAATGTTTTCTCCATCCTCTAAAACTAATCTCTATGCATTTCAGTCACAATGGCACCTAAGAGTATATTAAGACAATTTTTTCAAAGATGCATAAAATATCACAATTACGAATTATTGAAATATCTCTCTGTTCTGTAAAAATGCAGTTGTTATGTACGAAATTTATGAATGATTATTTCCATGCCTTTGAATAGATGCGTCATTATATACCATTAATAAAACTCTCGTGCCATTTGTGAGGACATGGGAATGCTAACCTATACATACATGCATACACACACACATATAATATATATATATATATATATATATATATATATATATATATATATATGTGTGTGTGTGTGTGTGTGTGAAGGAATGTGTGTGGGTATTATATGCATATACACATATATTATATCTATCTATCGATCTCTTTCACTCTTTATAATTATACATGTATGCATATATATATATTATATATATATATATATATATATATATATATGTCTCTCTCTCTCTCTCTGTATATATATAATTCTTTATACACGTATATGTTTTGTGAGAACATATTTGAAAACAGTATATCGTCCATATATAACTGGAGACAGAACTACCTATCAGAACAATTTTACTTCAAATTTTATTGATTGTCCTATTGTTATAACAGTTACGCCCGACAGATTCCATGTAAACAAAATTTTATTTTTTTTCCATAACATAATTAAAAAATACATTTATATTTTCAAATAGTTTCATGATTGTAGAGAGATTATTGTGGCTATTGTGAAAATTGTAGTCTGCTTTCCAAAAAATTTTTAAATGCTATTCATGCACACAAAAAGGGAATTTGGTGATGTTACACACATTCACACACATATATGTGTATATAAGTACATAGATAGATCGATAGATAGATATAAAAATGTCTGCACAGATGTATACATACGTATATACGTATGTCCATAGACACAGGCACCTAAATAATTGTAAGTGTTTTATATTCGCTTGGTAAAATAAATGTATGATGACGACAATGGATTTTAAGTAATATAGCAAAACACAGCAATGAATATATGTCAACAGTTACCTGAATATTGTATGAAGAATGCAATAGATTTTCTACGAACTGAATATTGAACGTAGCATGGTGTTCAATTTTCAATTACCATACATACAGAGATATAGATAGGTAGATAGATAAAGATTGAGATAGAGAGAGAGAGAGAATGACAGAAAGAGACTGAGAATGAGGCTGATTTACACACACAGACATCCACAAAGATATATACATATATATATATATATAGGTATCTATTTATCTATGTATCTAACTATCAATCAATCTCTCTCTCTCTCTCCCTCTCTCTCTCTCTCTATATATATATATATATATATATACGTATATATATATATATATATATATGTGTGTGGGAGTGTGTGTATGTATATATAATGAAATTTAAACAAAATACTTAATAAAGTATCTTAAATAAAATGAAAGAAAATAATATTATAACTAGTAACTTAAACTATTTCAACAGAAACCGCAAAATATAATTGATTAGAAATTTATACTAACGTGTCAGAAAATTTTCTTGAACCTATGTGTATGTATGTAGGCATGTATATATATATGTATGTATGTATGTATGTATGTATGTATGTATGTATGTATGTATGTGTGTGTATGTATGTATGCATGTATGTATCAATCTATCTATCTACATATCTACCATAAACACGTACATGTATATATATATATATATATATATATACATATATATATATATATATATATATATACATATATATATATATATATATATATATATACATATATATATATACATATACACTATATATATATATACATATACATATATATATATACATATACATTATATATATTATACATATATATATGCATATATATATATACATATATATATATTATATATATATATATATAGATATATATATATTTATATCTATATGTAAGCATATATACTCACACGCGCGCGCACACACATATGTAATGAATCGTTTATGAAGAACATTAACTAAAAGACAGTCGAATTCACTATTATTATTAGCGAAATATTTGAAAATATATATGAGTAAATAATTAGAAGTGGCCTGAAGGTTTTAAAAATTAATTAGGAAATAGACAAATTAGAACAATTATTATATGTTTCAATTTGAAGAACATTATCATTTACTTTGGCTATGATGAAACAATAAATATACACATTATTATAATTTTGTTATAGGGTGAACATGCGTTGAATATATAACCAGAAAGTGATTAGGAACGGGTAATTAATATTTCAATTCTTGAGTTTGTTGTATGATAGCAGGAGTGAAAGAATAGTGCAGGTAAACCTACCCAGGTGTTCCCTCTCTGTCTACCACTCTCTCTCTCTGTCTCTCTCTCTGTACCTCTGTCTCTGTGTGTGTCTCTCTCTCTGTCTCTCTGTATCTGTGTGTGTGTCTGTGTGTGTGTGTGTGTATCTGTGTGTGTGTGTGTCTGTATGTGTGTGTGTGTCTGTGTGTGTGTGTATCTCTGTGTGTGTCTCTCTCTGTGTCACTCTCTCTGCCTCTCTCTATTTCTGTCTGTCTGTCTGTCTTTATCTCTCTCTCTCTCTGTATCTCTAGCTCTCTCTCTCTCATATGAGTACATATGTTACATACACACACACGCACACACAAACTATGCATCACGCTTGTCAAACTTTTGTGAAACTGCATGTCAAAACTTTGTTGGTAATTTGAATATTAAACACTGTACAAATGTGAAGCTCGGTCCACGGAAAGATCCCAGGTAGGTACGTACGTAGAGAACATTTCAATCTTATTGATACGCTGCATACAAAGGCATGATGAGTTACTTATATTGAGGTGCTTTCAACTGTGTCACGCTTAATTGCAGGTGTACGACAATATCAATTTCAGGTAATAAAACAAAGTATTATCGTTATATTACCATTTTATTATAATAACCAAACACGCTACCGAAGAATTGCAGGGAAATTACAAAACAAACACAATGCCCACATATGCATATGTATATACGTATACATGTAAGCATGTACGTATACACATATATATATATATATATATATATATATATGTATATATATAATATATATATATATATATATATATATATATATATATATATAGATATATATATATATATATTATATATATATATATATATATATATACATATATATATATAGCAAACAAAAACAATTGCAGCGTGGAAGGTATTTGTAAGCCATTTAAGAAACACAGAAAAGCCGTTCGATTCACTTCAACATTTAAGTTAAATTGTCAAAATATTTTCGTCGCTAAAATCCGTGACCTGTTCACTGACAGAAATCCGTGCTTCCACGCTGCAATTGTTTTTCGTTCCAGCACACGATCTCAGATCAAATCACTTGCTATGCAAGTACATCTCCGTATATATATATATATATATATATATATATATATATATATATATATGCATGTATATATATTATTTATATTATTATACAATTGAACGCCACGCATCCTTTTCCAAGTAAGTTGTATATATATATATATATATATATATATATATATACGTATATACATACACGTACACAACATAGACACACGCATACATACATCCAGATTTACCCATTCCACATTAGTGTGAATTATGTTATGGCCTAATCAGAATAGAATTATTATGTTTGCAAATGTACAGTGAAACATATATTCTGCATCAATTTGTCATGCAGGTACATAAACTGAAATTTATGGAGCAGTAGAACAAGTAGACCTATTACAATCTCTTCGAACTAACATAATGTCGTCTTCGTTTTAACCCATTTCATCACTTATTTCCCATGCAGCTCTGTGTGTCACTCTTTTGCCGTGTATTGTACATTCACGCATATATTTTCCAGTGTGTTCCTATTGTTTTATAATTTTGTTGTAATTTGATCGAAGCATTTGCTTGCTATTTCTCTCACGTAGAAGAACCATTTAGACGTAATCTGTTGCTGAATCCAGAGTGTGTATGCTATACGCTGGATAAATATCTAGTTTTACAACAACTCCAATTTACATAATTAATACAACTCTACATATTTTAAGATGAAACACTTTCCCAAAATGACGATTATGCTATAATATATAAGATACATAAGACATTAATTTTTATTTTATTAGTAGTAGAAACACCACGCATTCAGCCAAATCAATGCTATAATGATATTAATTGTCTAACATGATAACGGTCGAGTCTATCTGATAGCAATAAATTAATTCAGTTGTCAAGTGCTCTGCAAGCCTTTGAAATTATATACTGATAGTTAATAGCTCTTAAATTAAGTTACCATATAAAGCCTATATCGGAATACTTATTCACATAATGACAATTCTGGCACCAATTGGACATTGATATCTCTAAATTAGAACCCCTTCGATTTTATGGCTCTACGCATATCAAATATTTCTTGTGGTGCCTATTGACTACCATGACCAGTAAATGCTGCAGCATCAAAAACTGCTAGTTTGATCATCGACTGCGTATGGACGAGTTATATATTCTTCTTAAACAGAAAAAATAAAATAAAACATTTCTCATGCGTAAATTTATCAACACTAAAGCTAGCATCAAAGCAATACAGTCTCGTTTATTGGTTTGATATCCTATATATTATACTATATATTTCCAAACTACAATTACAAGTCTTAAGTGCGATTCTAGGTGGAAATGTTAGCAGCGTTTACAAGCTTCCATCTATTGAATTTATATTCAATTGTCCAGCCATTCGAACAATGTAGTAATGTTTATGAGCAAATTATATATTACTACGGGTTTTTATTTTCATGTATATTGCTTCTTTCATTTCTATATTTCTGTTTCATAAAATTTTCGGTTTTGGAACTTACAGCAACCAAGCCTTCGTTAGTATTCTCGTTTGCTTTTCAACACGAAAATGATGGCAGACGGAGCATAAATAATAAAAAAGGAAATAACATAAGAATAATGTAATAAATCTGTATAAGAGCGAAACAAATTTTGAAAATTCTAACAAAATGACAGATAAATAAACTACGTTCTGAAAATGGGACATCATTAGCGATAGCCTTAGGTACCTTCAACGTTGTTTTCTGTTTTAATAGAACAATTCCTGGCTAAAACATAAAGGATAATTAATAATAAATACGAGAAACACGCACATAAACACACGTACATGCAAATACACATCAATGTATATACACTCAAAAATACGTACAAAGCACACATACACACATATATAGAATTATCGAATTGTTCTATCTTTTTTTTTATATTCTAAAGCTTTTACATTCTAAAAGCTTTCAAGGAGTCAAAAAATATACAACTTATTTATTTGACTTGATTTTACGATTTACGTCTTCAGGATATGGAGGTCTTCTATACTTGAAAGATATATAATTTTTTTGACTACTTCCATTTATTTCATATCAGAGAAACTCGAATTACATTTATGTAGTTTGTCTGCATCGTATGACCTGCAGAATGTCGATTCATCCCACGAATGACGACAGAATATATTCTAATGAATTGAGTATAAAATAATCATTGGCTTCAAATTTCAGCACGGGGCCAGCAATTTTCGGAAGATTAGGTGAATCGATTAGAGCGACCC
This sequence comes from Octopus sinensis, assembly GCF_006345805.1. Taxonomy (NCBI): domain Eukaryota; kingdom Metazoa; phylum Mollusca; class Cephalopoda; order Octopoda; family Octopodidae; genus Octopus; species Octopus sinensis. The sequence continues at coordinate 15,754,197 of NC_043008.1, forward strand.
CTGTTCTCAACATCTACTTAATCTAGTGACTTCGAAATGATAAAGGGCAAAGTAGACCTATGCGGAGTTTGAACCTAGGGTGATAAATATGGAAAAAATCCCGCTGTTTTATCTGAGGTGCTGACGATTCTGTCAACTCGCTACCTTGAGTTATTAAATAGTTATCTGTTAAACATAAGGGTTAAATATAAGGGGACAAACAAGGACAGACAAACGGATTAAGTCGATTGCATCGACCCCAGTGCGTAACTGGTACTTATTTAATCGACCCCGAAAGGATGAAAGGCAAAGTCAACCTCGGCGGAATTTGAACTCAGAACGTAACGGCAGACGAAATACCGCTAGGCATTTCACCCGTTTCTGCCAGCTACCTTGAGTTATGAAATACTTATCAATGATTAAAATAGCGATCAATACATCATGTTTAATGCATAACAGTGTTGCTAGGGCAGTTAATGCTGTATTTCCCTTGGGATAACATCATTCTAGACGTTTTCTTTCGTAATACTTAATTCACTGTGGTTGGATAAAATCCGACCTGATGTTGCATGCTTACTCAATCATGTGTTTGGTGTGCTACCAGATCAGCACTACTAACACCAGAAAATTATGTTGAATCAAAATTATTTTGTAATACCTATTTCTTTACTACCCACAGGGGGCTAAACACAGAGGGGATAAACAATGACAGACAAACGGATCAAGTCGATTATATCGACCCCAGTGCCTAACTGGTACTTATTTAATCGACTCCAAAAAGATGAAAGGCAAAGTCGACCTCGGCGGAATTTGACCTCAGAACGTAACGGCAGACGAAATACCTATTTCTTTATTACCCACAAGGGGCTAAATATAGAGGGGACAAACAAGGACAGACATAGGTATTATGTCGATTACATCGACCCCAGTGCGTAACTGGTACTTAATTTATCGACCCCGAAAGGATGAAGGGCAAAGTCGACATCAGCGGAATTTGAACTCAGAACGTAGCGGCAGACGAAATACCGCTCAGCATTTCAACCGGCGTGCTAACGTTTCTGCCAGTTCGCCGCCTTACCTATTTAGTAATACCTGTTACTATGTAAATCTTGAAGCCGCCAAACCTGTTCCAAAAGAGAAGAAACTTTAGTGTAGAACGATTCGATGGCTAACAAACTCCATTGCTCTTAGTGTCAATATTTTCTATAGTGACACCGAATGCAGGTAACAGCCATACGTCGATCCATCAGTGTAAAATGATAGGTGATCTAGCCAAAGACTTTCTAACAACAGAAATAATTAAGATGAAAATGAATGTAACGTCTTTTCTCTTTGTTTGTTGTGGTCTACATCATTTGACAAAAGATTGATCTCATGAAAATGGGGGACAATGCTGTATTTTTGAGATTTGACAATAATAATGAAATTGCGCGAGATCGTCGCATATACTTGTCTGTTTCTCAATGCAGAGATAACTTGATTACTATGGTTATTAATGTGGAGGCGCATTGGCCCAGTGGTTAGGGCAGTGGACTGGCGGTCGGAGGATCGCGGTTTCGATTCCCAGGCCGGGCGTTGTAAGTGTCTATTAAGCGAAAACACCTAAAAGCTTCACGAGGCCCCGGCAGGGGTTGGGGTGGCAACACCTGTTGTACTCTTTCGCCCCAACTTTCTCTCATGCTTTCTTCCTGTTTCTTGCGTAACGTTGCAATGGAAGGCGTCCCGGCCAGCTGGGGGGAACACATACGCCATAGAAACCGGGAAACCGGACCCATGAGCCTGGCTAGGCTTGAAAAGGGCGCAAAAGAAAAAGATGATTATTAATGTGGATGAATGCCACCTGTAATTTTTTTTTCCTGGAGTAGCCCTAAAAGTCGAAATGCCAATGACTTCTAGCTACCTATGATTTAGAATGAAGCCGGCAGGAATACACGGTTTCCAGACACGTGACTAACAAGACGAGATATTTGTAACAAACTTCACATCTGGCAATTCATTATACCAGAGTCAAGAACCTTAAACATTTTCAGGCAGTATGTAAAGTGGATGCTTCTGTACGTAGATATGTAGATGAAAAGTGTAAAAAAAAACTAGAACGAAAAGAAATGCAAGGACATTGCCATGATGATGCGTGAGTCAGGCAGCATCATTAATTACAATATCTGGATCAGAGACAGCAAGAGAGTTAAAAGCATTGGTCTTTAGGTTTAAAAACATATTTTCGTTTGTGTGTGCAAAGTCATAAACACAAAATTCCCCTTGTATGCAAACAAGCTTACACACCTTCACATTTATCTATATATATATATGTACAACCCAAACATGTATGCAAATACATAAATTAATAGACAGATACAGATAAAGTTAGTGGTGTGTTATTTTCAATGTAGTTTTACCCGCACCGTTCAAAATCATTTCATGTTTAATTTCTGTAAAGTTATTAGTACGAAAATAAATTATTCCCTAAAGTTAAAAACATCTACGCATCGGCATAGCAAAACAATAATGAATGTCATTCTGTTTTAGGAACATACAAGCACAACATGCCCGCTCATAAGACTCTTTTAATTGTTAATGAAGCGTGGTTTAGTTTAAACACGCATGCTTTTGTTTTCTTTCGCGTCATAGAATACGAATGACAATTCTCTAACTTTATTCTGTTGTCAAGCTAGGAAAACAGGAAGGTTTCGTTTATATATATATATATATATATATATATATATATATATATATATATATATAATATATATATATATATATATATGTATGTATGAATGTATGTATGCATGTATGTATATATATACATATATACATATGTATATATAATATATATATATATATATATATATATATATGTATGTATGTATATATACATATAATATACATACATACATATGCATATATATATAATATATATATACATATATATATATATGCATATACATATATACATATATATATACATAATATATATACATACATATATATAGATATATATATATATATATATATATCTATATATATATACATATATATATACATATATATATGTGTGTGTGTATATGTATATATGTATATGTATATATATATGTATATATATATATGCATATATAAGTATATATAAATATATGTATATATATACTTGTATGTATATATACGTATATAATTATAGGTATATATATATATATATATATATATATATATATATACGTATATAACTATAGGTATATATATATATATATATATATTATATATATATATATATATATATATATATATATGCATATATATTTATACTGGATTCTAGCCCCTCTGCGAAATACTCAGGGGATTAATACCGACTAATATCTGCTTAGCATTAAAATATGTCGCATGGTGTTTTTAAATGTCAGGTTAGTACGGACACAAAGATTTGCTCGCATTCATTACATGGAGCATTAGCAAAATGCAAAGGGCATTAATTAGAAAAACATGAGGAGATATATTATCAGGCACGAAGAGTAATTCCCGTCAAGTAAATGGCGATGCCATTAGGAATGACTAAGATATTTCCTATTAAAACCTGAATAACGTATTAGATTTGTTAAAAAAAGAGAAACAATTCCCTGTGGGTGACATTTACAGATATTTTCCGGATGAAACAATGAACTACATAATGTTTCAAAGTCACAATGTCAATACATATAAACATACATACTTATGTATGTATGTATGTATGTATGTGGTGTGTGAGTTTGTGTGTGTAAATGTATGTGTGGAAACAGCGGAATGTAATACAAAAGCTGACTTGAACAAACAAACAGGTTATATATGTATATGTATATATATACACACATATATATATATTTATATGCATATATATATATATATATATATATATATATATATATATATTATATATATATATATGTATATATATGTGTATATATGTATCTCTCTCTCTCCTCTCTCTCTCTCTATATATATATATATATATATATTATATATATATATATATATATATACACATATATACATATTTTTCACATCAGAGATAATGCGTTGTTATGATATGCTAATACATCAAATTCATTACTAAGATTAGATAAATGGCATCTCTGTGCCACAAATACATTATTGTTGAATAGGTGTAAAGAGCCTAAAACACATCCAAACATATACATATACTTACAATCATGCAAGCGTACATTTGTACAAGTATGTTCATGTATATATATTCAGCTTGCGATGGATATACTGTCGCCATTTTATCCTTTTAACTTCGCGTATGCCTATTGTTTGTTTTTCATTTGTCGACTACATAGTATGACAGGGTCTTTGAGCATCGTTTGAGAGAAAAACAGCACCATGATGCATGTCACTCTGCCAGGAATTTGTGAACGCCTTGTTGTACTGCTTGGCATTAATATTTCAGAGTGTTTGGGTGACAATCTGAGGACAGTGCATGTACCGGGAGTGATAAAAATCAAACATCCAGTTAATGTCATGGTGTTTGGAATGATCACTAGTGGTGGTGACGTTATGCCTCCCTTCTTCTTCTCATCCAGCTTCAGACTCAACACGGAGGCATACACCAAGTGCCTGGAGGAAGCAGTGCTGCCCTGGGTCAAGAGGGTGGCTGCTAGAGGACCCTGTGTCTGGCAACAGGAATCTGCACCATGCCTCACAAGCAGGAGAACCCAATCATGGCTGTGAGAGAACTTTGGTGACCACATCACCCCTAAGATCTGGCCACCTAACTCCTTAGACTTCAACCCGATACACTATCATGTTTCGGGCGCAGTTATACGAGAGACCAACCAAACTCCTTCTAACACCAAAGATAAACTGAAGGCAAGGATTATGACAGCATTCACCAACGTAAACAAGGAGAATGTCCAGATTAGTTGCAGGAGATTCCGAAGTTGTATGGAGTCCTTGGTTGAAGCCAATGCGATTTTATTGCATAAAATTTACTATTTAATATAGGAAGATACTTTTTGGTATGTTGGTAAATATATCTGTTAAAATGAGATATCAGTGTTATTTTATTTTTTGCGTAATTCAGACCCCGTACACACACATATAAATATATACATAATTCAAATTTATAGGGAAAAAAAGACAAAGAGAGTTTTAGGAACAACAAGCATATACTTCAGGAATCCCGTGGCGTCCTTGGAGTCTGTATTCCTAGTTCAGATACGGAAAATGCAATTCACGAGACTCATTATTCAGGTTCAATACAATTGTTTCGACTCATCCTGCAACTGCACCTCACCGGTAGGATTGCCTACATTTATTTCTCTTCCGTCACAGGTGCAGATCTCTTCTCAGTTGACTTTTTAAACAAGACCCGCTTTCAGAACTCTTTCCAGAGGTAAACGCAATTTTTCATGATGATAATGCATCAATTCACACAGCTAATGTTGTTATTGAATGGCACGAGAAACAGTCTAGTGAAGTTGAACATCTTATCTGGCCACCACAATCCCCAGATCTCAATATTATTGAAAATTTATGGTACATTTTATAAAAACAAATAAGGAGTCGATAGTCGATATCCCTCACCATCATTACTACAAGAACTGGAAACTGTTTTAGCTGAAGAATGGACAAAAATTCCTTTGGAAACAATTCAAATTTCGTACGAGTCCATACCTCGTAGAATTCAAGCTGTAATTACTGCCAAAGGCGGTCCTACTATATATTAAAATAAATTTGTTTGAAATTTTAAGGTGTTTTCATTATTTTGTCCAACCTCTGTGCATATATATATATATATTATATATATATATATATATATATTCATACTGAATTCATATAGCCTAAATGTATCTATATTCTCTGGTTCACGTGTGCTTGCTCGTCTAAAATATCACATGCATCTAAAAGAGACATATTCTAAAACATTGTTTTGACAGACCAGTTGAAAGCAAATAAACTCGTGATAAACTCTATGGAACCCGATATATTCTCATTTGTTTTCTGATTATCATTATAATGAATGAATGGGCCATTTGTAAAATATCACCACCACTGCGTATCTTCATTGCAAGACCTTCCAGAATTGAGCAACAGATTAGATTCTGTATCATTTACAAATTTGTTCCGTTTGTTTTATTAAGGTGGAGTGCAGGGATTCGCGATAGGTTTAGTTGACATTCATAGCAGGTCCCACATAGATGCCGACTCGTCCTCATTGGCTTGTAATCACATTTGTTGAAGCATAATGCGTTAATAAAAATTTCTATCTTCATGAGAAATTTGTATTCTGATAGTTAGGTTAAAACGTAACAAATTTTATTCGTGCAGCGCATTGTAAGTCAAAACATAATTAAGTTGGTAGCTGCATCTCTGATATGAAACATTGAAGATATACATAACTTACAATCTCATGTACATAACTTACAATTTCAATTTTCAAATATGCTCATTTATTGCAGACTTGTTTGCATGTATTGCCATCTCAAGTTTTACCATAATGGGTGATAGTGTTATACATGTAATATAGAAAATAATTAACACTGGAAACCATTAATTATTAAAAGAAATAAATAATTAATAACGCGGTGCAGTCTAGTCTATAAAATATTACGATTACAAACACATCTGCGATATGTTTCGACATACCCACACTCATACATCCACACACACACACACACATACACACGCACATAAATATAAATATAGTGGAAAAGATTTCTATTTGATATAGAATCTCCGGTGTATTGTATATCACATTGGTATAGTTTTCTACAGTGAAGGCGCATAAGTCAGTGTTAGAGCTTACACTCGTGAGGCCGAGTTCGAATCCGTACCCGGGATGCGTGTTGTCTTGAGCAAGACCCTTTTTTTTCACGTTGCTGCAGTTCACTCAGCTTTAGAAATGAGTTGAGACGTCACAGGTGCCAAGCTGTATCGGCCCCTTTGCCTTTCCTTTGGATAACATCAGTGGTGTGGAGAGGTGAGGCCGGTATGCATGGGCAATTTCTGGTCTTCCATAAACAACCTTGGAGGGTAACTTTCTAGGTGCAATCCCATGGTCAATCATGACCGAAGGGAGGTCTCAGCAGTATTCTACGTTGCTATGAATTGGTATTCATAAGAGATTCCATACGAAGGTAAATAATGCGATAGTGGTGTTTAGAAACGAGATTATGTCGATATTGAGGTAGTTTACCTTGTATTAATTTGTCAAGCCGAAGCTTTATGTTCATCATAGATTCTAGGTGCAAATCCTGTAAATACGTTAAAGAGCCTGCTGTCTTACAGTGTCTCTTTCCGCTCATTATATGCTTTGGTACTTGGTTGTCAATTATCGTGATATCGTTATTATAATCTGCTATCATGTAGTTATCGTATTTATTCATGTTTCTAATAATACCTCAGCTGTGGATCTAGGGTGTAAAGCTTTATTATCTTTTCGGCTATAAGACTCCTTCTACAGATTTCATATATATATGGTAGACAGTATTTTGCTGGATAACAACCCTCACCTGAAGATATTGATTTTCAATGGTAGTTGACAGGGTAAAATCCATATTAAACTCTTTATTTTAGTATTTCATATTTGTGGCGATGGTCACGGCATCCCCTGCGAGAATAGAATTAACCGAACGTCTATAAATAATAGCGGTCTTAGCGAGAGACAGAGACAGAATAGGCGTTAATCGAAGGTTTCTTAAGGTGCTGTTTTGCTAGCTTGACGGAATATCGTTTGTTGGTACCTGTATAGTTCGTGAAGTGTTTGCTGGATTATTACGTTTTTGTTACCCTTCTTCGTTATATATTATATTGCTACTACATCTTTATAGAGTAAACAATTATCGTCATAAATAATGGCGATACTAGAATAATTGGCGACGAGTAACCAGGTTACAAACTCGTATATACAAGTATAATATTTTAGTTTTTTCTTGAATCTAATATGAAACACAAATACCCGGCTTGCTCTGCGATTTCCACTTCATCGACGTTTTCAGAAACGTTAATCTTCGTTTCTACAATTGTTTATACATTTCTTTCAAAGCAAAGCCGAATATTTTCCACTGAATTATTACTGCATTTTCAATATGTTCCACAATGTTGCACTCATTTTGAGCTGTTTGTGTTACGATAAAACGTATTTTACACGCTACTCTATATCCTAACACATTCTATGTTGTAGGTGAAAAGTCCTGCTTATCAATCATTATCTTCATTCAGTGTACATTTAAGGACTGTACCTGCGCAGCTAAAATCAATCCTTCGTTATCTGTCTTCAATACACATTTCTCCATCAAAAAATCGCCTATCGTTTTCTTTCCTCATATCTTTATATTTTTGTTTTCGATAAGATCATTGGATTGCACTTCTCGACTCAAAGTTTATGTTTCTTTTTTCCACATTTCCCCTTTTTCTTTCCTTTGGGTTATAATAAATCTCTAAATAACATGTTCCTTATCTCACAAGGAAGGACTTCTTTCTTTCCTCGATAGAATCCAAAGCCTGATTGCTTTTTTGTTTTAATCCCCTTCATTCTAGTTTAACGGCTCACATGTAATGAAGGATGCAGGATTCTGCAAATTGCCTTCTTCTTCTTCTTCTTCTTCTTCTTCTTGTCCTTTTTCTTCTTCTTATTCTTCTTCTTCTTCTTCTTATTCTTCTTCTTCTTCTTCTTCTCCTTCTTCTTATTGTTCTTTTTCTTCTACTTCTTCTTATTCTTCTTCTACTTCTACTTCTTCTTTTTCTTTTTCTTCTGCTTTTTCTTCTTCTACTATTTCTTCTTCTTCTTTTTCTTGTCCTTCTTGTTCTTTGTCTTTTTCTTCTTCTTGTTCTTTTTCTTCTTCCTGTTCTCTTTCTTCTTGTTCTTGTTCTTGTTCTTCTTCTTCTTCTTGTTGTTCTTTTTCCTTCTTCTTCTTGTTCTTGTTCTTGTTCTTTTTCTACTTCTTGTTCTTCTTCTTCGTCTTATTATTATTATTATTATTATTATTATTATTATTATTATTATTATTATTATGATGATGATGATCATCATCATCATCATCAAGGCAGAATTGTTAGCACACCGCGGAAAATGCTTGGCAGTTTTTCGCCCGTCGTTACGTTCTGAGTTGAAATTTCGCCGAGATCGACTTTGCCTTTCATCCGTTCGGGGTCGATAAATTAAGTATCAGTCAGGTTCTGTGGTGGATGTGATCGACTTACTCCTCCACACAAATTTCAGGCCTTGTACCTACTGTAAAAAGGATTATTATTATTATTGTTATTATTATTATTATTATTATTATTATTATTATTATTATTATTATTATTGAGTGAGAGAGCAGTTCATGCCATCAAAGTGACACTGGGGTAAAATATACGAAGCCCAATATACCCATCATGACTACCCGTCTGATAAAGGTACACCAGGCACATGCATCACAACCATATGTGCGCGACATGGTGATCTCATATCAAGATAAACAGCACATGACCTTGTAGGTGGGGCCCAGTTAGAATTTTCTTCAGGTTGAGTAGCCCATCCCGCTCAAACGGTCCCTGAATAAGGGTTGTTTAAGGCTGTTGAAAGAACCACCCATGTCTCCAGAGGTGAACTATTCAAACTCCAAAGAATCCCTCTCAACACATGGCTATGATGCTCCCCCACTACTTCTGCTCGTGATCAGAGATGCACATATCGTCAGCCACTAAGGGACATGCTCAACTGGTTAAGGTCAAACAACTGACAAGCAAAACTGTGGTATTGAGCAGAATATTTGCTGTAGCCCATCTTTTATACCAAGACAAAACAATGTACATGATAACACTTCCAATTAGTTAAGATCAGAATCCATGAGAGCCTCTGCCTGGTACTGCATCAGGGCATTTATTATTATTATTATTATTATTAACGGCGCGATGGGGCAGAATCGTTATCACGCCAGGCAAAAAGCTTAGCGGTATTTCACCTGTCTGTACTATCTGAGTTCAAATTCTACCGAGGTCAACATTGCCTTTCATCCTTTCGGAGTCTTTAAACTTAGTACCAGTGTAACACTGGGGTCGTTGTAACCGAGTAGTCACCTCCCACAAATATCAAGCCTTATGCCTTCAGTAGAAAAAGTTTTTATCATTATTGATGTTGTTGTTGTTGTTGCTGTTGTTGTTGCTGCTGTTGTTGTTGTTGCTGTTGTTGTTGTTGGTGGTGGTGTTCTTGTTACTATTAAGGTAGTGAGCTGGAAAAATCGTAACATGCCTGAAAAATTCTTAGCGGCTTTTCATGTGTCTTTACGTTCTGTGTTCAAATTCGATCGAGGTCGACATTGCCATTCAATCTTTTGGGGCAAAATAAAATAAGTACCAGCAAAGTACTGGTGACGTTATAATCGACTAGCTCTCCCTCCTCCAAAACTCCAGGCCTTGTGCCTATAGTAGAAAGGACTTCTACGATAACGCTACTACTACTACTACTACTACTACTACTACTACTATGAAGGTGGTGCGGTGGTAGAATTGTCAGCGCAGCGGACAAAATGTTTAGCATTATATTTACTGGCTCTTTGGGTTCTTAGTTCAAGTACAACCAAGATCAACACTTGTTTTCAGCATTTCAGAATAGTTATTTTCAGAATAGTTAAATCGATGTAATCGATTAACGTCCGCTTCCCAAAATTCCTCTCCTCTATAGCACGACACTGCTTAGACTCTCAACTAAATGTGTCTTCCTGTTAGCTAACCCCTTGGCCTGAAGCTTCTCATCAGTGTTTATCAGATTTACAGACAGAAAATTACCAATGTGAACCCCTTTTCAGTCACTTCTCAGCTGAGCAATCGCTCCTCGACACACAGAACTGTAAATTTGCCCCTCTGTTATTATTGTGCAAGAGTTCGCAAGTGGCTATTGAATTTTGTCGTTGCGAATAAAGTTCATTTCGTTTTTGTTGTGCCATTTTCTTATTAAGTCCACCAACATCTTTAGAGGTTAGATGGGTTTAGATTATTTTCGCTCGGAATGGAATAACTGCAACAGGACATCCAAATAATAACTAGACAGCGTATTCTAAAAACAAGTAGATAAAGATAGCGTAAGCTGTCTACAGTCTAAAGCGGTCAGATACACAAACCAAACCGTTTTGACCTGTAAGATTAACAGAAATTAGTTTCGTCGGCAAGGGTCTGAATGCTGGATGCGTCGCTGCTTGAGTGCCAAGCTTACAGAAGGCAGATTGGTAAATTAATTGAATTGAAATTGACGGAGGCAATTGTCAACAACAAATAGTGGTCCACCCTGAAACGAGGTGTTAAAGTAGGCTCAGTTAAGTTTAGTATAGTCGTACCTAGAAAGACGGGAAATTTAGTAAGAATGATAAGAAGGCGCTTAGTAAAATCAGCGCAACCGATTTATTTGCTGTAATATAGTTCTTCATTACGAAACACAAATGATTCATTGTTAAAGTTAAGCCGGTCTCTCTAAGAAACGAGGGAATGGAAGTCGTTCGAGCGGCTGGAATGGCAGACAAGAAACGGAGCAACAATGCCACAATTCGGTGTTCAGCGGATCATAATGGGAGCATGTTACTCGAGGCCTAAGCAGATGTATAAAGCTTTTCTGCAACAATTCGGTACACTTTTCAGTCGAATGGCGATCCAGAACGCCGCATAGTCTGCAATTCCTATTTTAACGGCCTGTCAGGATTCTCAGCAAGGGAAGTCGAGTTTTGCACAATGTTTGTTACGACTGCGAGAACAAGGAAAGCGATGTTCGGTTGTACAGGAGGATATGCACCTGGTTTGGCTTATCTTCATTGCGAGCTTTTCATTGATAAGCCGGATTTGTTTGAAATATCTACCGCAACTAGCAGTCGAGCGGCGAATTCCCAGTTTTGTGCGTCGAGAAATGATTGCTCAGCTGAGAAGCGACTGAAAAGGGGTTCACGTTGGTAATATTCTGTCCGTAAATCTGATAAACACTGATGACAAACTTTAGGCCAAGATGTTAGCTAACACGAAGGCATATTTAGTTGCGAGTCTGAGCAGTGTCGTGCCATAGATTTTGGATTTGCTAGTAATGAGTATTAATCTATTACACCACTTATCTTTTTTTATATATATTAAACTAAAATCAGAACTCGATTATTGAGAAACATTGCATCTTACAATTTCTTTTTAATCTAAGGCCGAAGTTATTTGAGTTTTCCATTTTCGCATAGAATTTTGTGCATAACTCATTTCTTAGTTGCAGAAATAGGAAGACAGAACCTTCATTTATAACAATCATTAGCAATATATTCTAAACTTATTTGATGTTTACTACTAAACTATTAAATCATGTATTTTTTTTTCTCACATTTTTCTCTCACAGACGTTGCTGGATTGCTCTGGAAATTCATTATTTCTCGTCCCGATTGTAATTTTTCAATGCGTTCCATAATAAATTGCAATGATGGAAAGTTTTATTGATTTAATCTTGCCTTGAGGCATTAAAGGATTATTTTTTCATCGAAATTTCTAAAACAATTTACATATCTTATACATCAGTTGTCTGAAATTTTAAGGAGGAATATCTATATATAAAAAGGGAGAATAATTCCTATTGCGTCATTCTTTGACAGGTCTGTTCTTGCCTTTCAATTGCTATATATTTTATCAGCAATTTATCTTTAATTTATAATACTTTCTCAACTCCCACGTGATTATTGCTATAGTGTCTGAAAATCGTATTCGTTTAGTCATACTTCATCTATTAAATTTAGTTCTCGCAATAAATTGATAAATTTCTTAAGTTTATAGCCATATATTATGTGAAGCGAAGAATGAGATAGATAAATATAAAAGTATATAGATAAAACACACACACATGTACAGACACGCTCACTTTTGCATGCGTCTACATTTGGGATTGTTTGTTTGTTTGTTTTATTACTTTGGCTAATTCTAATGTAATACCTTAATATTTATTGTTAATATTTCTCTAGAGCTTGTCTGTACTTATTGCTACTGACCGAGCGAATAAAAAGTTCGCTTCCCAATCACATCTTGCAATGGTCATCTTATGTATGAAACCTTTGATGTTTTTTTTTAAGAAATACCTGTGTATGAAGACTAAGTTAAGATGGTGACACGTCGAATGGCATATACGTACAATTTGAAGGCATATGCTTTTGAAACTGGGTGTCATTCTGAAGTATGCATCAATTTTATGCGAGTACAATAATTGTGAATGCTGTATTACTCAAACTATGATTATGAGATGAAAAATTGTTATTCGAAATGTTGGAGGATTTTTTGTTAGAATGCGTCGCAGAATCTATAAAGGCGTAGAGCTTCTCTTTTTTTTTGTTTTGGAACATACGTACGTACAGTTATTCGGAAATGCATCATTTATCTATATAACAAATTACCATTTATCATAGGGTTCTTATCATTCCATGAATTTTAAATTTGTTTAGAATAAAAATATTATCGGGAAATACGAAAGATGAATGCAAGTATGTGGGTCTGTAATTTTAGGTGGATATACAAACATAGATATATCTGGTTCCTATGCAGATGACTTACATATTTCTGTGATCTTATCAAATGTGCTGAATATATCACAAATATCCCATTAATATTATATTAATAAGTCAATGTTATACTGAAGTCCGAGCACATAGTTATGCTGGAGCCTATGTTTGGACACATCATATAAAAGAACGTGCTCAACATTAAATACAAAATATGGTTCACAAAATTTAAAAAAGCCTTTATCCATATAATATCCGTGTCTCGCTATGAATGAGAATGCCATAAATATTAACAAAATTCCATATTACTATAAATCAAAAGGGAAGATAGCACATAACTATTTTCATATTAAATACAAAATTTAGAATTTTAGCCGCCCATTGAATGACGTAGTAATAGACCTCGGCGGATCTGTAAAAGCCCTGTAATTGAATTACTGTGGAAAATTTCAAACAATTATCATTGAATATTCAATTACAAACCTGATATTTTGATCCCACATTTGAAATAATTTGTATTTTCCGTCAATAAACAAATCGGGAAATGATAAATTACATTTACCAGATGATTTTTGCGAATCAACTCATACATGTTACAAAACATGTTAATAATTAGAAAAAACAATGCTGTTGCAAGAACACAGAACCATTCTAAAACTATATAAACATTTGCAATTGAAACCCTATTTGATCACCAAATTATAACTTTTTACGCATTAAACACAAATAAGGAAATACTAATGGGAGGACTAAAAACCGAGGGAAGAAATTAATATAAAATCTATTTGAATTTGGTTAATAACAGCAGCAAATATTTATAAAAGTTCTTGATTTTGCAAACTTACACATTTCTACTACGCATCTAACACAAAAGGTTTTTCACATAAATAATTTTTGCAGGCGGTTTCACGGCTATATAATAACAATTACTAACTGGCTAACATAATTTACTTCATATAAAGTGGATGTCATACTCGTTACTAGCGGGCGCCTATTATTTAAGCGAAAACGGGAGAGGTATGTCATTATATACGTATAGAAAACTCTGGTGGGGTTGGCACTATTCTTTGGCATCAAGGAATAAAAGAAGCACCGAACAGGATGTCACTGCACTACCTCACTCAGACTGAGGACTATGTACTACAGTAACTTGGAATTCAAGGGCCCACAGTTAGACAGTGACTTGTGAAAATATCTGAAGTGTTCTTCATGGAGTAGGGGTAGATACTTTCAAAGAAACAACTTGATCTCCTGCTATCCACGGACCCGCATGAACCTACATCATGGCAAGAAACTCAAAAAAAGGTGAGCTGGCAGAAGCGTTAGCACGCCGGGCGAAATGCTTAGCAGTATTTTGTCTGCCGTTACGTTCTGAGTTCGAACTTCACCGAAGTTGACTTTGCATTTCATCCTTTCGGGGTCGATAAATTAAATACTAGTTACGCACTGGGGTCGATGTAATCGAGTTAATCCATTTGTCTGTGCTTGTTCGTCCTCTCTGTGTTTAGCCCCTTGTGGGTATTAAAGAAATAGGCATTTCGTCTGCCGTTACGTTCTGAGTTCAAATTCCGCCGAATTCGGCTTTGCCTTTTATCCTTTCGGGGTCGATAAATTAAGTACCAGTTACTCACTATAATCAACTTAATCCATTTGTCTGTGCTTGTTCGTCCCCTCCGTGTTTAACCCCTTTTGGGCAATAAAGAAATAAGAAACTCAAAAGAGGGTAGTTGTGTGTAACTTCCTCCTTCGCCAAAAGTTAATCGCATAAGAAAGGCCACTGAAAAGATGATGTCATTGGCGGTGCTCCAGCATGGCCATATCCTTTGGGTTGAAACATGAAAGAAAAAAAAAGAACAAGAAATCATTACCACAACCTTCATCTTTGCTTGCTGGTTGTTCATACATACGAAACAGCGTCAAAAGAAAATAAGAATAAGTGAAACTGGAGCCCGTCTATTCTGGCTGACTTCCGCTGGAGTCTGAAACGTGATACACCGGAGATGAAGTAAATACTAAAATACTAAATTGAAGTATTTACTAAAACGAAGAAGTAAATATTAAAATGTAGATTAATACATTATATAATGCTAACAAACATGCCGATTAATTATATATTTATGAATTAATTTCAATGGATATATTTAATCTCAATTCAGGAGCATAATAAATGTAGTTTAATCTCAATTGTAGTTTAATCTCAATTCAGGAGCATAATAAATGTAGTTTTATATCCAGAATACATGACAATTACATATCAGAAGCAAAGTTTAGGTATTTTATACATTAATCTTAATAATAGGCGTAGGAGTGTCTGTGTCGTAAGAAGCTTGCTTACGAACCTCATGCATCAGTGTTCAGTCCCACTGCGTGGCACCATGGGCATGTGTCTTCTACTATAGCCTCGGGCCGACCAACGCCTTGTGAGTGGATTTGGTAGACGGAAACTGAAAGAAGCCCGTCGTATATATATGTGTGTGCGTGTGTGTGTGTGTTTATATGTTTGTGTGTCTGTGTTTGCAACCCCCACCAACATCGCTTGACAACCGATGCTGGTTTGTTTACGTCCCCGTAACTTAGCGGTTCGGCAAAAGAGATCCGATAGAATAAGTACTAGGCTTACAAAGAATAAGTCCTGGGGTCGATTTGTTCGACTAAAGGCGGTGCTCCAGCATGGCCGCACTCAAATGACTGAAACAAGTAAATGAGAGTAAAAGAGATCAAACCTTTTCATTGACTGGATGTTTAAGTATGTTGTTTAAGTATGCAATGTCATGATTATTAACGGTGTATTTTTATGGCTCTCATCCAGCCCGATATTATTCCCGTACAACCCATAATAAGTATAGCGTCATTGTGTGCATGATTATAAGAATTATTTCGGCACCCTTCAACGAACGACTATTCCCTGGAACACTTGGAATATATCTTTCCACCCTTTTGTGAAAAAAACTATCAAAAAGTAACTATAAGGATGCAGTATTTAGTTTTAAAAAATTATTACTA